>NW_027137833.1:22272-461804 GCF_000149305.1 Rhizopus delemar RA 99-880
TTTCAGTTTTTAGCCTCTATGAGCATACACAGCGACTTGGATCATGCAAAAACTTTATGACATACTTGTTGGGCTGTCTATTACATCTCATGAAAGTTTTAACCTCAGACGTTTATGTAACAGTCCGCAAAAGCGATGGAAATGCTGTGGGTTTATTTTTAGAGTTTTTTCCCTTTACTTTTATTATATTATAGATGACTTAATACCGAGTAGAACCACCTTTGGCATTGATTACTGCCTTAATACGCGCAGGCATAGTGTCAATATACCTTCTGCAAACTTCTTTATCAAAGGAGTTCCATTCCTTTTCAACTCTTTCCCACAATTCATGGACACCTTTAGCTTTCTTGTCATATAACGATAGATTCAACTTCAAATGATGCCAAAGATGCTCAATAGGATTAAGGTCAGGACTTTGAGCTGGCCAGTCGTCAATGTAGTTCACCCCATTAGCTTGTAACCATTGGACGGTTGACTTAGAACGATGCTTTGGGTCACCATCGTGCTGAAAATACGCAGTAGACCAATCCATATCATAGTACTCCATAGTTTCCCGGAGCGTTGTATCCAATATCTGTTGGTAAAGATCCGAGTTCATAGTTCCATCGTATATTTGACAGGCATACCCGGGTCCCTCATACGTCATGCACCCCCACATCATCAAACTACCGCCCCCATGCTTAACAGTTACGTCAATATGATGAGGCTTAAGAGGGTCCCCTGGTCTTGACCAATAGTACTTACACCCGTCAGAGCCCCAAATGTTCACTTTTGTTTCATCAGAGAATACTACGCGTCGCCAGTCATCTGTAGTCCAGTTTTGGTGCTTCTTAGCCCATGCTAGCCGTCTCTTCATGTGCTTTGCGGTTAACAATGGCTTTTTGACTTTAATCGCAGCAAAGAAGTTCATCGATTTCAATACGTTTATAGCGGTTTTGTATGAGATGCGATATCCAAGCTCCATGAGTTTGTCATGTACTTCCCTTGCAGTCTTGAGCTGGCCTTGTAAAACTTGAAGCTTGATGAATCTCTTCGTCTGAGCGGACACAACCATCGGTCTACCACGAAGTCCACGCTGTCGGTTTGGGAAAAACTTGTTCGCATAGTTATTAACTGTTGCATACGTGACCCCAAAACGGTTCGCAACCTCCATAGAGCCTTTTCCAGCAAGTAGAGCGGACTTTATATCGTTTTTGATGTCAGCCGAGAGAGATTTAGGCATAACTGAGGTGTTTAAGATATTTAAAAATTAAATGGAAAAAATTACGAAAAAAAGAGAAAAGCGACTCCTTTTATTCTTTTGGAGCCTTTATGAGTCATGATAAGTCATTAAAAGTCCGCGGAGTCTGTCTGTCGGTCCGTGTATCCGACATTTACGGAAGTGAAAAAACTCTAAAAATAAATCTGTCTTCTTTTAGCAGCTGTTGTCGGGTGAATAATCGTCATCTGAGATTGAAAATTTGTCACATTATTTGTTAATATTAGTGCTACATATTTGCAAAATTTCAAGGCAATACACGAATTTGGTAAAACATAACAACCAAAAACGCTGATAACATCATAACGTTTTTAGAGTTTTTTCACCCACTGTATCGTCAATCGCATGCCTAAACGGCTGTCAGAGGAGAAAATAAACGATCACAAACAGGCATTAACCGCATCCACATCAATGTATGATATTTCCAAGGAGCCTGGATTACATTAATCAACTGTTAGTAGATACTCTAGACGACTGTTCTCAAGTAGGACAGTAAACACAGGTGGTAGACCTACAGTAGTCTCCAAAGCGACGAAGCGGTTAATTAAAAGAAAAGTCATGGAATGGGTTCTAAAGGCTTCTAAAGAGGTGTACCGGGAGCTGGTTGGATTTGGCTATGATATCTCATACCAGTCAGAAATTAACGTACTGAAATCAATGGAGTTCCATTTTCTGATAGAAAAAAAGAAGCCATTTCAGACAAAAACGCATACGTAGCATCAGTTAGAACGGGTCAAGGAGCATCAGGATGAGGCAATGAGTGACTGACAGCAAACAGTGTACTTTAATGAGACCAAGCTCAGCGTATAGGGCTTTGATGATGCTGATCGCTATTGGAAACGGCCAAGTGACCTTTTTCAACATCATGACCTGCATTTTGTAATCCAGCATGAAGCTAGCAAATTGATGTCCTGGTGTTGTATAACCTCTGAAGGACCAGGATATGCTTGCTAAATTTACGATGGAAACTTGAACTCGGGTGTTTACCAGCATATTTTGAACACTACTGTCAGGATTAATTATAGACCCGTACACAATATTAGAATCCCTTAACATTCTTTAGTTGAGAGCTTAATAAGTCGAGTTAATTCTTTTATTAAATTACATTCCTCATAATAGTATAAATACCCATAATCTTTATTAAATAAACATCAGTCAATTATCAAGTATTATTCTCTCTATTAGACTGTCCGTCTATTCCTGTCTTTACTTATCTTTGTCTCGTTCTTACTTATCAACTATCGTAAGTCCTATTTGCAGTTCACACCTTCAAGCCCTTAACGCCACCTTCTCTTGTCCTCTTGTAGTTGTCTATCCAAGCTTCTTAGTTCCTGTCCGGTTCTTTCTCTCTCTCTCTCCTCTCTGGCTTGACAAAACAACTTCATTACAACTACGCTTCGTGATAGTATGAAGTACTACAATTTCGACTGGTCCAACATTTAGTTTTAGCATGATAATAACACAAAGCACAAGGCATAATCTACAATAGCCTAGTTATGTAGTCACCAAGAGAGCTATGTTAACTATTGGCCAGCTTAGATCCCCGACTTAAATTCAATCGAGCACGTAGGACATCCATTGAAGTTGAAATTCAACTATTACAAATATAGAGCAAAGAACATGGATGTGTTTTGGGAACGAGTTGATGAAATATGAAATGACTTTCATAAAGATCTTTGCCAAGGACATGTAGATAACATTCCGAAAAGAACTCAAGAGGTTATTAATAGAAAAGTAGGACCAACTAAATATTAATAAATAAGTTCATTCCGTTCAAATTTTCATTTTTTCAAATTTCCAAATTGCGCGCCTCATACTTCCTTCAATACTTATCCAATAGGGCATAAACTCTTTCGGATTTTTCAAGACATGTAGAAGATTTACTATGTGGGAACAGAGGCAGTTTGTGCCATTGTAACAGGATGTGCGCTACAAAAACCAAGAAAAATGGATTCCTTGCAGCAGTTTTGTGACCTACAGTACGTGCAGCAGTAGAGCAACAACAATACATATCGTAACCAGTAATATTATAACACCTAAGTACCAATTGTCTCAGTTTGGTGGAGAAGCTGGGCGTGCACATAAACAAATCATTCAATTCGTACTATAACAAAAAAATTTTTTTACAAGAAAATTTTTTTCAAGGACCGATAAAGTTTGCCAGCGTCAAGGAGAAGGAACTGAGTACAAAAAAAAAGAAAACAATAAAGATAAACACAAGAAGATCCATCCATAAAAAAAAAATACGGTTAAAGAAATCACAAGCGAGAACGGTGATATGTTTAATAATTTCACCACCATCAAGTCTTTTATGGCTAGACCTGAGCCATTTTATGGTGTGAAAGGCGAAAACCCTGGTTCTTGGCTGAGATCCATTGATAGAATAAGAAAAGTGTTTTGCCAAATATGAAATAGAAGACAAAAACTACAAAAAGACGATAGTTGTGAAACTAAAGATTATATATGACTTTATTAATAAAAATATTGAGGGTATTTATACTTTTTGAATGTCTGGGTCTTTACCGCTATTTCAATTGATCGGTTAAAAGAATGATATGGAATATAAGGAAGGATAGTGGATAATCAATAGCCGCTGTCTTCTTGACGAATCAAGGGACAGTGAAGTAAATACTTATTGATCTAATCCATAATTATAAAATAGGATTCAACTGCCGTTATTATAACCAGGTTCCGATATAGTATTTAGAACGCTGATAGGACAACAGGGCAAGATTGGCTATTGCAGAATTCTCACGTTTATTAATAG
The DNA here is from genome assembly GCF_000149305.1 of Rhizopus delemar RA 99-880. NCBI lineage: Eukaryota > Fungi > Mucoromycota > Mucoromycetes > Mucorales > Rhizopodaceae > Rhizopus > Rhizopus delemar. The sequence goes on from NW_027137833.1 coordinate 26,298, forward strand.
AGATCTGGTTAGACTATAATTCTGTAGTATCCAAGTTTATCCATGAATGTTCACTCTATTAGTTGTGTGGATACAACAAAAAGGAACAAAGGCCAGTGACCTGGATATTTTGTTGATTGTGGGAACCCTACTAAAGGGAAATGCGGGAATCTGGTGGGAATCCATAGAAGATTATGTTACCACTTGGGGTTGTTGGAGAACAGTAACTGATTGTAGTTGACATTAATGAATATAAGTCTTAATACAAGATCATAATTAAAATAAAATAAAATATAAGTTTATTTAAATAAGATCATACAATCAATTCCAATTAAACATGTTCTTTTAAAATATGTATTGTATTCATGAGAGTTCTTTGATAAGAAGAAGTATCAACTAAAATAACCAAATCCAATCCAATGTCAGCAATATTGCTAATCTTTCACATAATTGAAATAACGCGTAAAATAACGTTATTCAAATCAGTGAGGAATTCCCAGAATAAAAGATAATCTATAACAGACATACAAAAGAACAAATGAAAAGTTTTCATAATCATAAATAGAGATGACACTTGATAAAGCACCTGAAAGAGTAGAAGAACGTTTACAATGCAAGATATCAAGTCATTCACTCAATAAGATATAAATACCTGCCTTCCATTAGAATAATTTTTACTTTAACTTAAACTGAAATAAAGATCAGTCTCAAAAAGTACCCAAACTGTTTCTTGATCTTTGTTTTTACCTTTTCCTTTATTATTTAAACCATTATACAACATTTTACTTTTTGAATTTTGCTCTTTATTTGAAATTTAAAATACGTATGTCTGAAAACACTCTCGGTGAAATTGCTGATGGTACTAGCAATCCTACTGATTCTCCATCTACTGTGAATCCTTCTGTCCAACTGGATACTATGGCCAGTAAATATGCTCACTCTGATATTACTCCTATGGAAGAAGACACTCCTACTCCTGTAACGCCTAAACCTGAAGATGTAGCTCTTAAAAGCATTGGTATGATCAAGGATATGAAAAAACAAGCTTTGGTTCTGTTTGCTGCGTACATGAATTCAAACCAATCTAGTCCTGATAGTCCAGAAACATTGCAAGCTTTGTCGTTGTATAGAGAATTTGAACAGAAGATAGTGGCTGCACAAGAAGCCCATAAATCAATGATCTCTCTTTTTGATGATAAGCAAGACTCAAATGGTTCTGAAATTCTTGGTTCGGTGCGTTTAGTAGTCCCAAATGATTTACCTGTGTTACAATTACGTGGTGAGGCACTGTGGAAGAAAAAGTCAGACCCCTTTGATTCTGCTTATGACTTCTGCAATACGCTTGAAACGGTACTACATGTTCATGGTTTGTCACTTAATTCAAATTGGGAACGCTTATTACCTTTATGCATGAACCCAGAACAAGTCTCTTGGTCCCGTGAAGCCCTAATGCACAAGCGTTACACCTGGAAGGAAGTCCGTCCTATTGTTCTTGACCACTTTGATACTCCGTATCGAAAGTTTTTGCTAATGGTTGAAGTTGGCTCTATGCGTCAAGCTCCTTATGAAAGTAATAGGGAATATTCGAATCGGTTTCAAAAGATGAGAAGAGAAGCGGGTATGGAAGATGGAACCCAACTAGCTGTAACATACTTTGCATCACTTAAACCTTCTGTCAAAACCGTGGCTCAAGTGGCTATATCATCCCGTCTTGGTGCTAAACTCCCTAGCTCAATTAATCAAATAATTGACTTGGTCCTTGCTTCAGGTGAAGATTCTGCTTTTTCAATTAAAAACCCACACAAGCGCAACAGAGGATCTGAAGAAGAACAAGTCTCTCGTGTCTCTTTCGTAAAGACTAATAAAGTTTCAACAGGAACTAGTAAAGTCATGAATGGTATCAAATCGAACAACATAAGCACCAATAAGGGTATTAGTAAACCCAAGCCGTGTACGTACTGTGGTAAAGAATGGAGTAAAGGCCATCGCTGTGAAGAGTTTAAAGAGGCAAAGAAGTCTTTAAATAATGCTAAAGCAAATGAAGGATTTTCTCTCTCCCGTGTCAATCGTATGGCAATTCGCTCCAATAATGATGAAAAATCAGATGATGAAGATGTAACCAACGGCCATTTAAACCGTATGGCTCTTGATTGAAATTTAAAGAATAAAGACATAACTGTTACTCGTGATTTTAAATTGACCAAAGATAATTCTATAAGCTTTCCTATCCTTGTAAATAATATAAAAGCAATGACTATCTTAGATACAGGTGCAAATTTTTCGTCAATTAATAAAAAGTTTTGTCTAGAACATAATTTTCCTATTGTTCCATCTAAGGAAAAAGATGTCATAAAGTTGGCTGATTCTAAATCGACAATTACACGAATTAGTACAATTGAATTAAACATCAGATGTAATGAAAAAAATTATACTCATAACTTCGAAGTAATGAATTTAACAAATAATCATGATATGAGTATAGGTACAGATTTCATGACTAAACTTGGTATTGGTCTTACTGGTTTACCATATAAATGGGATACTGATGAAGTAGACAATATTCAAGCTGCACAATCTAAATATAGTGACAATAGTGAGCTCTTAGAAGAAGTAGATAAGGAAATGTCAGAACTTGAAGACTGCCCTGCAGGAACTCCTGAGCAATTTCAATCTGCTATAAATGATATTAAACCATTGATTCAATTAAATCAAGGCATACCTAGAGGTTCTTTTTGTACAATCCCAGAATCTGTTGTCTCAATTGAAACTCCAGAAAACGTAACATCTTATCGAAGTCCTTACCCGATCGCTTTAGTGTATCATCAAGTAGTACAGGATCAGATTAATGAATGGCTGGAAAATGGTGTCATAAAACGTGCTCCTGCTAACACTGAATGGAATTCGGCTCTAACTGTAGTAAAGAAGACAAATGCCAAGGGAGAAATAACTGGTTACCGTGTATGCCATGACCCTAGACATATTAATGCTCTTTTATCTTCTATTGACCGAATGCCTTTACCAAAAATATCCGAACTCTTTGAAGAACTAAAAGGAGCTTCAGTATATTCAACTCTGGATCTTAAATCCGCATTTAACTCTTTAAGGCTGCGAGAGGATCATGCTCATAAATTAGCTTTCTCATGGAATAATGTACAATACGTGCTAATTGGTACTCCATTTGGTTTGAAACACGTATCTAGTGTGATGCAAAGAACAATGAGTATAGCACTTGAGAATATGCCTTTTGCTAGATGCTTTATCGATGATATAGTAGTCGCATCTACTTCAATTGAAGAACATAAACTACATTTAAAAGCAGTAATAAATAAGCTGACCAAAGTAAATCTCAAATTAAATCCTGATAAATGTAAATTCTTTCAAAATAAGATTAATTTACTTGGTTTTAGAATATCGCCTAAAGGTGTATCCCTTGACGTTCGTAAAGTTGCTAATGTACAAGATTTCCCTGTACCTAAAACAGGAAAGGATATCATGAGATATTGTGGTCTCATAAATTACTTCCGACCTCTTATCCCTAAAGCGTCCACACTCTTGGCTCCGCTAGATGCATTGAGGAATGAAAAATCACTTGAAAAAATATGGAACAGTAAACATCAAACATGCTTTGATAATCTTAAAAAGGTACTTTTGGAAGGAACCATTTTAGCCTATCCCGATTTAAATCGACCTTTCTGTGTTGCCACTGATGCTTCTAACGTTGGTGTGGGTGTCGTTCTATATCAAGTGATTGATGGAAAAATGAAATATATTTCCATGATGGCGAAAAGTCTCTCTAAAAGTGAACGCAACTATTCAGCTACTAAGCGTGAATTATTGGCAGTAGTCTATGCATTAAAAAAGTTCCATAAATATCTCTGGGGTAATCACTTCACTCTATATACGGACCATAAAGCATTAACCTATCTTCACACGCAAAAAATAGCAAACGTAATGCTGATAAATTGGCTGGATACTTTATTAAAGTATGATTTTAACGTCGTTCATCTGCCAGGAATAGATAACATCTTACCTGATACACTTTCTCGTCTCTATGAAATTGAGAATCCTGTCAATGAACTGGGAGGGGATAATGCTCGTCTGCTTAACAGAACAGCTATAAAATTACCTAGTATTAATGACGGTGAATACATAACACCAGCGGATTCAGAAGAACGTAAAGAACTTCTTCTTAAAGAGCATCTAAAAGGACATTTTGGTTCTGATGCAATCTATCGTGCTTTAAAACGTAAAGGTATCTACTGGAATAATCTAAAAGAAGAAGCAGTAGAATTAGTAAAAAGTTGTGTACCCTGTCAACAATTTAACATAATCAAAAAAGGTTATAACCCTTTAAGACCTATAACAGCCACATTACCTGGTGATAGTTGGGGTATCGACTTAGCTGGTCCCATGAAAACTTCCTTGAATGGCAACAATTACTTACTGATTATGGTTGACATTGCTACTCGTTACTGCATATTGAAACCTATCCCTGATAAACAGTCTATGACGATTGTAAAGACATTAATCGATGTATTCTCTAATTATGGTTTTCCTCGTGTACTCCAATCTGATAATGGTGGTGAATTTGTAAATGAGCTTATGCAATTACTTGCTGAAAATGCTGGTTATGATCATAGACTTATATCTAGTTACCATCCCAGAGCTAATGGTGTAAGTGAACGTTGGGTACAAAGTGCTGTAAAAGCCATAAAGAAACAAGTCGAAGGTGCTAAAGCAGACTGGGATTTATATGTTCCTTCTACACAACTCTACCTAAATAGTAAATATAATGAACGTACTAAGACGCCACCCTTCACTTTAATGTTCGGTCGTAATCCAAATGACTTTGAAGATTTCAGTCAGGAAAAAAATGAAGCAACTAAGGAAGAATTAAATACAGAACTTTTAAAAAATATAAAAAAGATGACAGAAATTGTATTTCCTGCTATATACGAAAGAACAAAAATAATAACAAACAAACAAAAGGAAAAATTTGATGCGTCACATAAACTTGTATCAATCCCCGAAAATAGTTATGTAATGGTAACAGTAAATTATAAAACAAATAAGCTTGATGCTCCATATGAGGGACCTTATAAAGTTAAAAGGATCACCCAAGGTGGATCATATGTGCTTGAAGATGAAAAAGGAGATTTATTACCTAAAAACTACCCACCATCCGCACTCAAGATGATATCACAGGATGAAGTAATATCCTCAAATAAATTCTATCAAGTTGAAGCCATCTTAGCACATAAAAAAGCTAAAGGAAAATATATTTATAAGTGTAGATGGAAAGGTTATGATGAGAGTGAAGATACCTGGGAACCTGCATCTCACTTTGCAGACCTTAAATTCATAACTGAATATTGGCAAAGAATTGGTATTGTACCTGAAGACATCAAAACAAAATATAAAATTCTTGATAAAAAAGAAAAATCAAACAATACAAATAAGGAATCTAATCCTCAGTCAAGTAAACGTAAAATATCAATAGACTTAAAAGAAACCAGCTACTCTTCCACAACAATTGATGAGAAGAATAAGAGCCAAGGTAGACGTAAAAGATCTAAACGGTATTAATCATACCTGGGAGGGGATTATGTTGTAGAACAGTAACTGATTGTAGTTGACATTAATGAATATAAGTCTTAATACAAGATCATAATTAAAATAAAATAAAATATAAGTTTATTTAAATAAGATCATACAATCAATTCCAATTAAACATGTTCTTTTAGAATATGTATTGTATTCATGAGAGTTCTTTGATAAGAAGAAGTATCAACTAAAATAACCAAATCCAATCCAATGTCAGGAATATTGCTAATCTTTCACATAATTGAAATAACGCGTAAAATAACGTTATTCAATTCAGTGAGGAATTCCCAGAATAAAAGATAATCTATGACAGACATACAAAAGAACAAATGAAAAGTTTTCATAATCATAATTATAGATAACACTTGCTAAAGTACCTGAATATTAGAAGAACGATAACAATAGAAGATATCAAGCCACTCACTCAATAAGATATAAATACCTGCCTTCCATTAGAATAATTTTTACTTTAACTTAAACTGAAATAAAGATCAGTCTCAAAAAGTATCCAAACTGTTTCTTGATCTTTGTTTTTACCTTTCCTTTTACTACTTAAACCATTATACAGCACATTTTCCCACCTACTGTAGTTGCTCGAGTGTTCAATTTGAAGCTTCGTCAATCCTTGCATGACCTTAAGAAAAAGAAAATCTTTTGGCAATTACAAAGGTCTAATCCGAACGATTGAATACCAAAAAAGAGGCTTGCCTCATTGCCATCTTTTGCTGTTTCTTGAAGGTGATGATAGCGTATTTCGTAATCCCGAGAAGATTGATGAAGTGATTTGCGCTGAGCTGCCATCCGACGATGATCCTGAGCTTCTAGACTTAGTCTCTGGACAAATGATGCATGGCCCTTGTGGAAATATCAATCCCAAATGTCCATGCATGGTTTCTGATGCATACGGTGTTTTGAAATGCTCTAAAAGCTTTCCAAATCCTTTTCAACCCACCACTACTGTTATGCCGGACTCATATCCCTTATATCGTAGATGACTGGATGGAAGATCTCATCGTGTTCAAATCAAGGATAAAGAAACAAATGGAATGATGTCTGTATACTTGACCAATCAACATGCTGTACCTTACAATCCATTTCTTACCAAGAAATACAAAGCACACATACAGTGGGTGGACTAATTGTCCCAGTGTTTCAACTTTTTTTACTTTCGACTCCATAACTCAACCAATTTTTAGGCTATGTGGCTAGCTCTATGCTCATTAGGAAGGTCGCAGTTCGTACTACATCATATCAAAAACTCGGATTTCGGAGATTACGCAGTCTGAGTTAATCAGCAATAGAAAAAAACCACCGCACTGGGACAATTTTTCCGTTTGAACATAAATTTTATTTAATAGCGGGTATATCCCCCTTTAGCTTTAATAACTGCTTTGTAACGATCAGGCATGCTATCTATATATCGTCTACACTCATCCACTGTAAAAGTATTCCATTCTTTTTCAATTCTTTCCCATAACTTATGTACACCTTTGGCCTTAGTGTCATATACACTCAGCTTGAGTTTAAGGTGATGCCATACGTGTTCAATAGGCTTTAAATCGGGAATTTGGGCTGGCCAGCTATAGATATGATCACTGTTGAAGTTATTATCCACAAACCATTGCTTAGCAAGCTTCGAAGTGTGCTTAGGATCCTTATCTTGTTGAAAATAGATATCCTCAGGATTGTATCCATAGTACTTTAAGCTTTCCATAAGGGTAGTTTCTAAGATATTCACATAATTTATAGCTTTCATACTTCTACCATGTATCCAACAAGCATACTCAGGTCCACTGTGAGTGATACAACCCCATACCATGACACTTCCTTGGCCACCTTTTACTGTAGGATCTCAGTGATGAGGCTGTAATGCATCGTCTGGTCGACTCCAGTAATATTTGCAGCCGTCTGACCCGAAAACATTGCCTTAGTCTCATCACTAAGCACCATACGCCTCCAATCATCGGTTGTCCAGAACTTGTGAGCAATTGCCCATGCTAAACGTCGTTCCTTGTGCTGCTTATTGAGCAAAGGCTTCTTGGCTTTAATTTTAGCTCTGAAGTTCATACTTTTAAGAAGCTTTAAGGCTCCATAATAGCTAATAGTATACCCCAAACCATTCAGATACTGATGTACTGCTTTGGCTGTCTTGAACTCACCCTTTATTACTTGTCTACGGATGTATGACTTGGTAGTTTCACCAATAGTTGCTCTTCGACCAGGGGCTGCCTTCATTCTGTTTGAAAAGAACTAGTTGACATACCTATCTAAAGTGGAATTTTTCAACCTGGGAATGCGTTTCATAACTTGTTCATATGTCATGTTACTAGCCAAGAGCAATTGGATTTGATTTTGAGCAGATTTGCTGATAGTACGAGTCATTTGAGGCAAGATAAAGTTGAGAAAGTACAGTATAGAAAGAGACTAAAAATATTGTAAAAAAAACCGACAACGTAAGGCTATTTATACTTTACATTAAAGGTATGAGTCATAGATTGTCATAGATAAGGTTGGTATGCAAATTCCGGTGATTTATGATTGATAAGAAAGCGATGTTTGGAATGGATAGCAAAATAAGCGGGTAGCGGAAAAATTGTCCCAGTGCGGTGGTTTTTTTCTATTGCTAATTAACTCAGACTGCGTAATCTCCGAAATCCGAGTTTTTGATATGATGTAGTACGAACTGCGACCTTCCTAATGAGCATAGAGCTAGACACATAGCCTAAAAATTGGTTGAGTTATGGAGTCGAAAGTAAAAAAAGTTGAAACACTGGGACAATTAGTCCACCCACTGTAAATGTTGAATTGTGTGGTAGTATTGATGCTATCAAGTATATAAACAAATATGTTTATAAAGGCCCTGAACGTACCACAGTACATCTAAAAAATGAAAATGGTGAGATTGAAAGGTATCTTACAAGCAGATATATCGGACCTACTGAAGCTGTATGGCGATTATTTGAATATGCTATGCATGAAGAGGACCCCTCGGTCACTTCACTTGCTATTCATTTAGAGAATGAGCGACCTGTGTATTTCGATCCTGAATTAGGTGCTGAAGAGATACAGCAAACTTTGGATAACACTTATTCAACTTTGTTGGGGTTTTTCAAATACAACTTGACACATGATGATGGACGTGGTTATTTGTATCAAGAATTTCCATCTCATTACATTTGGAAAAAGAAAGAAAGAATATGGCAAGCCAGAAAAAAAGCCTATGCTGTAGGCAGAATGTACTACTGTACACCCACTGCTGGCGAAAGATTTTTCCTGCGGTTGTTGCTCACTGTCGTTCGGGGTCCTACTTCGTTTGACAATTTAAAAACTGTCAACGGTGTAGTATATTCTACTTTTCGAGAGGCATGTCAAGCATTGCACCTGATTGAAGATGATCAAGATTGGTTTAAATGCTTTTCAGAAGCTGTTGAATTCGTTTCAGGATCAAGTTTGCGTTCCCTTTTTGTTTCTGCTTTATTGTTTCAAGAATTGAATGGACCCAAAGCCCTTTGGGATCGTTTCTGCTTGAATATCTGTGATGATTTGGATGTTCGCATTGCACAATTGGGACTTCTCAATCAACTGCGTAGTGATGATACATCAAATACCTTCCATCAAAACCTGACTAAACTTTATTATGGTCTATATCTACTTGAGCAAGCTCTCATAGATGCTGGTAAGACTCTGACAGATTTTAATATGCCTGGACCACTATTTCATTGGCGATCGCTAATGGAACAGATCAGCACGATTAACAGTAATGTGATTATCTGTAATGAAGTTGTTTTGTCAAGCCAGAGAGGAGAGAGAGAGAAAGAACCGGACAGGAACTAAGAAGCTTGGATAGACAACTACAAGAGGACAAGAGAAGGTGGTGTTAAGGGCTTGAAGGTGTGAACTGCAAATAGGACTTACGATAGTTGATAAGTAAGAACGAGACAAAGATAAGTAAAGACAGGAATAGACGGACAGTCTAATAGAGAGAATAATATTTGATAATTGACTAATGTTTATTTAAATAAAAGATTATGGGTATTTATACTATTATGAGGAATGTGGAATATGGTTCTTATTAAATTGAGGGTTTTGTTTATAATTAAAAAGAATGTGCCCTAAGGGCCGATAATGTCATGACATTATCCAAGCTGAAGTTGCATATGATAGAAATGTCGAGGAACAGAATTATCAACAAAAGATATCTATGATGAATATTGGTCAAAAGGCTGTATTTGATGAGATAATTGATAGTATATCAAGCTGTTAAGGATGCATAAGATTATAGTCACTTTATTTTAGTAAAAGGAATCGGATATGATCCTGAATAGTATGTTGACATAACTTGGAATCATTTATAACATTATTCCCAACACAGATCAATAAAAGACTTTGATTAGATTTTTATATTAAGCTTTATTCATATTAACTTCACACAGTCAAATGTATGGCGTGGTTGTAATATAGTTTATTGATGATATGAGCATGTTGAATAAGGAATGACAATTACTTACCGGATCATCATTAAGTCATGTAAACATTTATCCTAACTGAGATATTATTATTAGCCGTAATATCCATTCACGGAACTAGAGGATTTTATATTCATCCGTACCGTCTCCTAAATAGTCCTTCATCCAGAGTTATCTGAAACCATCCCAATAGCATAATTGACAATACAAGATAGGAGCAGGCTAAACTAATAATTAGAAATAGTAATCATCTATTCTGTCGAATTGATCATAAATCTGTCCTAATTCTTTATCCGTATCATGTCTATAAATACTCTCACTTTTTACATGTAGAATTATTTTTCATATTCAATCTTAGTTATCTTAACTTAATAAAGAGATACCAAGTTCTAACAGTATTTCTTTATCTTTGTTGTTATACTACTTTTACCTAAAACCCCCTATCCTAAACACAAGCAATCCTAATACTGCTCACTTTTTTCTTCAAGGACCTGCCGGTACTGGCAAAACTTTTGTTTACAACACCCTTTGTCATTACTTTAGACGACAAGGAAAGATTGTTGTTTGTGTTGATTCATCTGGTATTGCTTCTCTTTTGCTTCCTGGTGGTCGTACATCATATTCTCGCTTCAAGGTTCCTCTCAACATCTATCCTGATTCGGTTTGTCTAATCAAAAAAAAATAGTGACCTTGCTGCCATGTTAAGGCAATGTAGCTTGAAAATTTGGGACGAAGTTCCTATGCAGCACAGACATTGTTTTGAGGCTGTCAGTAGAACTTTGCAAGACATTTGCTCAAATTTCGACTCGCTCTTTGGTGGTATCCCTGTTGTCTTGGGAGGTGACTTTGCCCAAATTGGACCTGTTGTCAAGAATGGTCAACGCCATCATATAGTCGAAGCTTCATTAGCAAAATCAATAGAAATTTGGCCAAATCTAAAAAAGCTCAAGCTCATAGAAAACATGCGCCTATCTGGTAGTAGCCCTATTGACCAATCATTTTCACAATGGATTTGTAGTTTATCTTATGATTCCCTTCTAAATGGAAAAATATTCTTACCACGTTATATTGCGCAATATCACTCTCCTACCACGTTTGTCGATTCCACTTATCCAAAAGAAACTATGCAGCAAATTTTAGATCCTGAATTTTTTCAAGAAAGGACTATTATTGCACCAAAAAATTATTTAGTAGATGAGATCAATAGATATGTTTTAGACCAATTGCCTGGCAACAAAATTTCATTGTTTGCTGTTGATCGCGTTGTTGTATAGTGGTAATAATAATTTAGGAAAAGGTAGAAACAAAAATAAAGGAACAGTTTGGGTACTTTTTGAGACTGATCTTTATTTCAGTTTTTAAGTTTAAGTAAAAATTATTCTAATGGAAGGCAGGTATTTATATCTTATTGAGTGAGTGGCTTGATATCTTCTATTATAATCGTTCTTCTAATATTCAGGTACTTTAGCAAGTGTTATCTATAATTATGATTATGAAAACTTTTCATTTGTTCCTTTGTATGTCTGTCATAGATTATCTTTTATTCTGGGAATTCCTCACTGAATTGAATAACGTTATTTTACGCGTTATTTCAATTATGTGAAAGATTAGCAATATTTCTGACATTGGATTGGATTTGGTTATTTTATTTGATACTTCTTCTTATCAAAGAACTCTCACGAATACGATACATATTCTAAAAGAACATGTTTAATTGGAATTGATTGTATGATCTTATTTAAATAAACTTATATTTTATTTTATTTTAATTACGATCTTGTATTAAGACTTATATTCATTAATGTCAACTACAATCAGTTACTGTTCTACAACACGCGTTACTCAAGAAGACTCAACTGGCTCTGAGGACCGCCAAATGCCTACTGAATACCTTCAAACCTTAAATCCTCATGGACTGCCTCCTTCTGTTTTAGAATTAAAAGTTGGAATGCCTGTCATGATATTAAGAAATATCAATGTAGAAAAAGGTTTATGCAATGGAACACGAGTAACTGTCTTGGGTATTGGCGAATTTCTTTCGAAAGTAAAACTACCAGGTGTTGATGGCCGTGTTGAAGTAGTTCCACATTTCACTCTGTCTACTCTTGAAAATGAGTATCCTTTCACTTTGACTAGAAAGCAATTTCCAGTAAGGCCCTCATTTGCAATGACTATCAACAAATCACAAGGGCAATCCCTTAAAATTGTTGGAGTTGATCTTCGCTTACCCGTTTTTACTCATGGCCAGCTATATGTCGCCTTATCAAGAGTAACATCTGTGTCTGGACTTTCTGTATTGCTTGATAAAAAAAAAGGCGTCAATTCAACTAAGACAGAAAACATTGTTTATCCTGAAATTTTACTTCGCTAATATCAAAGCGATGATCCAAATCAATTTACATCTGATCACTATATATAGCTTTTTTCTTACTGTTAAAACACACATGTTGCCTTATAAACAATGTTATTATTATTATTATTATTATTATTATTATTATCAATAACATTGCATTTTATCAATGCTCAATTAACTGGTGTGGGTGGTGGGTGGTGGATGGTGGGGGGGGAAGCCAGGATCCGAGCCGTGAGGCGATGACGGCCGTTAAACGAGCGTAGCGAGTAGGTCGGCTAGTTTTAATATACTTCTTTTAGTTGTGATTATTCAATGTCCGTTATGATCAGACTCTGTTCTACAACAACCGTCACCGTCATTCCAACCAGGGCAAAGATTCCTCGATTGGCTATCCTCTTCCCCTCACTAGTAACATTCACTTGTGTCCTTCACTCTCCCTCCCATATCTTTTTTACCCTTGATCCCCAAAGGGGTTTTTAGCTTCCATTAAACTTTTTATTGATCTGATCAGGGCGAAAACGATGCAATATTAGACGTCATGCGTTCAAAATAGTCATTGATTTTTATAAATAAAAATCAAATTTAAACGTATAACAGCAGTAACTTATAATTTAATACAGACTATAAAATTTTCAAATAGTAAGTAATTTTAGTCTTACTACACATTTTAAACTATTTGGTTATATTTATCATAATATTTGTTTATACGTCTTTGGGTTTTGTGCTATGATTAAAGCGTATGAGGGGTTTAATCTATGAATGCTTATTAATAAACTCCCTCCTGATTCTTTTTACTAGACAAAACTTTTATTCTATACAAAGGTCAAACATGAGGAATGTATAGTCATTATAGTTCGCGAAAAGGTGCTTATACAACTATTGGGATAAAATACTGTTATTAATATGCAAACATACGAAATGACATAGCAAAAACAAATTTAGTTTCATGTTTTATTTTAATAGTACTGTTCTCAAAAAGTCGCTTTTATAGAAGAGAAACAATATACATTTTTTCAAAACTTTATTCTATTTTAAAAGCTTGAATTTTCAATGAATGAAAATACAATAAAAGATAAACAAGCATTTTAGCACTAAACACTCGATATGAAAAACATAAAAAAAAGGTAAGAATACAATTTAAGCATATTTTTTATGTTTATCATGCATCAAGTAGCATAGCCCAGTTACCAATCAAGTTGGACAATAACATTATCATTGTATATAAAACTGTAGGGCTTTATTAAGAAATAGTAACTTAACCATTCAGCTTCTTCCATTGAGAATTCATTGCTAATAAAGAGGTGGTCATACTAGATAACCTTATATTAGATATTGCGCATATTTAAATTTATACCATCTATTACCCAGCTAAACCAACAATTCCTTCATCAGCCTTAAGCAAGCCTAATCCTGCAAGAGGAATAATTGCATCTACAGCATCTTGAACAAACTGATATTTGGTGTTGTGTTTATCTCTATTATAATCATCGTTTGAATGAACAATCATCATATAAATACATGTTTATTTTTACTTACTTAGCTAACGCCTTTTCTTGAGCCTTTAATTCAGTTACTTTCGCTTCAGGTTTTTCTTCAGAGTTGACAAGGGCTGTGCGTGATTTCTCAAGCATATGCTCACGAATACTCAACTGTCTAAATTTATATAAACCTGAGAGTAAGGAGGCAATCAGGGCTCCAAGCCAACATCTTTGACCGAACTCCGTAATTTGTTTAATATTTTTAGGTTTATAAAAGCTAATAGCATTTGACTATGGCTCATAAAGTTAGCAATTCCCTTTTTTAAATAATGATAGTATCAGCAGTTACCAAAACAAAAGCTTCAGAAAGATAATAAAAGAACATACCCGCTTGTTTAGCTATAGCAGTATAACGCAAAATTTCATCTTTAATAGCTAAGCTTTTGACACCCACTTGAGCAAACTCAACAGGTTTCAAGAGACGAAAAAACTTGCGGCCATTACCAAGATGACTTTTTAAATCAATCCATCGTTGAATCGTGTCCTTGGGCGCACCATTACGAAATAAATAATATGCATAAAAGCGGGCAAAGTATTGGACAAGACGACATAATTTTTCTCTACCAACTGTAGTATTCAAGTAACGATTGAAAGCATCGACATTTTCATGATTGAGAACCATTTTGTATTAATAAGTGAAAAAACAACGTAAAATTATATAAAATGCATATGAAAATAAAGGAGAACAATAATCACATGAAATCGTGACAGTCGCTTTTTTTTATAGATCAATTACAAACTTTACATGATCAGGTATTAAGCAGCCAGTTTATAGATACACAAAAAGCGTTTTATTTTACAGTGGATCTAACATAGAATAAGTTATAAGCAGCTCGACTCTATATAAAACAGATCAATAAAGTGTTTTTAATCCTGTATGCTAAACACTTGCCATAATTTTAGATTCGTCACACACAGACAGACGCGTATCATCAAAGTTATGCCATTCGTTTCTATATCCATTTCGTACACAGGCAGTGTAATGTCCACCTGTTAAAGATCCATAATGATTCTATGGACAAATGCATATTAAAGAGGCGCGCAATTTAAACCATTTTTAATATATTACCGAAACAGCATATAAATCATAAGAAAAAGTGGATTTTTCTGATGGTTGATCCGGTGGAAACATGGATGAAGGAACATATTTTGACAAGTCTAAGCCTCTATATATTTATTTGATATTAGTTCTTTTTTGTTTTATTAGTGTGTACATACCTTATAGGAGAGTCAACCATGGTCTCAAGTTTATTATTGAATGGCCCATCAAATGAGAAGCGCTTCAGGTGAATCAAGAGAACGTCAGGAAGTTTGGAAATAGTAAGTGATTTGCTTGCACGGCAAAGCTTTTTACAACGAGGGCAGTGCCATGCATCATCATCATCCAAGGTTTCTTCTTTTACAAAATAATCTAAACATTGATACAGATTGACTGTTGCAGGACTAGTACGAGTGGCAGGGATAGGTAAAGAAAGAGACATGAACGAGTTGTAAGTAGTTGATGTCTATTTAAAGCCCCATTAAAACAAATAACAATTGAAAGAGATAAAAAAAAAAAATAAAGCTTACTGTATGACAAGTTAAACAAGTTAATCGACTACGATATTGTCCTTGAAACAAACTGACAACAACGCTTGAATTTCTTTCCAAATATTTTTCCCATGCAACAGCGCTTGCCTTCCAATCTGGCAATCTTTCAAATCGCGCTTCTTCTTCAGGTGATTCAGGAGGTTGAGAAGGCCGCTTCTTGATCAAGTTGCAATCCTCATGAAGCCCATCCAACAGAAAGTTAAGAAACTCTTGTGAGTCATGTTGTTCACTGCCCTTGAATTGAGGCGAAAATTGGGTGATGGCCTCTCTAAATTGAACTGGGGAGATAAAATTACAGTTAGCTCCCCACATGCTACGTAATAAAGTAGCAAATTCATTTGCCAAGACACCTCCTGTACCAAGAAAATTTTCCTTGTTAATATGTTGTTTATACAGACCAGCTAAACATAAATATTAGATTTTCATTTTTTTTTTTCTTGATAGTCTTACAGATAAAGTAACGGGCGAACGGAATAGTACCACTAAGGCATTGAATGATGGAGTTCATATAACATGTATTTCCCAAATTTTTCAAACCAGTTCCTCCAATAGCTCCGTGACCAATCTGAGAAAAGGAATTCTCGGATACAGGACCCATACGATACTCAGAAAAGTTGTTAATATCAGTTGGTTTAGGTGGGAGTGGAGGTGGTTGATGTGGTAAAACTGGCCTTTTGACGGCTGGCGGGACATCAAATTGCTTATTAGTTGTGGTTGTAAAACCATGGAATGGGTTATCTATGAAGGTCTTTCGACGCGTTAAGTCTGAAGCATTGGGTCGAATTTCCGGATATTGCGTTGTATTCGTAGCTTCTGGTGCTGCGGCAGTCTTTGCATCGGCTTGAGGGACAGAGGCAAACTGAGGAACTGGCATACGAAGCGATTGCGTAGCTTCTGCAGGCGCAAATGTATTTCCAAATATACCTCGCAATGGTGGCATTTCGACATGATTCTTATCGCTGTATTTGCTCATGGATTGTTTACTATTCGTAGGACCTTGATAGGTAAACTGTCGCAGAAATCAATAAATAAAATAGTATGAAAGTCATAGTTATATACATTACATAATCATAGAGTGTTTGATGCACTTTAACAGGCGATAAAGGAACATTTTGATCGGAGTCTCTTGCCTGCAATGTATTGTTGGGCCTATTATTTTGAGTATAACTATACACACCACGTTCTCCAATAATTGACCTCCAAGCATCAAATCCTCCTGTGAGCATTATGGGCGCATTTTGTAACACTTTTTGGAACTCAAATTCATAAATCGCTTGCTGAAGATGCGAAAGGGCTTGATTATTTTTGTTCAAAGAGGCTGAGTTTTGATCATAATAAACAACTATATCAAATTGATGACGGCCGGCAAACATGTGTTGTTCTGCTTCAGGATTCATAATCATGGATTCCTCGATTCTTCTTGAACTTACACTATCCGACAAGAATAAGAAGGGGTTTTAGAAGGAAAATGAATTTCTTACTTCGGTTTGATAACTAATGGCTCAATTTGCGCTACCCATCGATGCCGAATAAACCCCTGACTGTGTATATCTCTTGGCCTAACATCCAGTAACAATACACTTGGTTGTGGTCTAGTTCCATTTTTCACAATCCAGGAAGCTAATTGTCTTGGCTCCACGGTCGACATGGGCATTGATAGTTGAAAGTGAGTTGGCGTTGGTAATTCAATAACGTTATTTAATGGTTGAGGTTGAGGTTGAGGCTGCGGTTCAGGCATTTTCATTATTTGCGGCGGAGGAGTGTTTTGATTTGGTATAGGTATTGCTGGAGGAATATTAGAAACATGAGCAGGCATTGCTGAAGGAGTACCAGGAAGATGAGTAGGAACTGAGGGTAAATCATTCAAAGGTGAATTGTCTGTATTTTCAACAGGTGGGTATTTTTCCATGGCTACGTCTACGATATCTTTTTGTTTACTAAATCTTTCTTGTAATGTGTCGTTGAGGTATTCAAGTCTGCCAAGGACGTCATTATGGGTACGCTATAAAGAGAAAAATTTAGAAAAAAATGGTGTTAGTGTTATTGTTAATTTACTAATCTCAGCTGAAGGTATAAAGGGTCCTTTTTAATCTCTTTATAGTTTTGGTGTTTACCAATCACTTCTACCATTATGCTAAAAAATCAGGTGAATATACACTTGCAAAATACTTTTTGTGCTTTTATTTTACCTGCAACCTTTCATATAATATACATAGGCATTTTCGAGATTCTCCTTTAGATATTCGAAGTCTCCCTATATAAGCTATGTTTAGATAAAATAAGAACCAAGATATTCATTTTACTTGTTCATATAATTTATTGACTGTAGAAACCCAAATCTTTATTGAATACTTGTGTGCATCATTTTTGTCTATTGTTGCTCTTCTGGTCAATTCAGAAAAAGAGGAAAAGCTGCTGTCAGTAGAAACTGTCATTATTTTAGTTGATAGAGAAAAGAAAAAGAAAGCCAAGAAATGATGATTATTCGCATTAGATTTTATTCAAAATAAAATAAAAAATAACCAATAGAATAAGCCGTATTTTAATCAGCGAGTTGAATATTAGATATTTTCCATAACAACCAACAACCTAAAGAACGATAAGGTCTCCAGATTTGCGTGAGTTGCTCCATTTGCTCTAATGTAGGAAACGCTTTCTTGCTATTTGGTATCACTAGCCCAAAATGTTTAGCCACACCTTTTCTTATAGCCAAATCACCCACAGGGAGCACATCTGGATGATGTAAATCAAACATTAAAAACATATCTGCAGTCCACTGTTGTACTGTTTAATATGTGGTCAGGTAAGTGTTATCTTGTTTACCTGTCCTATGCCCTTCACAGTACACAGCTGTGAAGATATTTCCTGATCTGACATACTATTGAATTTTTCAGGAGTAATTAATTTATTGTTAAACTTCTCTGCAAGATCTCTTATATATTCCGCCTATTAAAAGTGGGAATTTAGTCAGATAAACGGAAGGAGAACATTTGAATTTGTATATACCTTTCTGGTAGATAAACCAGCAGATCTTAATTCTTCCACTGATTTCTCGAGCACCTCTAAAGGTGTAGGAAACAAATCTTCTGATTCTTTATCAAATAGTTTCAAGAATCTGGTATAGATGGAAGAAGCTGCTTTACCATGTATTTGCTGATAGACAATGGCTCTAACAAGTGAGCGGAAAGGATTTGTGCCGTCAGCACGATCTAATCGAAGTTGAAAATCAGCAATCATCTCCTCTGTCAAGTGTGCTCCTAGTTTTGGATCATGTAATTTAATATGTTCAATGGCTTTTAAGAGCTCAAACTTTCTTGATAAATCGTGTTGAACATCAATTATGTCCTACGGTCGTATATGGGTGAGCAAGAATCTAAGAAATAATATTTTTTAAAAACCTTCGAAGTGCTTTGAGTAACGATTGATGTACCTATTTCCTATATAAAAAAAGAGATTAGGATATATATTAAAGAGAAATATCTAAAAAAAAACCTTCTTTTTCTTGATAACCCGTTTTGCTGTTCTGCATAAATTATAATCAATTTATTCATAAAATGAATGAATGAATTTTTTTTTTTTTGCTTACTGTTTCTTTAAACCAGCAATCTTTTTTTCTTTATAATCAATTATAGTTTTTTTTGATAGTCTTAAACTTTTACGAATGGCTGACATGTAATGAGAAAAAAAAAGTTGCTGCGAACAATGCGTGTGCTAGAGGATGTTTAAATACGGAGTATAAAAACAATCAATAGTAACACAAAGAAGTAAACAAAATGAGGCTTGAATACACTAACTCTACTAATTCGTGGCTCTTTCCGACAAAGTATCCAAGTTAGTCAACGCAACCACACAGCGACCACAGGAATCAGAACAACCTAATAGGCCAAGTAATATGTCCTGGTCTCAAGTAGTACCAGGAAGCGAACACTGCTCCTGCTTGCTGCTTCAGAATATCACACCCACAACTCTAAGCAAAACAAAGTTATTCATTCTAAAATATGGAAAGTAGAATGTTCTTCGAGCAGTGTCATTCTGGATATGACCTGTAGATCTAAATCGCCTATGCAGATTATGTCCTTAGTTGCGAAACAATATCTATCACGAATCGAAGTTGCAACTATCAAAGAAGACAGTCGAAAGATCGCTGGAATTTACTTTGGTTCTTTAGATACTACCATTGATGGCATCCTAAAAGACATTGTTACCTTTAAAAGAGATGTAGCTGGGATTTTACCTTATCGATCCTTAAATCCAATTGTCCCTTTAGTTCGACTTTGACCATTCAATCTTCCCTTTCTTAAAGAGGAAATTCTTAAGGAATAATTGAAAATGAATTAGGAACCTTATAGCTCCGTTCTTGATTTGGAAATCCTACGAGAATCGTATGTTGACATATGTATGCGTATGGATTACGCTATTCTGAATGTTCCAAAATATGATGACAAGTTTTCGTCTCTTTCTCATCGTCTTCCTTGGTATCAATTGAGGATGAAGAGTTTTATACAGTGTGGAATCATACCCAGTTATGCTCTTTACTGTCATGCTGAAGGACACCTTGGTTTGGATTATCTACAAAACATTCATTTCGTGTTTGTTGGAATTATTTTATTTGTGGACATATTGCTGCTGAATGCACAAAAATCAAGAATAAGCCTTTTAGAAAGGCTAGAAAATTTCCCACCACTCCACAGGATAGAGTGAATCAAGACGAAGTACAACAAGCTTCGTCTTCTATCAAATTTATGTCTATAAATTCTCCACCTGCAGTCCCAAATGTTATGGGATACAAGTGCTCCTTTCAAAATGAATCAGGTGACGAATTTGGTGACAACTGGAAAGGAAACGACATTAATAACTACCCAAGATATTTTAACGGCTCTCTCCCTCTAATGTCAATTCGCAAAACGACGTTTAGATAGATACTAATAGTTTGAAGATTGAAATTTTCATGATTCTAGAGATTCTATTCCCGTAAATCAAGAGATTGATAACACTTCTCAGATCAAGCAGCAGGCTGTCAATAGCAGAATCCTTACTGAAGGACCCTCAATATACAATTTCTGTCACCGCGCGATTGGTAATATTGAATAATAGTTTGCAAGAGCTGTTATTCAACATTCCTTCTTTGAACTGTAACGATCTAGTGAAGATTCATGATAGGTCCATTTCATGAAGTCTGTTAATTTTTGTTGTAAATTTGGCCTCGTGCATTTTGATTCACGGCAACCTATTTTGAGCTATTTAAAAAATACAACAGTGTGTGGTTAGACAGGAGAGTCAGACTAAAAACCAACAAGAAAGGCAATACACGAGTTAGTTATACAGAAAAAAACACCAATAATGAACAGATAGAAGAAAATGATAATGATGATGTTGGAAGTAAAAGCTCCGAGTAAAAAAGAAGGATCAAATGAAGACACATTATTCCATCTCTATGACACAGAGTAAGTTTTAATTAGCTTTAAGACATTCATTTTGAATGAATTATTTATTTCTGTAGTGCTAATTATGTTTTATTGTTATGGACATCCGAATCAAGAGTAAGAATACTTTAAGAACAAAAAGCTCAAAAGATAAGAGAGGTGTTAGTTGCGATGTTTTTATTAAACTTGATCATAACAAAGTTGTTGTGGATTGGTTGATCATTTCTGTAAAGTAAAAATAAGCGTAAGAGGACAATATGGTCATGAATATGTACAAATATCAAGTGATTACTATATAACAATAAAATATCATTTTTTTTTATTTAAATACAATAATAATAATAATAAACTAAGCAACGTATTGCTGTTGTTCTGGTGGATTTAACATTCTAGAGAGACGTTCAGGAATTTGATCTTCTGGATATCTCCATTCAGGATGATGATATAATTGTAATGTGTTGCTTGCGTACCATTTAGGATAATCTATTATGTATTAGTTTCTATTTTAATATATAAATCGCATTATTTACCTATTGAACTTGGATGATTTAATTTATTTTGAATATCTAAAGCCATTAATTCAGATCGACAAGAATGATCTCTGTGTGTTTGTAAGCTATAAGAATTAGGTGCCTTTCGACAACTGTAACCAGCACGATAAGCCAAGAAGGTAAGGGCAGCTTGATCTTGCCTATGATTGGCTCTAGATGATCCAGGTGGAGCAATACAGTTCTTGTCCAAACCACACTGATACCAAGGCTCAATCACATTTTCCAGAACTGTTTGATTCGAAATATCAAATCCAATAGCAGCACCATTACAATTTGGATTAAGAGCATAACTTTTAGGATCAACGCCAAAATAATCATACATACCAGGGTGAGTCCAATCTTTCATGCGCTTGGAGGATTTAGGTGACCAAAAGCCCCCATTTTCACGTACCACAGAGGGGATAGTACGAAGGAATTCAGGTGTGACAATGTTACCAGCATCCAACCAGATGAGTATCCCGTCCTCCGCATATTTCTTACTTGCTTCATGAACAATACCTGTCTTCCAAGCATATTCTCCTGCACTGATAGCTACATCCCAGAAGCGAGGATACTTAAAATAATCAAAGGTAATCATTTCGTCTACTAATCCAGTTTCAACAAATTGATCAAGAATAGGTAACTGTGTTCGATTCATGCCAATGTTGTAAACTACAATGCGTGGAAATTCATCGAGTTCGACTTGATCACGAAGACTGGAAAGTGAATATAAAAAGTTTTCTAATGAACAAAGATGATTGGCACTGGATGCAGTAATGATGGTAAATGGGTATGTAGTTGGCTTGGGTGATATGGAATGTGTGACATGTTTAACAAGTGGCTCATTTGTACTAGTTATGACATCCTCTTCACTGAAATAAGGTGGTTGTTCTATTACTGTGTGAATAAACTTTTATTGTTATTGTTGATTACTTACCTTTGTTAGTTGTATAAATGACTTTAATTTTAAATGAAGAAATAAAAAAGAAGCCAATAAGAAACAAAATGATAACTGGATAATTGATTAAACTCTTTATCTTTGCTGCTGCCTTATTACTTGTTGTATTATTTAGTTTGTTATTAAAAGACATCTTATAAAGAAAAAGAAAAGAAAAAAAAGGAGAGAATAAGAGAGAGTGAGAGAAAACCAAAAAAATTTCTTTTTTTATACTTCTTTTTTTTTTTACTCAGTTTTAAAATCAAGGTTCTGGATGCACCCATATTTAGATTGCCCTTTACATATTTTTAGAAATAGTAAGACAATCAATTTTTTTTTAAGAACAATCAAACACTATTTCTTTCATTTTTTTTAATAAAGAAAAGGGCATTTAATTAAAGAAAATTTTATTATTTATGTATTTACCATTTTGATTAATATCGTTATAGTAACGCAATGCTCATATATCATTAGCTTTAATAATCGTTACAGGACAGTGACAGCGATGTAAGCAATAATCACTTGTTGAGCCCAATATAAATCTATAAAAGTAAATATTATTATAGGGTTACGTTCTTTATTGACTTACTTTTGTATGCCTTCTTTATTAGATGAACCTAAAATTAATATATGAGGTGGATCTTGATTAACATATTCTTCAATAATGCTTCCAATATGTGATGAACCTTCTCTTGTTTTCAGTTGTATATTCTAAATATTATTATTATTTTTTTTTAAGCCCAACTTTTTATTTGCTATTTACAGTATTATTAAATTGTGCTAGGAATTGATTTAATTCAGCCACGTCTTGTTTGGCTTCTTCCTTAATTTCAATGTTATTGATACGATCCAAGCCACTCCTATAGAATATTAAATAAATGTACATTTTTATCTTCAAACTATTTACAATAAATGCAAAGCTGTTGTCCCTTTGGGTGGATTAATTCCTATACAATAAAGAACATCTATTTGATAAGGACTTGATAATTTTGAGCATAAATCTATAGCAAATTCAATAGCCTTTTTAGATACATTGGAGCCATCTGCTGCAACCACAATACGGTAACTCATATTTAATTATGAAGAAGAAGAAATAGTAATAATAATAATGCGCTTATTATTTTCTCACTTGCAATGATGTAATATGATTTTATACATCACGTGTTCTTTAGGTTTATTCTCTCAGCTTGTTATGCACGCAATGCACTCTGTGCTTCCTTCAGACGTATTTAGCTTTCTGTTGTGAAGAGAAAAAGACATATGAAACAAGGCTTATAATCAAACCATAAATAATTTTAACTACATATCTCGTGCTACTTTATAAAGTGGCTCTGCAGATGTCATACACCAGAAGAGCACTGTCCGATCCGGATATTGAATAACTGCAGAGTTTTTTTATAGATGAAAATTTTAACGTTTATTAAAACTCATCGAGAGTGATGCAAGTATATGAAACAGTGACTTATAAAAATACAAAGGAGGTTAACATAGAGAATTGTAAGCAGATAGTTTCAATAGTTCCTTCTGAATTTGATTGATGACAATCTCCTCCAAGACAGGAGTATTTTCAAATAATTGTTGCCAGCAGGCTTTCCACATGAATCGAATGACTGTAGCAAAAAAAAAAAAAAAAAAAAACATATATCGTAAGCTTGAAAATCAACATTATGTGGATCAATTTTCTTCTTTAATCAAGATATTTAGAGAAAGAATTCATGATATTCTAAAAAGGAACTGGAATCAAAGACAAGAAATAGAAGAAGAACAAGGTAAACGTTATTACAAGGCGTACGCTATTAGCATAATAGCTTAATATATATTCAAGGTCGAAGGTATTCTTGCAAGAATATATATTATTTTGTTTATCTGAAGTCAGATGCAAGAATTGTAATAAACCTGGAAATCATACTAAAAAAGTAATCAGTGTCAACAATTTCAATCAACATCGACGCATGGTAAGTACATAGGTTTTGCACACAGTAGTCTCTAACAACAAATCGCATACGATATCTGTATAGTTGGCACAAAGCACAAACGAAGTACTGAACATGAGAAGAACGAATCAAAAAGGCAAAAAAAAAAGAAAGCAAAAATGTATAGTGATGATAACAGACAAAAAGAAAATAAGAAATGCAAGGTCTTTTGGGAAATCACACTACTAATGTAGCAAGAAAAATAAAATTAGACATGATACTCAGACCAAACTACAAGGCGTTAATCACCAGTAAAGTACAGACAGTATTCAAACATATTTGCAATATAATGATACGTGCACAATTATTCATAAATTACTATGTAATCACTCATACAGATCAAACTGTCGACAAAAAACTTTTACCCAAAGCTTCTGGTATTGTATAACACAATTAATTTTAAAGAAGAAACCAGCAACCAAGGCTTCCCTAAGCGATTGCTTAGAGCGTTGGAACAGCTTTTCCTCTCGATACAAAATAACGTATGACATGATATCATTGGCTAAAGGATACAGTCGTTGTATCACAGCTGCCTGTGTTGAAATGCTCACAGTTTATACAAATGCGGTTGCAGATTGTTTTGAGGTTAGGTTGAATGGATATATTGTTTGTGCTGTTATGTAATCGTTTGAAAAGGTATAAATAAAAACATACTTTAAATGCTGATTTTTTTAATACATCTAAACTTAGCCGGATAGGGGTATTGCCAAAAATATCGTTGATATGCTTGCTACCAGTATATCTGTGGAGACACTATGTATTCTCCGATAAACCTCCTGAAGCTTACAATGATAAAATGCCAGCGAATGACGAAATACGCAAAGAATTGTCAGTCATAAGCATGCCTAAACCAGTTACACTTGTAAGCTTGTCTATCTCTCCAAGAGCATACATGCCTATGCTTGCCAACATTATGGGAAAGTATGAGTGCCAACACCAGTTACAGAAACAATCAGCACAAGAATCACAACAGCAAGAGCTTTCTCGCTTATTTTCGTTATGACCTGTACCTTCATTAAGCTGGGTGCTTATATCAATCAATTCAAACGTTCTTTTGTGTTTTTCAGGTATAAAAATACCAACCAATTATGAAATTAAGTCCGAAGTGTTCAGCAAGGTATTTGATTGTAAGAGACTTAGATTGGATAGGAAGGTATGATCGTATATTCCAGACTCATTTTTAACAAACATGTATGTAGCTTCCAGGATTTACAAAAGTCAAACAAAAAGAAAAAACTTACATTCTCAAATTTGATCAGAATTGACGATTTCACAGCAGATGTGATGATTGAAAAATGTGACAAGTACTGATGATTATACCTATTATTCTGACCAAGATGTTGACATTTCGGTGTTGGGAGATGTTATGAAAAATGAAGACTTGAACGATATTTCTCTTTGCACAATAGACCCCAATCGAAACCAAGTATTTGTTGCCTTTTATGGCGAAGGTTCTCATTAGCTTAGAAGGTGCTCTACTTTAGAATATTATGCATATACAGGCTCTAAAAGGCATGAAAAGAAAGAAAGGGAAAGAATATGTGCTTAAAGTATTGAAAATATTTTTTAAATATTCCAACAGCTAAAACTACAAACATTTCAAAATACTTCCAGCATGTCACATATATTTTCCTGCATCTGCAGAAAGTATTAGCATTCAATCGCCCTTCAACAGCCGAGAACCGCTTTCATATATAACAAGGCATACAAAAGTTAGACAGGAAATGGTGGATGTTTTGGCTGATGGTGATACAAAGTAAAATAAATAAAAAAAAAAGAGAAGGAAAATAGAAGAAAGTGCAGAAAAAGAAGAGTCAGAGGCGCAAATACAAACAAAAGTGAAGCTCACAAAACATAGAAAATGATTACCATATTCATTTATTGTTTATTATAGGAGAGTTGACAAATGCTGGAAGGAATACAAATCCCAACGCTAGAAAGATAAGCTACCCACGATATGTTTTGGTAACGGTATTTATGGAA
Organism: Rhizopus delemar RA 99-880; assembly: GCF_000149305.1. Classification (NCBI taxonomy): domain Eukaryota; kingdom Fungi; phylum Mucoromycota; class Mucoromycetes; order Mucorales; family Rhizopodaceae; genus Rhizopus; species Rhizopus delemar. Next base: position 52,674 of record NW_027137833.1, read on the forward strand.
AAGATCAAATAAGATCCAACAATCTTCGAACTGGGGCGACTGTGGCCCTTTGACGGCAGTTAAAGCAAAGACAAAAGTTTAGCGGCCTTTTACTTTTCGATGTGGACGAATCTCATACATCAAAGGTAATACCGCACTGTTTTTATCTTATGATTGCACCTAACATTTTTATTAATGTAGACATGTAATTCATGTAACAAAATGTCCTTGACAGAAGCAATTTTTGGCTTACATAGTGCTCTGACTTGCCAAATTTGTGGACTAATATAGCGGCGTGATGTTAACTCTTCCAAGAATATCTTCAAGAGTTCCCAAGATACGATCAGTGGCCGTGGCTATTCTCCGGTTTTTTCCCAATGTCTCTGAATGTCATTATTATATTTATCATATCGTCCTATCGAACACGATTTCTCTTTATATAGGAGATTATGATTTTTACAGGTAAGATATCTAAAAGTATATATCTGACCTGCCTAACTCCTAATTGTCTATTTTATCAGAATTTTCGATTCATCCGAAAAAAACATTAGCAATGTCTGAAGTTAAAGTGTAAAATTGTACAATATTTATATCTGATAAAATTCTTATTTGATTTTTCAAAAATTGATGATGACTAAGACGTAAAAAATAAGGGACAAGAGGTTTGAAGTGTAAAGTTAAGAATGACCATAAAAAAAGGCTATTATGACCAAGTGAATTTGAGAAATGGACAGCCCAAGTTTAAGAATGACTTTCTTCTTCTTTTAGTGTATCACTGACAGGTATTGAATCAGGGGTGCTTTCTTCTGTTGGATCTTCTAACGATGTTTCCTCTTTCTTTTCTGGCTCTTCTATTGCTAAAAGCTCCTTTTCTGATTCTTCTACTATTGGAAGTTCCTCTGATGGTTTCTGCTCTTCGTTTGTTGGTTCCTCCAATGGTATTTCCTCTTCTTTTGCTTCCTCTACTATATCGGGTTCTTCTTGGTCAGCTATTTTTGTATTTTCTACTTCTGCATCCTCTGTTTCCTGTGACACAGGTACTTCTTCAGTTGAATCACGATTCATGCAGACGACAGGTACAGTTCTGTACCTTTCTGAGAGAGATGTCAGATCCTTAACCCATCTCTCCATCTCAACAGCTGATTTTGCACGCAGAGTCCAAGTGAATCGATCTCTCAAGCCCAATCTTGGCTTAGAAGCTCTCCAATCCTTGGGCAAGGCAGGTGCATACCCATTCAACATATTTCTAGAAGCAGCATGAGGCTGTAGCTGAAAAATGAGATTGTGATGTATATTGGTGGAAAGAGTCGAGACTTTATAATGAGGCACAAAGATTGTTCCATCCGGCTTGGCAGGATAATTTTTAACATCTCGGTACTCGTGAAGGAACCCAGCAGGTGTCAATACATAAATATGTTCATGCCATTGATGAAACACCGTCGACCGCCTCTCCATGCGTGCAGCAAAAATAGGTTGAAGCAAGGCGTGTGTGTGATTAGGATATTGAAGGAATTCCGGATGTCGATAAGCTGCTTTTTCGGAAATGAGATGTTCACTGTTTTGCTGACAGAAGTTGAGCCAATCGCTATCCATTTTTATTGCACTGAACGCTTTCATGATCGATTCTAGGCCACGATCGACTCCCAAACTGGATTGTTCTCGCATATTATAGATCTGTTGACAAAGATGTCTAAACTCTTCCACAAGCTGCTCTTCTGAAATTAGAATCTCCTTTTGTAATCGTAGTACTGTTTCATGAACAATGTTTTCCTGTCGGTATACTTTGATCATTTGCTTTACAACGGCTAATTTGAATTTCACTTTAGATTACATATATTCAGCCAAAAATAAAGTAAGAGGTAATATTACATGCATTCATGAGCCATGGATCTTTTTTGGTATAACCATAAAATGGATGTTTATCAAAAAAGATAAGTTGTTTGTCCAATTTTTTCAATCGTTTCGATGCTTCCTTTTTTAAACACGTCAGTGTGGCTAGAGACAGACGATCGTCTGATCGGATAGATTTAATCATCCACTTTAACTCTTGCTTGATATTGGATAATGTCGAGACAGCTTTGCTTCTTAAAAATGTAGCAAATTCAGCATGATCATTAGCCGCATTCACATGATATATTTGCCAGGCGTCACAGACCGAACGAACCCCACCCGTAAAGGCAAAATGGACCTGAAGTAGCTTTTGATTCCAGAGTTGTTCACGACGTCCTCTCCAGCGTTTTTGATAATACTGTGGTATATCACTACCAGGACTAGGAAAGATCATGACTCCCTCTAGCTTTCGATATTGTTTCCCTACCCTTGTTTCCACACTTGCCACGAACTCAAAGTGGTGTAAGAGCCGTTTGGCTAAGATATACCACGCCTCTAATCGTTCGACTAATAAACAGACAGGACGAATCCCTTGAGCTGGAGTTCCAGGTTGAACATCGTCAAATAAAAAAGTCTTGAATGCGGAAGGATAGGCTTCCTGAAGACTTCTTTTGCATATTCGTTTGATTTGCTTTTTGAATCGATTTGGGTCATAATCTACTGCAAATTGAGGTGGTGGATGAATGGGTGATGTAAGAGGCTGAGGGTCAGCAGATAAGTTGAAAATGGATATCGAAGGGAAGAGTTGTTTGATCGAAGATGGAGACTGTACAGCCATAGTAGATGTCGAAGCAATCGAAAGCGCTTTGTCCTCATGAATATTACTTTTTACTGGGACAACAATGTTACTTTTCGGTCCTTTCATCCATCGTCTTTTGGATGTTATGCTTATTGACATGAATACGAAAGTAAGATAAAAAAGCTTTGCAAAAAAAGAAGACGACGAGAACAGAGAGAAGGGATGAATTTAAGAAATAAATAATATTCAGTATAATTTGAAATCTTTAGCCCAGAAAATGTTTCTTTATCGTCCTTTAAACACAGGTCGAACAGCCAAAGTTTGCTTTCTCCACAAAACTATGTCTTGAAGTATGTTTATCAGTCATCTTTTTTCCATATTCACTTCTTATTTTCATTGTACAGGAAAAGAACAACCTTTTTCTTCTTTTTGTAAAAGTTTTCAATATAAATACACAAGCCAATAATTTGTAATCTTTTTATGCTTGAGTATACTTTCCGATTGACAGCTTGGCATTGCTTGTATGTGAAAGAAGCATGGAAAACTATTTCAGTAATCATAAAACACTCGAACGATTATTCCTATTAAATTCATATAAACCAAAAGTAAAGAAAGAAAGCAGATGCACTCTAAAAAATAAGATTTTAATATTCCTTAATATTAAAAAAACTGCAAAGTGGAATACAAAGTCGATTGCTTTGTGTATATGAAAAAAAAAAGAACATTTGATATTGTTTTATGTCTAACTTGTATTCATCTAAACAAAGTTTTGCTTTGGTATATCATTGATATGCGTAGCTGGTCAATTTTCAAATAAAATGAAACAGTGCCACAAAACATCAAATAAATAAAAGAGTTATTGTGGCTCAATAATATGCTTTATAATATCGTTTTTTAATTAATGTCCCTTTGATAAATCAAAAGAAAATAAGAAAGGTAAATAGGTTGAAGTTAAAACTGGTGTTAAACATAATACAGTAATGGTGTTGGAAAATAAATAGGGCTTTGCAGCAGTTTCATATACAAATCGTTCAAATATTGATTGGCACAAATTTTAAGGAAACGGCAGAGTTTCCTAATTAGTTTGATAAAAAAAAAACCTTGTGTAAGTGACGTATAGTTTCATTCTTTTATCTCTTCTTTTACTTTTTTTTTCCTGTGATAAAAAAATGCAACCATCTTATACATGGATCTTTATTACAGGAGTTATTGTATTTCTTATAGTTATCGTTATATTACTGTTCTTCTCAAGGTCTCCGATAGAACTTCCTTTATCTTACAACGGTGACCTTGAGGAAATACCTTCAGATTCGGAAGAAGAAATCGCCAATTTATCTGAAGATGCTCGACTTAGTTATGAAAGAGCAAAAAGTAAAAAATAATAGTAAAGAAACAAACATACTAAAAGAGAATATTAAAATAGCTTGGCAAGAACATCACCCACCTAATAGCATTCCCACGGACATTACACCTCCACAATTTATATCCATACAAGAAAAAGGTGTTTCGGCATTTGAGTTTGAATGGGAACCAGAAGCCAATTGTTTTGTAGCTGGTAGAACTGAAATTCAGTTTATGGAAGGCGAGAATTGCGTACAGACTAATTTGCCACTGCCAAGAAACCAGGAGGTTTATTATTGGGAGGTAAGAAAGCAATGATAACAAATTATTTAAATCTAATGTATTTACAGGCAAAAATGTTTGAAAAACCTGATAGTACTGTTGTATCTGTTGGAGTTGCAACAAAACCTTACCCAAGCTGGAGACTACCTGGTAATAAAGACAGCATGAAAAACAAATAAAAACAAGCCCTTTTTTATTGACTCAGTTTTCAACTAGGTTGGAATCGATATTCTATTGGCTATTTCTCTAACAATGGCTGTAAATATTTTAGTTCGCCCTTCAATGGTAAACCTCACGGTTTGACATTTAAACATGGCGATGTTATTGGCGTAGGATATCGACATCGAACTGGATCCATCTTTTTTACACGAAATGGAAGAAAGCTTGAGGATGCTTATACTGGCATAAGGTGGAATTTATTCCCGACAATTGGTGCAAATGGCCCCTGCCAAGTTCATGTCAACTTGGGACAAAGAGGATTTGTATTTGTTGAAGCCAATGTCAAAAAATGGGGATTGGCGCCATCTCAAGGTACTTTATCGCCTCCACCAGCTTATGGCACAGAAAGAGACACAGTTTTATTAGCCATGGGTACAGCATCAACTGATAATCATACACTCATCAATATGGACGGTATCACATCCAATCGGCCCCCTCCTTATTCAGCGAATAATAACAGCAATAGTAATTTGTTGGATTAAGAAGAACATTGTAGATAATAAACAAAGTATATATAAAAAAAACATTTATTTTTCAAAGAAATCATCTTCATCTTCATCTACCCTGTTCTTTTCTTCTTCCTTTGGCTGTTCTTCATCTTCAGCAAGAGGTTCAATAACAATATCGCCTTGTTTGATTAGCTTTTGCTTGTACTTTTCACGATATGACTTTTTAAATTCATGCAGATTTTTATCTCCATTTGCTAATGCACTTCTGATTTCTGATAATATCCTTTGCTTTCTAGTTACTGACACCTCGTCATTTTCATTTTCTTTAGGGTAAAGTGATACATAAGGTACTGTCTTTGGATACTCCTACACAAGATATATAAATTATGCTGAAAGAAACAAGCCTTTTTCTTCTATTTACTCTAATATATAACTCATTGATCTTCAATTCATCAAGATCTGCTTGAATCTTTTTCTTTTTATCTTCTTCCTTTTCTTCCTCAAGTGATTTCTTCATTTGTTTAATTTTTCTTTCTACTTTTTTGCGTTCTATAAATGCATTTCATATATAAGCCTCTCTTAGCTACTTTAACATCCTTTTTGAACATACCAAAATGTTTGACTTTATGATATTTACTAGCCATTTTTCGTTCTTTTTCATCAATCAATCTCTCACCCAGTTCGTATTGAAGTGCCCTTAATTTCCTTTTCGATTCAGTAATAGCTTGTGCAGGTAAGCGCTCCTGTTGTAAACTGTTAGTGTCGCCAAAAGTTTGTTTTGCTTTTTTTTTTACCTTATTTTTTAACAAACGTTGCATGTCGCGCATCTTCTTTCTAATCTTGCTGGCGCCTACTTCATCGTTCCCGCTTTCGTTCCTTTTTCTTTTAAACCCTGACCTTTGGTTTCCTTTGTATTGTTGTGTTCGATTCATTGCTTATAAGGAAAAAAGAAAGAGAGAAAGTCTAGAGAAAATAAAACTGTCACTTGTTTCACTGGTGGCTTATAGGTAAAGATCACATGAATCTATGCATTTCTTCTTTGCACAATTAAATAAAATACTTTAGTTGCGATGCTCAACTAAAAAATGAATACTTGTCTGTGATTAGAAAGAAGTTAAGAGAAGAGAGAATATTAAATATGCACATATGGTTCTACAAATGAATAGAACCAGATGTATTTTTTATTTTGAAAGGTCAAGATAAAGTTGTTATTTTTTGTTGTGATGATCTAGCAATATATAGCAAGCTTATCGTTTTTCGCATTGGGTTTCATACGCTCCTTATTCATTTAGCTTATCACTCTAAGTTTTATTCTCCTCGCAAAATGTGATATATCCTAAATAATTCTTTTAGTCATTTTACTGGCCAAAGTATAATAGTTACTTGCAAACACATTCTATCTTTTGCTCAAGATAAAGAACATCAAGTATTATAACTCATCCTAATTTTATTATTATACTGTCATTCATAAGTGAGAAGTTGACAATTTCCAAAAGCATGACTAAAGGGAAAGATTAGCAAGAAATGAAACAAATTTGGCATAAGGCAAATAGCGCAATTATTCTGTTGCATTCCATAAAATGCAGCACGTCTCTATATTTTTTTCATTTCTTTTCCATCACATTTACTTCTCACATAAAGCGTAAAGTTCTGTTAATTCATTCAAATAATCTAAGAAAAAAAAAGCAAATCAAAAAGAGTATCAACCAAGGTCTCACATTGGCTTTATATCGTTATTTTATGTCCTTTTTGTTTTTCTTGTTTTTTTTTGTTCTTTAAAATTATCAACTTCAATCATTTATTTATCGTTGGGACACAAGAATGACAAAATAGATCCACTAGTCATAGACTTGCAGTTCTCTGCAGGCGCATCTTTAGCACAATATCTGTTTTCATCTCTTGACAATTCTACTCTAGCGCCATTTTCACAGCCAATAAAAGTGACACCTTTATCTGTATATTCCTCGCCATTGCCGCGATTCTTTGCTACAAATTGCGCTTTGCTTGTCCAAAAGCTAGTAAAAGGACAACCGCTTTGATCGGCATCACCAAACATGGTACAGATACCTTCGTCCGTCTTGTATTGAAGTTTCCAGTAACCGCTTCCAGAGCATTCTGGCGAGAACCATACAGAGGCATGCGAATGGCCGTGAGGGCTTAAAGCATCTACATAGCAAGTCTTGTATTGTTTGCCGTAATTGTTGGCGCTATTGGGAGCAGGGACAGCAATACCACTACTTCCTTTGCCAAAGCCCAAGGCCCATGATCTCAGATCAGCTTTACAAACAGTAACGTAGATGACCAATACTAGTAATAATGAGAGATGCTTCATTTTTCTTCTTCTTTCTTGCTTCTAATTTAGTAAGAAGGATAGAGTGGGAAAAGAAGGGCATTTGAATTCCTTATTTATATTTTTTTTATTTTCTGTACCTAATTTTCCAGAATATCGTTACATGTGCAAATGTATCGCAGATTTCATTTACTGAGTTGCATGATAATTTTGTGATCATCGACAATCTATCAAGGCTCGAAAAATGGATGCAACATTTTTTATTGCTCTTCTTTCACAAATGCTTTATCTTTATATTTTTAAAAAAAGGTGGTCTCTAGTGAAAAGATGATTTCTTTCATATATAAGCTTGCTATAGATCTCTTGAATGGTAAATAGTCTGTACAAGGTAAATAAAGTATTCATAAATTCATTTTTTTTTCTTGTGGCACATTAGCAATGTCTCAGTTATCATGGATCAATTATAATTAGCGTAATCTCTGTTCAAAATGTAAAACAATGATTCGGTTACAAACAAGTGTAACATCCTTTTCATTCTGTGTTGCTTGGATAGCTGAAATGTAGGAGACATGAAGCAATAACGATGATTCATAGACTTTAATACCTTGTAAAGCATATCTCCAAATCAACAAAAAAAGAAATACATATATGTATCTATGCTTTTAATACTACCAACTGATAATCTGTCCAAGACAATAAAATAAAATAAATCTTATTCCCATTATTAACAGTATGAAAAACAATGTTACTATTAAGCAATCTTTGCTACTGCCGCTACAATCGCTTCGAGCTATAACGGTATTATCTGGCTACCAGATGATAGTACCTTCAATTTGTAAATACATGCAAAGTAACGTAAAACAGTGACATATTACGATCTGTGTTTTTGATTTTTTCTTTGCTTATTAATTAATTCTACAAAATTCTGAACAAATAAATCATAATTCATTACAAGCCCAAAGATACTACAGATCTCAAAGAAACAATAACGAGAAACAGGACCCTGTAATTCAAATAGGTTTACATCTAATAAATAAACTAAATACACAGTCCAGCTCAACCCTGATAAACACGTTGTCATGCTCGAGATTAACTCTTCTTCAGACACAGCTCTCCACACTAATGTAAAAGGATATGACCCTGTCTCAGCCAGCTCATCAATTGAAAGCACTATCCTTGAAAAAACATCAAATGTTTTTCTGATGCTACCGCGGAGACTGGTGCTTATTCAGATACTATATCAACAATTTTAGCTGATCTAAATGATATTTCAAAGTTTGATGCACTCAACCACCAGAGTGAGAGATACTTTGCGATGTCTCGTTGTGCATTTACTAACGATACGACTAAATTCTCGAAAGCAGCTGTAGACTCATCTAAGCTCGATTCGTCTAATGTATCTCCATCTAAAACAAAGCCTAAGGAATCTACTATCCTAGCTTCAGGGTCGAGGAAGAATACGCGTTTTATGCAAACTTCTTATTGACTAGATTTATAAATATTATAAATAATAATCATAGCAAACGCAAGGCTTCATTGTTGCTATCTCTGAATGTCAATAGCTTTTTCGAGATTAGCAACCCATCTTCACAGCATCATCTCATCTGGTACATTCGCTTAAAAATGCTATCCTCTATTGTTTTTCAGGAAATTGATAATAGAAGTGATGCCTCTCGACATAAAAACACTCTATATCTACTATACATATGGACTGAATACTGCGTTTATTTGTGCTTCGACCTAAAGCTCACTATGTCTAAGATTTTTCTAAGGATTCTTGGTATACTATTGCTCAAGTAAGCCATGAGGATGGTAGTATGGCCCTTTCCATATTTTTGTTACATATGCTCCTGTGTCATCTGCTAAAGCACGTTCAGAATTTTTAAAAAGGACTTAATCTCTCGTAATTGTCGCCTTACCACCCATCTTTTTGTGTTTATCGACCGATCACAGCCACTTATTTTATTTATACGCTTTTAAACTTGTCATAAACTCGAAAATCTAGATAGCCACAGCAATGAGTGCATTTTCTGCAATGTTACTTTCGCAATGTGATGTCTGATCGTTGGTCGTCAGCTGAAATTCATTCAACTATTGACTATATCCACATTTCAATTGAATTATCAATCGGCTACATTGATGCTGATATCGAATTTCTCAATCCTCAATGAACTAATCACGCCTTTCTTGAGTGTTTCTTTAAATTTGACCTATCAATATCCTTTGGGCCTGGCCTCCGGCATGTCAATTTAGCCTAAGTGAATAGTAAGGGCTTTTGAACAAATTTGCACAAAAGCTGACAAATCCGTACAATCATGAAATCAAATTCTGTTAACCTTCATTATAAAAGTTATAGAACATAATCAAACAAAAATTCAAAAAGCCTGTACATCGTTATAACTCCTATCATGTGAGTTGGCAAAAATAATAATTGGTGACGCTTCAACATAAACGTCAACGCCTCCTACGATATACAATACTCCTTTCGCTACTGACAATCCACTTGCCACGAGTAGAACAGCAAATTCAACCCTTTCAGGAAGAAACTACGAAGACCGTTATTCTTAAAATAGAACAGACTTATCGCGAACATAGGGGAGTCCGACCTTGGCTATCTCAAGGAATCTACATCCGTCAGGCAGGCTCAACACTCTATTTCTATGCTTTTGGATCCTAGAACTGTTGGTCTCTGCTCCAATCGTGAATAATTCTTGGAAATAATGCAAAACTTTTAATCTAAACTTTTTACAGGCGATGCTATGTGACAATTCAGTGAGTAGAATAGTCTCATACTTCCGCTGCATATCATCTTGATCAGTCTGATACTGTTTTTTTGACGTCACCATTTGGTATGGATGAAATTTTTGCACAAAGTTTCAGGCCCCAAATTTAGTAGCTCTAGTCCTAATGATTTATTATATGTATTCTTGAACCTAATTTTTGATCACACTCAATGCTCAGACCTAATGTTGAATTTGTTGAGTGATGTTTTATTGAAAAGTTTAGTTCCTCCTTATAACTGGAGACTAAAAAAGGATATTTGATTTCCTTGAAGAACTGGCAACAGATTATCTTGATTAATTGTGTTGCAAGAATTTTCACACGCTTGCTCAACACATGTCTTGTTTCTTTTATATCCCCTTTGACTTCACCTAGCCAAAGTGGTTTTATGAAAGAACGTTTTATTATACATAATGGTGCTTTGGCTGAAATCGCTTGCAAGCAAGCTTCAGTTCGAGTCTTTGATAAAGTGGGTTTATTGCATGATCAAGAGTAAAAATAAAAGATGAGAGCGTAAGAAATACTAGTGAGGGGCCACTTTAAAAATATTTCTTGACGTATGTCACTTTCCCAGATAAATCCAACTTTGGCTCATTCTGTGATAAAATATACACAAATTGAGAGTCATTAAGGCCATACCTTGTTGTACAAATGATCAGTTATGACAATTCCCAAGTTTAATGTTACACCAGCAGTTATAGGTAATAGCTTGGGATCCTTTCTATGCTTTTCCTTTCGTGGATTGAGAGCATCAAGAATGAAATCGACTGAGGTATATAAAGCCTATTGCTATACTAAAGTACGTTTTGATATAATCTAGTCTACTGCTTCAATCCCTTTATGAAATATAAAACAAGTAGTTACAGCAAAATCTTCTTTGCCTTACAATCCCTTTCGGAAAAGCAAGCAAATGTAGTCTAGAGTCTAAATCGGTTTTGTCCTACTTGTTTGCAGCTCTTGACGTAGATATCTTTCTTTAGATCTGCTAATCCTTTTTTATTCATGCGTTTTTCTTTTTTCGCTTTAGGAAAGTCTACAGAGAAATATTTATGAGCTAAAACAAACACTGTACAAATCATGTATAAATACTCCCTTCAGAAACTTTTTTTTTAAATTTTTTAAATAAACTATGTATAAGCTTGTCTTGAACCTTTTGGCCTTTTTCTGCTGTTTTATGCTCGCTTCTGCTGGTAATAACTGTGTTGTAAGTTACAAAGGACCTGCAGGTGCTTCTGGAAACTGCTACTGGCAATGGAGAAATCAGCAGCAATGTGGTGAAGCTTATGAATACATGAAAACTGAGTTAAAATGTACTAGTGGAAGTGGCTCTGGCTGTTCCTACTCAATTTCTGGTTGCGTTGGTTATCTTACTTATGTAAAAAGATGTTATGACATTCGTGGATCCAAAGCTGATATTCTTCCGCCTCCTCGAGATGGCCAATGTTAATTTATACAGTAAATAAAATTCGGTTTAATATTTACTATCTTCAACATTTTTTTTGTTTAATAGCGCTAGGTCTCTTCACAGAGATGATGATCCTACTGATACTCATAAGACGGTGAGCATGATCAAAGTCATTAGATCAACAAACTCATTTTTTTTTTTTTTTTTGAAAATTCACCTGAAATCTTCTGAAGCTCTCTACATTATACTGGCATGAATTCAAATACACACGCCATCGTTGAAGCTGCACATTAGAGTGCATCTCAAGTACTTGACAGTGTTACATTGTATTGATGGTTCGAAGATCAGGTTCCAACTGTTAATAGAAGGTTAATTTCGATAATGATGAGTTTTGTCTAATGGCCTGTGAGAGTGGCTTTTTTTTAATTGAGCAAACTATCATATCTAAGCTTACTTGCAGATCCAGTTCCACTATCCGCCGCGTGAATCTGCAGCGTCTTTCTTGGCTATATCCTCATCGTCTGTTAGAGGATTTGCGACTCATCTTATTCAATCATACTTTAATATATGGTATGGGAATTGTGAGTTATTCCAATGCAGGTGCTTTCCTTGAATTTGCGTATATTGTTCTTGATTATACTCCTGATACTTCTTAATCTGATTCATTCCAAAATCTGATTCATTCCAAAATCTGACTCATGTTATTCCTTGGGTCGATGCTAACTGCAAATCAAAAGAAGAGTGTAAAATTTATATTCATGCATGTTGGAAGAAAATGACAACATACTGTAAGCGTTGCCACGAATTTGGCCATGGCGTTTCTGAATGCAAGCAAGCCCCTAGCAATAAAAGAATTTGTTATTACCGCTATCAAACAGAGCATATCTGTGCTCAATGATCTGATAAAGTCTTATCAGTCAATAGTCTTAGAGATTCTACAAGAAATCTGGCATATTTTCTAAGGGTTATTAATTGGACATTTCCATAGAAATAATCAAGTCCTTTAATAATTAAAGCATGCATATAAGTAATGAAAACACATCCATTCTTATAAATAGGAAAAGAGGAAATTTGTTGTTTTTACTGCTATTCATAAGAAGAATAATGTGGCACTGTACTCAATATGACTTTCCTCAATATATTCTTACACACAAGCTTAATAGCATCAGGAGTTCATACTGAATGGATGAGCCACTTAAATAATACATACTGTATACTACATTAGTTAACACATATTTCCGGACATCCCAAATACCGATTTTAATAGTTTTTTTTTTAAAAATGTATTTATCTCTAATAATTATAAAATGAATATGTTAAAATGATGAAAATAAGTTAATTATTTGGGGTTATAAAAGCCAACTGATTGCCAATGGCTCAAGTATTTCTTGAAGAGTATAGGGTCAATAGTAGGAGATTGGCCAAGGATAGGTGCGGTATCGCATGTTTTCTTTGTCTGCCAGATTGGCATTTTGAATTCATTCTTGAAGCTGTCTTCATAAAAGGACATGAGACGGAATGCAGGGTTGGTATCGTCTTTTGAGAGAGTATTAACCCATTCGGCTGGATCTACTGTATCAAATTTCATACCATTGGATCTCATTGCTGTAAGGACATCATCCCAAGTAATAATACGAGGATTGACGATATGATAAATTGAGTTGTCTTCGTCTGCTGAAAGTTGGGATGAACGGATCATGATAGCAACAATAGCAGCAGCAGCATAATCAACAGAGACCCAATCAACATCAGTACCAAGCTTAGGCATCTTGTGCATCAGAGAGCCACCAGCAATAAACATGAGAGGGTACTGTTCAGAGGTATTCCAAACACCGTTCTTGGAGTCACCACAAACTTGACCAACACGTTCGACATAACAAGGAAAGTTCTTTTCTTTTGTAAGATAATTTAACAAGATCTCACAAACAAATTTAGAGTGAGCATAACCCATAGGCATAGCAACGCGAGAGTTAAATGGAAGAGGCTTTTCTTCAATTTCAGGGCCTAAGCCAGCACTAGCACTGACACTGGAAATAAAGTGAACATGCATAGGATTGACTTGGCGATAGGCAAACTTGAGCAAGTTATAGAAGGGTGCAATACATTCTTTGTCATAGTGATCAATAGTCATGTTGAAGTCCAAGAGCCAAGCGCAATGTTGAACAATAGTAACTTCTTCCTTGAGTTGTTCATAGCGCTCCTTTGTGAAGCCAAGATAGGGTTCATTCAAACGCATAGGCAAGGCTTCAACGCGATCATTTTCCAATAAAGAGGAGTCAAGATGGCGAGATTCAAAGGCCTTTACCAAACGACTATACAAGTCAGACTCTTTACCACGGACTAAACAATAGACCTTTTTGACAGAGGCATCCTTTAACAGATCTCGCAAAATAAAGGCACCAAGAGAACCGGTAGCACCACTGAGCATAACAACCTTTTCCTTCTTTTCAATTTCGTATTCGTTCTTGGCTACTGGGAAATCATCTTTAGCTCGCTCGACATAAGTCTGAGCTAATTCTTGAGTTTGCTGATAACGTGTCTCGATGACTTGAGCAGGATCGACGTGGTTTTCAGACAATAAGGCTTCACGCATGGATGATATAGTAGGGTGCTGAAACAAGAAGTTCTGAGGGACATTACTAAAGGCCTTTGCAATAGCATTACGTAGTTGGATAGCTGTTAAGGAGTTAAGGCCCAGATCAAAAACAGATTTTGAGTGATCATTAAAGGCAGACTCGGACAAGCGTAAGACTTGGGCTGCGCTTTTAACCAAAAAGGACTCGGTCTGTTCAGGTGTCCAAGATGAGGAGTCAGTGTCAAGTGTATGATTGGGGCCTTCCAAAAAGTCCTTGTAGAGCTTTTCAACTACATCCTTGTACATGGCCTCTGCTTTCTTGCGCATAACAGTTCCTTTATCAGTAGAAGGCAAAGATTTGCTAAAAGGAAGAATCTTGACCATCTGAGGTAAGATGGTACTGTGGCTAGAACATTCCTTGTTAGCATCCTCTACAGCCTCATGGACGGCGGAAATGATTTCTTCAGGGCCATAGTTTATAGCATAGTCCAAATCAATTTCAATAAGAGCAGAGGTACATTGATAACCATGACCCAAGACGGCAACTTGCTTGACCATAGGACTTTGGCGAATGGTTGATTCTATGGGCATGGGGTTTGTTTTTTCACCGTTCTCCATAATCAATGTGTCATCGCGTCTACCCATATAGATGTAGCAACCAGGAGCTTCCGGGTCCTCTCTGAATAAGTCATTACTATTAAAGCCACCATCAGGACGATTTGATATGCCAAGTGCTAAAGTAGGGCTATTCGAAGTAAGATACAAATGCTTTAAACCATCATCTGTGTTTTCAAGAACAATGTATGATTCTGAAGAGAAATTCCAAATAGGACGAAGTGAATTCCAATTCTTGCTTTTAGGATCCAAGTCTGCACACATAGTAACATTCATCTCTGTAGAGCCATAAGCATTACGAACATTGACATTATGTGCCTGAAACCATTCGCCTGCTTCACGCTTAAACGGAGCACCTCCGAAGAGGACAAACTTGAGGCGCTGGACAGCAGAAAAGTCATTGTGTTCTTGCAAGTAAGGAATCATTTGTTCAAGAATAATAGGAGGAGCGGCCATAACAGTGCAATTGTTGTGTCTCAAGGCAAAGTCAATTTCCTTTTGGGAGGGAGGAAGCCCTTTCAAAAAGATGGTGCTTGCACCAACGAAAGCAATAGAGCCCAAGCAAAATAATCCGAATAAGTGGAAGCTACAGAAAAGTCTCATGTTAGTTCGTTTTCTTTTGTTATTCATATGAGAATCTTACAGTGGTACACAGGCAAGCATTGTATCATCTTCATTCATAGGATGAACATGAGAATATTGCTCTTTGTAAAGCTGAAAGAAGCTAGAGGCATTGAGCAAATATCTGTTACTGAGATAGATAGGCTTGGGGAAATTGGTAGATCCAGAGCTAAAGAAAAATGAATGTTAATTTTGCATAATGACGTGAAAATAGAAAATGTACCTGTGAATAATTAATGCAGGCTGATCAATATCTTTTTCAGTAAAGTTGAAATCAAGGATTTCTTTGTAACGAGGATTAAGAGGCTGATTCAGCATAGCTTCGATGTCTAATGGTTGAATCACAGTAAGTTTAGCTCCGTCTATTTTGGCAGCAGCACTTTGAGCGATAGACTCATATTTAGGCGTAGCAAAGATCACTTTAGATTGCGTCTTCTCCAACAAGTTAACAATGGCGGGTTCAGAGTTACGAGGAGATATCGCAAGAAAAATAATTCTTAGCTTCATCAAAGCAAACATGGTGAACATGTAATCTACATTGTGTTCATTGATATAAGAAACGACTTCAAATCCATTCTTCTTTTCAGCCCATTCACAAGCGAGGTTAGTAGTGATACGATCAACTTCAGAATACGTTAACGTCTTGAAAGTGTTGTTTGAATAGTAGCGAACAAAGACCCTATCAGCATAAGTCTTGGATTGTACGTTGATAAAGTTGACAAAAGACTTGTAATAGTATATAGCAGATTGATCTGATATAGAATTGATTGCAGAAGGCATTTTGGATGATAATGAATAATAGTAAGAAATACAGAAAAAACGACGCGCATTTATACTCTTTTACATCGCCTAAATTATTTTGCTCTCTCCCATCAGGTCATTTCTGTTGCAAGTCGCTTTGCATCGGAAAAACATTTAATTGGAAACATTGCAATGAATTTTTCTATGAAAGAGGTATGCTGCACACGACCATTCAAGTGTAACATCATTTTATCATATCCATTCTATCTAAGTCTCTTTTACGGTTAATCATTGGTTTTTGATTGAATTTTGTAGAATAATGAAAGTGCTATTTCTTTTTTTTTTTCTTGAATATAAGTCAGGGAATGAAATTTCCTGTTGTTGACGCTGAAAAATCATTTTTCTTCATTATGCTTCGGATCCGAATTAAAAAAGGATTTAACCATTTTAAGCAAGTTAACGATTAGGGGCACAAGTTACAACGCTTTCTTTTTTTTTCAAATGTCTTTTCGCGTGTATTTATTCATTTCATTGATAAAATACTCAATATATTATTAAACGCTTCTAGTATGATCTGGATATTTAATCCATTTGTATAATAAAAATACATACACATCAAGAACAAGCACGTATTAATATCAATGTTTGAAAAACTTTCGTGATATTTCTGCCATTTTATCTGGCAAGGCCGTATTGGTTTTTGACTGTAAATTTGCGGATGGCTTTTTTTATTTTGCGGATAATAAATTTCATTTTGCGGATTGGCTCAAGGGCCAGACATCTATCAAAAAACGAATATGAATGGTTTATCCAATTCACACAATCATGAACTGATACAGTTTTAGCTGATTCAATAATTCTCGTGCTTAGGTTGTCATTTGAACTCAAGCAATCTCTCCTAATAGACATTTTGTAGTGAAGTAAAGCAAAAAATGAAAAAGGCACTATCCGCAAAATGAAATTTATTATCCGCAAAATAAAAAATTACTATCCGCTAAATAAAAATCATTTTCCGCTAAATAAAAATCATTGTCCGCAAAATAAAAAAAGCCATCCGCAAATTTACAGTCAAAAACCAATACATGTGTTCTCCCTTTTAAATTATAATAAAATCTTAAAATAAATCAACTGTGTATCCTTTTCTTGTACTACAATACTGTTTGATGAGAATAAAATATTTCTTTAGTATTATGTAAGCCTTGGTAGCCACATTTAAAAAGTAGAATATATTGTTATAAACGCGTATAAAATTAACACCAAAACAGCAATCAAGTTTAAACGACATAACGTTAATTCACAATTAGAAATCTATTAATGAGATTAAAATGCTAATGCTAGTACGCGTAAAATCTGTTTACACACTCAGTTATTTGGTACAATTATACTGATAAATGTCTGCATTAAATACACAAAAAGAGACTTTAGATACATAATTTCAAGAATTTTCTTTATTCTCACAAACCTACAACCCATCAAAAGTAGAAAAACTGATGCTTATTGTCTCAGAGGAAAAACAGATTGCTAAATAAGGATTGACTTTTGATCGACGGGGAGTCCCAAAAAAGGAATATTCAAATTTGTCCTCTTTGTTTCTATACAAACACATGATCTTAAATGCAGTAAAAGAAATCTTAATCATTAGTTTATTTGGGAAATTAAAACGTTTTATAGAACTGGCCTATGTAGACAATGAAAAAAAATCCCATGTTTCACTGCAAGTTTATTTTCTGATAAAAGTCTTTAAACTTACTATTATTGATATAAAACACCAATCTTAAATGAATTTGGTAAGTGAAAGGCTTTCCATCTCGGCATCAAGTAAGTAATATATCGAACTATTCTTGCTTATGAATATTGTTAGCACATTCTATACCTTTCCTTGATGGATTTTTGGTTAATCACATTGTTAGTGGCATTTTTAATACTTGTGCCCTACATATAAAATAAATGTAAGATTCAGAGCAGTTCTGTTCACATTCCAAATCGTCAACTTGTTGTCGCTTCTCATCTCTAATAATGAAGTGTTGTAGTTTTATTTAATTCAACTGATAATAAAATTGAATACTTTCTTTCGTCTTGACAATCTTGCTATGAGAACATATGAAACTAGTGCCATGTTTGCTAGAAACACTATATGATGTCTTATATGCCTTTTTACTCTCTTCTTAATAATATGTACATCATCACTGATACTGAAAACCATGTGTAATTAATTTATCAGACTAAAAGTAATAGCATCGTTATTTGAAAACTTGACAAGTGTTTTTTTATGGCCAATAAACATAGGTCTTATTAGTGGAAGATGTGGTTGAAGATGTTAATTTATATATTTGGTACTAGTATTAATATAGAAATTAGCATCCGATACCTGATGGTAGAGACGGGAGTTTTTTATAAATGTCTTGCACCTTTAAATTTGATCCATTCAGCTTTACTCTTTGGCTGTAGACAGTGTTACGGATGTTTTGTTGAAGAGGGGAGCCAAGAATAATTAAAACCTTGTATAGCTTTCATAAACAGATAGCTAATAGGGTGTTATAATCTAACTAATGAAACCGAAAAAGAAAGGAATGCATGATTTTTGACAAAAGTTGGATTCAAGTATAATTCCTATAATGAATTTGTATGTGTTTGAAAATCTTTGTGCCTGGTAGATAACTCTGACTCACTTTCCAGAATTGTTTCCCCGCCAAAATTTTGATGTTTTAGTGGATGACATTTTTTTTAACTTCTTACATATTCTAATATGAAAACAATTCTTAAAAAACTCATTCACGATCCTACACAATTCACTCCTCAAGACGCTGAATATGCTGTGAATAATATCATGAAAGGAAGTGCAACCCCTAGTCAGATCTCGGCCTTTTTGATTTCTTTAAAGCTTCAACATAAAGATAAAGATCCTAAAATTGTAGCTGCATGTGCCAATGCTATACGTAGTCATGCTCAACATGTACCTTATGAAGGATATGAGAACATTGCTGGTAATGTGGTAGATATTGTTGGTACAGGAGGAGATGGGCATGATACATACAATGTATCGACAACAGCTTCTGTTGTTGCAGCAGGTGCTGGTGCTAAAGTAGCCAAAGTAAGGCAAGAAAAAAAAAACGGAATAATATGAGTTTTTTAACAAAACTATAGCATGGTAATCGTGCTGCATCTTCAAAATCAGGATCTGCTGATCTAATGGAAGCTCATGGCTGTCACATTGCCAATATTCGACCTGATCAAGTCGCTGGCATTTTAGCAAGAACAAGTTTTTGTTTCCTTTTTGCACAGACATATCACCCAGCAATGAAACATGTAGCAGCTTTGCGAAAGGAGATTGCTGTACCTACTGTATTTAACATGTTGGGTCCCATGAGTAATCCAGCAAAACCTGCTCGAGTAGTTGTCGGTGTCCATTCGCCAGAGATTGGTGAATTGATGGCTAATGCTTTAAAATTGACTGGCATAAAAGAAGCATTGGTTGTTTGCGGATCTGAGAAATTAGATGAGGTACAAAAAAGAAATATAAAAGAAAAGAAAAAAAAGCTGAATTCCTTTTTTCTTAAAGATTAGCCCCTCAGGCGAGACAAACGTAAGTAATAAATTTCTTTTTGCTTAACTTATCTAAAAATATGTTTAGTACTGGAAAATTCATGAAGGAGAAGATATCACAGCGGGCACTTTACATCCAACAAGGGACTTTGGTTTGAATACACATCCTTTGTCTGAAGTGAAAGGGGGTGACTGTCACGAAAACGCACAAATTTTAAAAGATTTACTCGATGGAAAACTCCAAGAAAACAACCCCATCTTGGATTTTGTTTTATTAAATGCAGCTGCACTACTTGTTGTATCTGGCATTTCATCTGATTTTAAGGATGGTGTACAAAAAGCACGTGAATCAATCCAGAGTGGGAACGCAAAGCGTGTGTTAGAAGCCTTTAGGGAAGAAACATTAAAAGCCGCCTAAGTTGAAAGCAAGTTTGGCACGTGTAGAAATAAAATCCTTGTTTATATTAGCTATGTCACCTAGAGAAACGATTAAGTCCTTTTCGTCGTAGCATACATTGTTTGATTCAAAAGTGCCGTGAAAAAGTGAAGTGAGTTGCAGTATTTTTGATGGCAATGTGCCGTAGATGTTTAAGCGCTCGTTATTGAATAAGTGAACGATACATGATTGGTCTTCTAACAGCAGATACTCGTTTCCTATCGTCAAGCTCTAAAAAGATATACATTAATAAAATGAGAAACTATGATTTTGAAGGGAGAGAGAGAGAGAGAGAGAGAGAGCTTGCCTTATGTTTTACTATATTCTGCAGTTGACTAAAGGTCATTTTTTGATTAACTGTTATACGATACGAAAAATATGCTGATATTATGCGAGGCACTTTTAAGATAAAATCTAAGGAGATTCAATATCATTAATACAAGTTATTCACAAAAATCTTTTGGCATTAATCGTACTTGTCCAGCTAACATCTTTGTTATCATATATCCATTCAATATCGTAAATTTCTGTTTGAAAATACTTGTTGTCATGTCTATAAACACATAGTACCTTTAATGCTTCCACAATATCAGCTGCTTGTACATCTGGTAGCAAATCGAAAGAACAGTATAAATGTAATTGCTTATCTTTTTCTATGTTGTTATTGAAGTTTAAGTGTACTTTTTCTGGTAGTAAAATATTCGGTGAGCAGTTCAGGTAAGCTTCTTGAATCTCTAATCTACAAGGCGTGTTATATAATCTAAGCTATGTGCATACATTTTTCTTTACAAAGCAAATCCCTCTGATTGAATCCAAATTTTGTTATTCGAACGTAGCCAAGCACGACAGTTCATTAGCTTGATCCCTTCTGTTATTTTCCTTTCAACACGTTGATCGTGTAAATTTTCAGCAGGCTTTGTTATGGAAGAAGGTAGCAGAGGCATCAAATTACTTGGAACTGGTATCACTTTCGATGCTTTTTGAAAATCTAGTTTATCTTCTAAAAGTGCATTTTGAAGATCGTTTCTCATGACCTGATATGCTTCTTGTAATAAAGTTGTTTTTGTAGTTTTCTATATGCAGTTTGAGTTACTGGAAAAAAAAGAAATAGACTAATGTACACAAATACCTTTCTAATGACTCCTCTTCTTTTATCGTCGCAATCAGATATCTTGTTTTGTATTATACGTAAAGCATGTTGTAATTCTTTAATCTCGTTATTCTCACTGTTATGATTCATAAGGAAAAAAAGTTGGTGAATGTCATCCACGCAAATTATTCAACATGCGGTCTTTATAAACAAAAAATGATTTACATGTACTTTAAAGTTCACATAAGTGGTATTGCTATTAAGCATCAGTTATTGCTTTGTAGCTTTTTTTCTATTTTATGCTAGTCTAATATATCTCACTCTGTCATCATCTTTTTTTAGTCATTTTTATTTTATTCAATATGATTGCAAATATTAATGTCTTTGTAAGATATTCAACACTTTATCGATCTTTGTCTTTATAACATGATCCACCCTCTTTTTTAAATACTCAACAGTCAATAAGCAATCACGTATGATTACAGTTGTTCCACTGCCAAAATGAGGATTTTACAAAAAAAAAAGGCACGAGCTTTAAAATAAATTTGAGGGGCTTTCCAAAAAAAATCTTTGGTTGTTTGAAGTTGTTCTTTTTATTTACAACAAGATACAGTGGGGCTGGTAAATTTTGTCGGTTTGAAGAAAATAAACTTCGTTTAGCAAAAAACAAATGTCATTTCCAGAAAAATAAATGCCGCTAACCTAAATGAAAATTTCGTTTAGTACATTTATTGTTGTCGCTTTTTGCTTGTTTTAATGCAATACCTGTATTAAATGACCAAAGCGATAACCTTGGTGGAGAATTTTTTGTGATTTTCCTATTTTTGTTCTACTTAAAGATAATCAGTCTAAAGGGTATTTTCTGGTGAAAAGGCTTGGGCGTTCGCCAGTCTTTCTCAAATTATTTAGGATTTTGAGAAAATTCAATACGGCTGCTTGATCACGATTCCAAAGTCTTCTTTTTATTCCTGTGGTTTGTTGTTTAAGACATGAGAGGTTCTTACACCTAGTACTGCATTAGTTATCAAGAATTAATCTGGTTTTTTTTTCTTCTTTGGATTACTTCAGCAAACCATTGCATAGCGCGACTGGCTTCTTTTTCCGTTGGTAAGGGCGAGGGTTTGGCACGGTTTTGAATTTTTCTAATTCGTTTTCACAGGTTGGGCAATGGGAAGATGTTTTGTATTCATTGATTAAGTAGACGACAAACCCGTTCTTCTTTAACATCTTAATTAACACCTTGCTTCTTGTCGATTCTTGATACTTGACATTAGGGGCGGACCAATCTCCAAAAACTAAGACAGCATCTTGACCGAACTTTGCTCTTAAGTTACGCACCAATTTTTGATCATTCTGGTCAAAAAAGAGTTTACTTGAAAACTTCAATTTTCGAAAAGATAAAAGTTGTAGCTTTTCTAATGCTGTACTGATAGTCTTTTTGTAATTGCTTTCCTGTGGTCGTCTATACATCTCTTTTGCCAGACCTAGAACTTTGCTTTTCTCATTATCATCTAGTCTTTCTGAAATATGCTTTTGTTGTAATATTATTTGTAGGTAAGTGACATACAGTTGAGACTTTACAGAGCTATCAGTAGAGTACTTCTTAGGTTGAGGGAAAAAACCACGGATTTTTGCTATGAACAGATTTCCATAATACAAATTGCATTTTTGGTCGACTCGAAAGTCAAATTCGGATTCAGGGAAATATGTTTCTTTAGACTTTGTTGTCTCGTTTCCATAATATTCGTACAAAGTGGTTTTTACTGATGCTCTTGTTTTAATGTACTGTACAAACTTTCTCAAGTTTACAGAGTTGGGTTCAGATCTAGAAAGAATTGCTTCGGCTTTCTGGACCACAAAAGGTTGAGTACGTTTTCTTAAATATCTGAAGTGCCTTGAACATTTTGAGCGGTTGTTCTTCGTAAATATAAGTGTTTGTTTTTCTTCAACAGTGCTGGTTTCTTTCATCAAGTCCCGCCTTCCAGGGTCTATCAAGACACACTTGCCTTCAGTGCTCTTTAAGTCGGCTTGACCTAATCCTTCAATATGCTCTGTTTGATTACCGTTCACTTTCTTTTCAGTGTTGGGTTTAGGCGACTTTCTGCTTGTATTAGTGTTTTGCTTTATTATGGAGACACCGATTCCATCTGTTTCGAGAGTTCCTTGGAACCGCAAAGACTTTTGAAATCCTTGATGCTTGAACGCCTTTTTATTTAGGTCTACGACGGCACCCCATGTCTCAAACTTGCTTCCTGTTTTTTGGATTCTTTTTGCTCTTGAGAATATGGTAATGGATTATTTTGCTATCCAACGTCATGTAGCAATGAATAAAGGTGCTACGTAGCGGGAAACAAGCAAACCGCTTCATCTGTTCGGCTTCAGGCAGCTCAGCAAGTCTGAAGAAGGCTTTGAAATGGTTTTTTGGATTAGCCATAACATCATAGTAAATTGAGTTCTCTTGAAAAGTGTAGTCCTCTGGGTAACTTGAGAGAAAACCATTTAATTGCGTTCTTAACTTATCATCTAAAAGACCAACTTCAGGCATCTCTTTTTTGGCAATGGCAAGCTTCACCTGATTGCAGGGTTGATAAATCTTCTTTCGGATAGCTTCTTTTATCGCTTTACTACTAGACTTGTTTGCTTGCATTTCTCCTTTGAGACCCCTCTGACTTTTCCTTCTTTTTAAATAACCTGTTTATCAAACTACGCAGCCTGTTTCCAAAATGAGCTTTGATGTTATTATAGTAGGCCGATTGGATCTTCGTACACTCGAACAAGGCTATTTGCTGAGCATATGGTAGGTTGGGGGGAGTATAACCAGCGTCTTCAAAGTAAGCTTCTTTATATTTTGATATCAACCGCCTATAGTCTTTGGTCGTATCCTTCAATCTTGCGCTATTTCCACCCTTTGAGAGAACAAGACTCAGAAAAATTTCAACAAAGAAATCTTTTGTCATAATGTTGTTCAACGCAAAATTTTCATTTGTTGCCAGTTCTTGTAAATATATGTACTTTGTGAAAGCAAAGGTATGTGTAACTAATAAATTGGTAGTGTGAACCAAACCATACAATGGCTGTAAATATGCTGGTTTCCAAATATTCTTTACAGTCGTTTTAATTGTCATCACACCCTTGCTTATCTTCTTAGGGCCTTCTTTAATGTCACTTGCCTTGTCAACAGGCACAGGACAAAAACTTGACTTGACAGAAGTTGCAGCTGATTTGAAGGCAGTTGGAACAAGTTTACTAGGCTTGGAGGAAGTTAGACTTGTTTTAGAAGCAGTTGTGCTTGACTCCACAGCAGTAGAAGTTGGTTTGGTGATACGAGAAGCAGACTTGGTTAATTCACTCAAAAAGGGTCTTTTGATGATAGGTGCATCAAAATCATCACTGCTATATTCAAGATCATTGTCCTCAAGAGTGATCCTATTGAACACGGTAGGTTCATCTGTTGTAGAGATACCAGTACTACTTGTAGTAATAACTTCAGAATCTGTAGCCTTTCCTTTGTCTTTGAGCCTCTTTTATGATCCACTCTGTGGAATATTTTCCCTACCTATGACGGGGTTTCATACGTTAGACTAGCTGTTTACCTACATCAAGTTTGGTCATGCAACTTACTTTTTCTTTTTCTAGCTGTTACAACGGGTTGGAAGCCGTCGTCTGTGTTGTCTTCTACATATAGCTCAAATGAGTCTGTAATGATATCAATTTTGTGGTCAGTGACATTTCGATCCATTATTAGATATGGAACTTACCGTTTTCGCTCTTAGATGGCTTCTTTTGGTTTGAAGAGAATAAAGTATTCTTTTGTTTTCCTTTCATTTTCCAATGTATTTTCATGAGTGAAATATACGAACAAAAAGAAAAAGCATCTCCAGAAATTGATTTAAATGTTAAAAAGAGATACTCCCATCCCATTTATGTAGATCTATTCAAACACAGCTACAACCGAATAATAGCAATGTGCCTACAATGAGCTTACATCATGTAGTAGCTTGCAATAGGTGATATTTGTTTTCTAGATTCACATAGTAGGTAGGACTCGAGAAGCTATTAGCGTCTGAATGCGTTAAGTTCTTTATGTTTTTTTTTATCAAACTTCAATAATAAACACGTTAAGAACTTGATGAGCATAAAATGTTGGACTGTCATCTTGTAATGTTACTGTATAATGATGATATATTCACTGATCAAAATCCTCATTAAAGGTCCTTTGCTGAACCCAATAAAACTGTTTTAACCATACCAATTTTCGCAAGGATTATATTCTAAAAAGGTATGGTGTTATGAAAATATCATAGTATGATTTTAAAAGCATGCTCACATGGGTGTTTTATTGCAACATTGGATGATTTGGCAAGGGAAGCCATAAAAAGCTTGATTACAAGCATCAGCACTTCGATTCAATAAGTTTTCATTCGACGATGTTTGAGCTTTCCTTTAATTATAGCCTAAAACTGCTCAATCGGGCTGAGCTCTGGCGAACAAGGAGGTAAGTAAATTACTCTATAACCTCTACTCTCAATTTTTCTTATATTTGGATGAGTCTTATGAATATTACAGTAACCCATTACAAGATAACTACCCATAAGACTTTCGTCCATGTTCATGATATCAAGAAGCTCATTTATAAATCTTATAAAGTGAGCAGTAGCTGTACCTTTTGCTACTGACTTGTTGTTCTCGATGGCATTACTCTCCTCTACATCAACGTACTCTATAGTAGGCTCTTCAATCATAATGTCGCCTGCTTTTTGTCCTTTGACTCCTGCAAGCTTTTTTTTTCTTTTTGTTTGGCAGCCTCATCAATAAAAACGCAGTTCTTAGTATAACCCAGATCCGAGCCTTTCCACTTCATGAACTACTCATATCTTTTTTGCAAGTTATTGTCAGAGTTTCTTGTCATAGGGTCGAATGTTGACTTCTTTATTGAAATGAGTATGTTATTTCTCAAGTGGTGGTTCATTTGAGACTTTGAAATCTTCAAGTCCTCAAACTGCGATTTCAGAGAATCAATAATGTCATCAGCACAAAGTTGCGAGTCTTTTTGTACAATTTGTTGAATGTGCTGCTCATGCTCAGGAGGCAGTGAATTGGGTCTGCAGGAATTTCTTTGCAACTTTTTGTAAGCTACCTTCCCTGTTTATTGATAGTGTTTCCACCAGCGCATAGCAGTGCGAGGTTTAATTCCAAGATCCTTTGCATGCAAAGTCACTTTTTCTCTTTCCGTAGGACCCTCGATCATTCGGTTAATAAATATCTCTCTGGTTTGGTTGTTGTAGACTTTGTAGTCGCTGCTTTCTTGACTACTTCTATAGCCTTTTTTGTTGAATCTTTTGCAGTGGTTTTTTTCTCTGCTGGTTTGAGACTCAAATATGACTTTTGGATTGTTATGGTTTCAAGTATTACGTTTGGGTCACTGATTTCGGTTAACTCACCTTCCATCGAATCGAAGACTCTCTCTACCCTTACTGTAGACATTATTGTGTCCGTTCTCGTAAAAAATGTATCTTTTGCCATGTTATTCAATTGTTAGAGCGAAAGGAAAAAAATACAGCTTTTACATCATAGCCGACAATAATCTCTCAGTAACGCCAATTTGATTTAGCCCAAAAAGACAAAGTAAAGCATTAAAAGCGACAATTATTTGCTAACAAACAGCCAAACATTTTTCAGGTAGTGCCACTTATTCTTAGGTAACCGTAGGTTCTTTCGCACATTTAAATGTTACACAAAGATCCAACCAATCACAGCCCATCTCCTACGGGAGATCAAAACAACCATCCCAAGGCAGATCTCTCTACATCTACCACGCCTGCGAGCATTTGGCAGACCTTCAGGGCCTACTCTAAACTTACTAAGAGGCAAGTTATTACATCCTTTGAAGATAAAGAAGCTAAAGCAATATCTCGTCAAAAACGCAATGAACGATTATGGATCCAGTCCACCGAAAAAAATAGTGCTGTCTTTGACTTACAATCCACAACCGTCACAATAGATACATTTCTAGCAGCTTTATCCGTTCAATATACTGAGGCAATCGGAGGAGTAGATACACAGCAAGGCTCAGTAAGGGGAACTGTTGTAGCTTTTGACACCATTACAGCACGGGACAGAGCATGCACAGTTGGCGTTACTATTGTAACGAGAATGATGAAGACATCTATAAAATTTTGGACGGTACAACTGACTTTGAAATCGACTTCAGTAATTTAACTGAAATACACAACATCGACTCAAGTAAAAATATCAACCTTATTTCCTTTTCTTTTCTCTCTATTATTTTTATATAAATAGCTCTATATCTTATATTTCAATTCACGGCAGTTCACTTAAATTCACTTCTATTCAAAAAAAAAAAAACCTATTTTTACTTTGAATAAATAGTCTCTTAAAAAAAAGACAAAATCTATTTTTCTTATTTTCATTACAAACAAGTCGAATTCCCTTGAAGCAAATTATCTTCATTGTATCCATTTTATATTTTTTATTATATTTCTTTACATTTTACTTTACAAATCAAGTTTGATCCACTTAACAAGATCTGGTGGTCACTATATACAAGCAAGTCTATAATTCAAATTACTTACTCTTATTGGATCTCAATTGACCTAATACTTTATCTCAACAACTTATATCGAACCTATCGAAACCCGAAAACATAACGAACCTTACACTATGGAAAACTTCACTCTTTTTGGAACAGCTACTCTTTCGGCTGAGAGTAGCGTTTACAGAGTATCATTGGATAAACTGCCCATCCTTCGACCATCCGAACTTAGTCCACTCCTCCAGGAGGTTTTCAGCCAATATGGCAAGGTCTTGCATGTTGGCCTTTACTTAGATCCTAAAACGAAGTTATTTTTTGAAAAAGGGTATATTATGTTGGATGTAGCTGACAACGATGCCAATGTCTATCGTTCACTAACACATGAGATCTCGCTTGGCCATCATCGTGTCATTCTAGCCACATGGAGAGGTATGGAGAAACATTGTTTCTACTGCCACAAACCTGGCCATACTAAGTCTGGATGTCAACGACTTCAACGCCAAAAAATTAAAAGCTGCTATGCCTGCAAGAGTCTCGAACATCTTGTTAAGGATTGTCCTAAGATCGGATCACCCATTGTAGGGGGAAAAAGAGCAAGAACCGAATCCCATGTGAGCCCTATCACTATCGCTCAGTCAGTACTTGCTAGCCAACCCAACGATTCCAACGGCTTAATAACCGAGGAAATCGATCTCACTACCTCTGCATCAAAGTATGCTACGATTAATCATGTGGTCTCCAATGCTGGAGGGTCCACCTCTACCAACCCTCATCCAGAACAGACGGTCGATAATTACAGTGATATCGAAATTGATGACAGAAACGATTCCGATTATGTGCCACCGGAGGAGTCCGAAGGAAGCAGTGACGATAGTCAAGATGAAGAAGAAACTGACAAAATGCTAATTGATAGCCAAGAGGTCGAGGATTTACAAAATGAGGAAAATAACCAAATGAATTTTGCACAATATCCCCGAGAGGATGCTGTAGTTGTCCTTTCGTCTCCGGGCAATAGGGGCAACATCTCTGAACCTTTACTATGAGTATGAGAGATAACTCTCATGTCTCATTGGCCTCACTTAATTGTCGAGGTCTAAAAAAATATTAACTAATTCTGGTCGCTCTTTTTCTCAAATTTTACGTTCACTCCCTTACGATTTACTTGCTCTACAAGAGACACATGCTTCTACTGAACAACTACAAAATAGTTTTGATATGATCTTACAAGCTTCAACAAGCAACTGGACTCAACACTGTTGTCTAATTTCCTTCAATCCTTCCCTGTCACTCCTTCCACTATGGTCCTCTATTGATGGACGAATTTTGGCAACCACAGTGACGCACAATTGCAACTTATTTGAACCACTTATTATATATGTTATATATGCTCCTGCCACTAGTGAAACTCGTCTTAACTTCTTATGCGACTCCAGCAGACTACTTCAGTTTCATCAGGCACCAGAAGGTCGCTGCATTCTTATGGGTGACTTCAATCATAACATACACAAATCACTCAGGTCTGATCGCGCTGTGGAATGGCAAAACTGGATTCATCGTTTCTGGCATGACCCTATCCACTCCGATAAAGAATATCGTAACATACCTACATTTCGTAATATCTCTACTATTGCTTTTTTGTTAGTTACTACTGATCTCAAATATGATGTTTCTCGACCTGCTGTCCAATATGTCCCACACTGTGATCACTCAGCTGTCTCTATCAATCTCCGTCTTGGAATACGACGGTCTGGCCCAGGTATATGGCGGTGCAATCCTTACCTTGTGCAAGATTTGAGATTTAGAAAAGAATTAAAATCCTTTTGCGATGCTGCTTCACGATACATTCCAGATCTTGATGCTCCTTCCCAATGGGACCACTTCAAAATTGTTCTGAAAGGTTTCATTCAAGCCTTTTCTCATAAATTACATGCCAAACATCGCCGAAAGGAAGCTTACCTGCAACGACAGCGACGCGAACTCCTCAGACATCAACAGCACGAACATGTTGCAGACGCGCTAAGTCACGCTGAGACCCAGCTCGACCAAATGGCCGATTTTTCAGCAAGTACCCTTGCCCTAAGGTCTGGTTTACGTTGGCGAGAACACGGTGAACGCTCCAATTCATACTTCTATAAGGTGATCAGGGCCCGTGCTCAAAAACAGGCTATTCACGAACTTCTTCCTTCAGAGGGATACTTGGTTCGCTCTCCAAACCAGCTCAACAATTGCGCCAAACAATTTTACGAGCAGCTATACTCTCCTGACCCAATTGACCATGAGGCGCTGGAGGAGCTGTTGTCACAGCTTCCTCCCTCCACTTGCTTTGATACAGCTACAAATAATGCTTTAACAACTGAATGGACCGAAGAAGAGGTACTTGCGTGTGCCTCTAAAGCACCATCCCACAGCAGCCCGGGCGTGGATGGCATCCCTTATGAATTGCTACAACTTCTGCTGCAGCACCCTTCATATATTCGTCTATTCACGAAAGTACTCAACACTACTCTCAAGCACAGTAAATTTCCCGCTACTTGGCAACAATCAATTGTAATCCTTTTACCGAAAAAAGGAGACCGAAGCCAATTAAAAAACTGGAGGCCCATCTCTTTGATATGTGTCGATGCAAAAATTTATACTAGATTGTTAGCAACAAGAGTCAATGGAGTTCTGCCTCACCTGATCGACATACACCAGACGGGATTTATGCCTAACCGTTTCATAGCAGACAATGGGGCCACCACTCGACTAGTAATGGATGTTGCTCAAAGAATGAAACTCCCCGGCATCGCTTTACTTCTAGACCAAGAGAAAGCTTATGACCGAGTGCACCCCCAGTATTTACAAGCATGCTTAGATAAATTTGGCTTTCCACCATCGTTGGTTGCCAGCATTATCTCCCTGTTTTTTGGGACAAATCTTTGTATAAACGTTAATGGCTTCCTCACGGCACCAATTCCGCAGGCTAGAGGCTTACGTCAAGGAGATCCCCTTTCTCCTCTCCTTTTCAATTTGGCAATAGAACCATTGTTGCGCGCTATATGGTCTTCTCCATATATCTCGGGATTTACATTCCTTAGACTGCAGCAGCCTAATTTTACTTCTCTGCCAAGATCATCACCACCATTGAAAGCACTAGCCTACGCAGACGATGTCCTGGTCTTTCTTACACGACCTACAGAGATGCAGAGGCTACTTTATTTAGTATCTCTATACGGCAAAGCTTCCAACGCTCGTTTGAACCGTGGCAAGACTTTGGCTGTATCTCTTTCAGGGGAAGATCACCATGATTGGAGACAAATGCTTTCTGCTAATGGAATCACTCAGTGGCACGACAAGCGTGCATCTTCGGCTACCATTTATCTTGGTTATCCTCTCACAAGTAGTGCCCAACAAATGTCTAGTTATTTAGACAGCCTTATTGTGAAACTCGAGAAACATGCTACTATCCTCTCACAGCGACGGCTGTCCATACTAGGTCGCAGTATGGTTGCCAATTCACTCCTCCTTAGCCGTGTTTGGCATAATATAAGGGTTTTGTCACCTCCTCAAAGTTTCTTCCAGCGGCTACGTACGGTGATTATATCATTTTTGAAACAGAAGAACTTTCCGTTTGTGAAATTCTAAGGCTGTCAGCGTCCACGTAACGAGGGCGGTATTGCTATATTGGACCCATCGAAACAACATTCTGCCTTGCAGTTACGATGGCTTATTCCACTTCTCCTCCCACCCGACCAAGCAACCAATCCAGATTCCTTTGCTGCCAGCCTCATGAAATACACTCTGTGTGCCTTGTCGTCTGCACCATCATCTGTTTTACCGTTACTACTTCCTGAGCGACGCACAACCGATCTTCACAAAATTGGCTGTTTTAACTCCTTATTCAAAACTATTGACCAAATGGATTTTGAGATTAATTGGATGACACTAAATGCTAGCTCAGCTGCAGAGATCCCTTTGAGCAGAATATGCCCGCTCCTGCTTATCAACGATCCTGTCCATACTTACAATTATTGGAAATCAAGTTTGGTTAAAGACCTATATAGATTCAGCACCGTGGATGGAAGGCTTACACCAATCACCTCTTTTCTGTCGAGAAAGCAACGTAATCAATCCGAGGCATATTTTGACCTACTCTCACTAGGTCACATTAAAGAAGAAAATTTTTTTACAGCACTCAGAAGCACCTCTGATCTCTCACTTGGACTTTTTATATCCTCCATGGGATGCCCTCGTCCAGCGCCGGAATTCCATTCTCTCGTTAGCACGTCCCTACCAGATGGCACATCTATAGAAAATTTATCAACAAAATGGTTCCGGCATATTGACAAGCTTCCGCTAACTAGTCTATCTTCACATTATCCTCGAGCCAGCAAGTCATCCTGGACACTTTTTTGGCACGCCTCAATTCCTCACCCAGCACGAACCATTCTTTGGCGTCTCTATCATTCAAAGCTACCAACACGTTCCCGATTGCACAAACTCTTGCCTAATACTATTACCGATGAACTGTGTATGCTCTGTGGCGCGATCGAATCTGATGAACATTTTCTATGGTCTTGTCCATTTAAACAGCCTATGTGGGATACACTTTTACCTCGTTTCTTTGACCAGAATTCACGTCTGACTTTTGACGAAATCTCTCGACCAAACCCAATCTCAGCCACAGTGCGTGCGCACTGGCATCTTGATTCTTTCCAAGTAGTTGCCTGTGGTGTACTGTGCTTATGGAGAAATCATTGGAAACATGTTTTTGATGGCTCGCCCTTCTGGCCAAATGAGGCAACTGCTAGAGCAACTATACTCCTTCGCAGAATACATCAAGAGAATGTTTATCAGAAAGAATTTCAAGACAATAATCAGATATCACATTAATTTTATTCTATATATTTAAATGTTGTCTTACAGTGTACGTCTAAAGGCGGCACAAGAATAAACTCCTCATACAGTCAAGCTTATGGAAATTGGCGTTTTCTTAAAAATAATTGGCCTAAAGTCAAAAATAAATGCCCACTTTCGAAAAAAAAAAATTATCACAATATTAAATTATTTTCGGCAGTTTGTCTAAACTAAATTGTCCATAAAAAGGAGACTAGTTTGGCCGGACGTTTGAGGCAAATTTGACCAGTTTCTGGTCAAATAAGTCACAAAGGTTCTTCATTAAAATGTTCAGGAAAATGCTTTATGAAATGCTAAATGAAACTGCAAATGTTCAGCTGGAACATCTTCACTTCCTTCAACGCCCCTTGAGCTAGGAGTTTCCACATCAGTCAACTCGCTTCTTCTGACTCTATTTTTCAAAGCTTTCCGAAACTGTCCAATAAGGTTGAGCTCAGGTGAATAGAATGAGAGATATACAGGTATGTATTCTCGTTCAATAATTACAGGATTAACAATATTATAAAATGACAGTAGACAAGTAATAAATATACTTTATAACGGTTATCAAATGTTCTTATTATAAATTCAAATGTATGGATTTATATATAATACATCTTATGGTTGATAAGTTGTATGTCTTCCTTTAGTGAATGTCATTAGTCATAACAATATATGTGTTTGCCATGAAACAGAAAAGATGACATTAATTAATTTAAAATAGACAGTATTTTTTTTTAAAAAGAA
Organism: Rhizopus delemar RA 99-880; assembly: GCF_000149305.1. Classification (NCBI taxonomy): domain Eukaryota; kingdom Fungi; phylum Mucoromycota; class Mucoromycetes; order Mucorales; family Rhizopodaceae; genus Rhizopus; species Rhizopus delemar. Next base: position 85,845 of record NW_027137833.1, read on the forward strand.
ACTATACAATAGTATATACTCATTTATGATTATTTATTAGTGGCCAAATCTCAAAACACATCGGCGTGTGCTGTCTTGAGCTGTATCAATCATGGCATCCAAACTCACTAGAGTTCTTCTGTATCTTTCTTCAATTATATCGGGTTGCTTGGATTTTCTACAGAGGCTCCAGAAAACGTCACTGACCCCAAGGAGTTTTTTGATATTGATCATAGTGAAGAGAGAAGGTAAATCATCCAGGGATTGAGGAAAGCGAAAGTGAGCAATTTCAATAAAGGTATATATGCCCTTGGCAGTTAATTGTTGAAGGTAAAAAATGATATTGAAACCATGTATTTGAAAGGCAAGAGCACCATCAAGCTTATTTATATCAATGGCATTTTTAGTGAATATTGCCAAACGGAGCGTGTCCAGACATAATGACTTGCTACAAGAACCTTGTAGGGTTTTGGCCTCACCATAACCAACACTATTTCCAAATGACATCTGTCGTTTTTCACTAATTACTGCATCAGGTCGATTTTTTCCTTTTTCCATAGGGATAGCATTAGTCCAGCGAAGATGAATGAGCCGGTCAGGATCGCTTATGAGGCAAGACAATAGGGGATCGAAGTACGTACTCCACAACTCGCTTTCACTAATTTGTTTGTAGTCATTTAAAGGTCTTGTTGGGAGTTTCTGAATCCTTAAATCGAAGCACCACAAAAAAAGTCAGTAAAATCATAATTTTTATAAAGTCCATCAAACTTACAGGTTGGTAATCCCATATAGAAGCCGTTTTTGGCCATAATTCATCTGAGAAGCCAGAACTGTAAACTCCATAATTGCTTGTTCTCTTGTTTTTTCTGCTAAGCTGAGATCCGTAAAAGTATTGGTGATTGTCATAAAATGGTTCGAGGGAAAGTCAAGGCTATGGTTTATTATCTTTTGTTCAAGGAAAGCCGTTAGTTGCTGCAGTGTTTCCAAAGAAAAAACCTTTTCTGCAATCTCGCTATGTTGGTCTTTGCAAAGAAAAAGAATGTGGGTCAAAGACGCGAGTTCATGCACGTAGGATTCCACTGGTAGGGTCTTGTGTTTCACGAGGATTTCGCTAGTAGCAGCTTGGTATTTGCGGAATAAATGGCTAATATTAATATCCTCGAACATCCATGGATTATCGTTTGTATCTTCTTCATTTACAAAGTTATTCATGACACTGACTAAATAGTCCTTCACTCCAATCAACATGATATTAGTGAGACTTGTTGGTTCATTAGGAGCAGAAGAATCATCAGAGATATCAAAAGCAGAGGAATAATCAGAGACCTCAGGAACAGAAGAATTGCTAGAAACATTAAGAGCAGAAGAATCGCCACTAGACGCCCCGTTGCTTGCAGCAGTGGTTTGTAAAGATTTGAGTCGTTGTTCAGTCACAATGTCGATAATCTCGCTGCAACCCAATTCAGTTTTAAGTAATGTATTCGATTGTGATCGCGTAGATCAGAATCGTACATAGTCTGCACTCGAAGTCCAGTTCTTATAGTCATCGCGAATCTTCGTATCGGCTATGCTTTTTGACTTGAAATAATCGCTTAAGATGTTCCCAAATCGCTGCTGAGCCTGGTTTCTGTCAAGGCAATCCCACTTTTCAATAAACTCTCTGAAAGACAAGTGATTGGAACGATCAAGACACCATTTGGCATCTTCAGGAATCTTCTTTAACAGCTTTGCTTTCTTTTTAGGTGGCATTGTTGGATGTTTTCGGAATAGCGTTTATAATTGTACCTTCACTTTTGAATACAACTTTAGCAACCACTGAAAATCCGCTGATAAAACCAGTAAATTTGATACTGACCATTATTTTTTACAAATAAAGTAACTTTGACGTCATTTTTGAAACAAAATAATTCGTCTTTTTACTGATTAACGAGATTTTTTTTTTTTGACAGAGCACGACTGGAGAGATTCACAGCTTATCGGTATTTTTCCCTAATTCTCTATTTTTTACTTGCTTTATTTCACACTATTATCTTTGATCCTATTTCAGTGTTTGTAATCAGTCTGGGATCGGTCAAATAAAACTGGGACACTCGTCTTAATTTGAAACAAAATAACGCTTTTGGTTTACAAAGAATATCTCATTTTTGAAGATGTAAACGAGGTAAAAGGTAAAAAAATAATGTTCATCTGGAAGGCGGTGTGGACTTGCAGGTGATTAGTAGCCAGAGAAGACTTGCTAGAGGAAACTTTGGTTTCTTCGTGTAAGATTGGAGGCGAATTCCCCTTGTCACTAGTGCGATGAATGGTTCTTGGATGTACATGCATTGGGTTTCTTCTGCACACGTGTAGAAGTTGCAATGGGAGTAATAGTCAGAGAAATTCTTGCTAGAAAAAACTCTTGTTTTTTCGTGTAAGTTTGGAGACAAACCTCTCGACGTTACCAATGTTATGACGATCTGTGTTCATCATCCATTTGGGTTTGCTTCACACAGGGAGTTGCAGGTGGTTAGTAGCCAGAGAAGGCTTGCTAGAGGAAACTTTGGTTTCTTCGTGTAAGATTGGAGGCGAATTCCCCTTGTCACTGGTGCGATGAATGGTTCTTGGATGTACATGCATTGGGTTTCTTCTGCACACGTGTAGAAGTTGCAATGGGAGTAATAGTCAGAGAAATTCTTGCTAGAAAAAACTCTTGTTTTTTCGTGTAAGTTTGGAGACAAACCTCTCGACGTTACCAATGTTATGACGATCTGTGTTCATCATCCATTTGGGTTTCTCCCTTGCTACATTTGAACATACATTAATTATTAGACTTGTTACTAATTACACTTTTTCTCTCACCACATCCCACTTGGCTCAACCTCCATCCTAATCCTATTCAAAATCCTAATACGATGGTCATCCAATATGATATGAAAACCGAAGTACCTACAAAGCTGAATACTGTCAATTAGTGGAACTTGTACTGGTATCATAGTAATGCTAATCCTCGCCCTCTATTCGCTTTATCGTTAATCCTGTAATTATTGAACGAGAATACATACCTGTATATCTCTCATTCTATTCACCTGAGCTCAACCTTATTGGACAGTTTCGGAAAGCTTTGAAAAATAGAGTCAGAAGAAGCGAGTTGACTGATGTGGAAACTCCTAGCTCAAGGGGCGTTGAAGGAAGTGAAGATGTTCCAGCTGAACATTTGCAGTTTCATTTAGCATTTCATAAAGCATTTTCCTGAACATTTTAATGAAGAACCTTTGTGACTTATTTGACCAGAAACTGGTCAAATTTGCCTCAAACGTCCGGCCAAACTAGTCTCCTTTTTATGGACAATTTAGTTTAGACAAACTGCCGAAAATAATTTAATATTGTGATAATTTTTTTTTTTCGAAAGTGGGCATTTATTTTTGTCTAAACGTTATATTTTATTAAAGGTTCAGTTGAGCGCTAAAAATAAAACAAATAAGTGTCCGCCCGGACCAGATCAATCCGTTTGGAGGTTTGATGTTTAGAAAAAACCCCTTCGGGTTCAAGGGTAAAAAAGGTAAAGGGAGAAGAAATGTGTTGAGTCATAAAAGATGGAGCTAAAGGAAATGTTTAAGCCATTCGAGGAGCTTCTGACCATGTGGGTAAGTAATGGGGATAACTGTGACATGTTGAAGTTGATCTAGTTCATGTAGTATTGAGCATATAACTGGCCATCGTTGGGACCAAGAGAGTGCTAGATTTGAGGGTACCGAGGGGCGAGATGGAAGCATATTCAGAAGGAATGACAGAGGATCTGTAATGGTTTCAGGCATATAGAGGCGTTGGTGCATATTGAGGCAAGTAATGGCGTGTTTGCGTGTGAACTTGAACGTAGGGTGTTTGGGACATGGATGTGGCTTTCCACCAGGTAACCAACCTAGCCTCCACCGTATACATCGACTACGTTCTGCATAGGACATGGGTAGCCATAAGATAGGGTCCAAAGATACGGATCTACGGCAACTTGAAAGAAGTTTGTAATGCCCACTTTGTTGGCGCTTTTCTAGAGATTGTTGCAGGAAGCGTTTTTTGGCTGTTTTGAACATGTGCTTATCAAGTTCCTCTCCTGTAGAAGGTAAGCTTTGCCAGAAAAGGGTCTTGGAAAGGAGGAACCATTGATGTCCACGAATGTGTCGAATGTGTGGTATTAGTTGACATAACAGTGCATCGTCAGGTAAGTGTAAGGACCTATAAAGGAACTGTGCTTGTAAGATGTGAACCCGATCCGCCATAAGGGGAAGTTTAGCTAGGTGAAGCATCACTTTGGTGGAGGTTTTTCCACGGGCACCATAGATCGTACGGATGCATGTATCTTGCACATCTTCAATGGATTTCAGCTGGGTATTAGTGAAGCGGTTGATTGCCAAGCCATATTCAAGCTGTGGTCGAACTATATGAGCGTAAAATCTGGTTGAAAGGAGCCTAGAGAAGCCAGAGGGGTTAATACCAATTGACTTCAGTACGTTCATCGTAGCTAATGCCTTAGAGGAGTTGCGTCTAATCAGTTCATCTGGGTCTAGGTAACCTCCTGGTTTAAATGGCACACCTAGATAGGCAAAAGAAGTTACATGTGGCAGGGCTTGGTTATAAATGGTATATGGTATTGGCTCCAGCTGATTGTCCAATATGACACATTTAGAGGGATTCCATCGGTACCCCATTTGTAGGCTATGCTCTTCACACTTACGTAACAGGTCAGTCATAGTCGTACGTTCAGCTATTAGCACCACGTCATCTGCATAGAGTAAGCAGTTTAGGAGCGGTATCGTTTCTAATGGCGACATGTCGGTGGTGATGGCCTGGGGTCGTAATTGGGCTGGAAGCTGGTTTATAAAGACGGAATAGAGATACGGTGAGAGGATAGAGCCTTGGAGCACGCCTGTTTTCGGGTGAAAACGACGAGAGGTCGTATTAGAGAGAAGGATTTCGATTTGCACATCGTCAAAAAGGCACCGTAACAGGTGGAGCATGGGAGATGAGACGTAACGGCTCAGAGTGTCCCATACGAAACTACGATTGACTGTTTCATATGCGGACTTGATATCAAGAAATGCTAAGACAGGCTTGACATGGTAGTGTGTACGCAGTACGTGGCTGATTTCTGCGAGGCATAGAACCTGATCTAATGCGCTGCGGGATTCTCTAAAGCCACCTTGGGCTATATCAAGAGGTGGTCCGTCGGCTTGTGGAAAGTGCTGGATGCAGCGTTCCAAGATCTTTCTAAAGATAGTGATCAGACTAATTGGACGGTAATTACCTGGATCTGATGATGAGCCTTTCTTGTATATGGGTATCACCTGGGCAATGCGCCATGTCTATGGGACATATGACCAAGCCCAGCACATATGGAAGAGGTGAAAGAGAATAGGTGCTAGCAGATGAGATATTGGTTGGAGCATTTCATTTCGCAGGTGATCGATCCCAGGTGCTTTCTTGACTGGTAGGAAACGGATAGCGAGGTTAATATCGTCCCTGGTGAACGGGCAATCTATTTCAAAAGGTAAAATAGGGGTATCGATTTCGTAAAGTTGGACATTTTTAAGATGGTCACCTGAGAAAGTAGTTTCCAAGTAGGAAGCCATTATATCAGCTGCATGCTGTGGGCCCTCTGGAGTGGAGAAAGTGGGTTTCAAAGTTCGATTCTTGCGAATACGGCTAAGCTTAGATATTGCCTTGGTATATTCTTCAGATGCCATTTGTTTACAGAAAGTGGTCCAAGTTTCTCGGCGACGTTGGGCAATCAGTCGACGTAGAGTAGCTCTAGCTTCTTGGTGCTTTAGCCAATAATGGAGCTTGTTGAGTCCATATGCTTTTCTCCATTTCCTGTAACAGAGTTCTCTGTAGTCATAAGCTTCTTGCAATTTGTCAGTCCAGAAGTCGCGTAATGGACCTGTAGAGTGTGAGACTCTCCCGCAACTGTCATCTAGTGAGGTATATATTGCCTGACAAAGGTCAGCATTGAGCTTTTCTATATAGTCAACCGCATAATGTCTATTGTTAATAGGATAATAATGTTTTTCATGGTATTGCAATAAAGGCTGGGATAACTCCTGAAAGCGACGCAAGTATGCTTCATGATTGTTGCGGTCCTTGAGTTTTCCTAGATTCCAGATAATCCGTGGGTGCCTTGGGAGTTGTGGAATGCTGGCATTGATTTGAAAGGAAAGAGACACTAATTTATGATTCGAGTCCAGTGAAAGATCTTGGCGGATTCTCATGGAGGATCCAGTAAGCTCAGTAGTACTCATAAATAGATCAATAATGCTACTGCCCTGATGGGCCATAAAAGTATATTGTCCATACGCCAACGGCATTTATTTTTGACTTTAGGCCAATTATTTTTAAGAAAACGCCAATTTTCATAAGCTTGACTGTACAAAAAAAATATTCTTACGTAACCGTCATTTATTTTTCGGAAATTGTCGTTTATTTTTTCAGAACAGACAAAATTTATCGCGTTTCTTGTATAACATGTCGAAAGTAGTATTTTTTTTAAAAAAGATGACAAGAGAAATATTTAAGATGATAATAGGAATAAAGCTATAGATATTGTAGACGAAAATCGGATCCTTTTGCTATAAAGCAGTTGGTTAATCTCGACTCATACCTTTAACAAAAAGTTAATACACTACCAGATCAAGAGCAGCCTGAAGAAAGCAAAGATATTACCATGAGGCTAAACACGAGCTCTTCAAATAAGTACACGGAATATATGTTTGCTTCAAGAGAACTTTTTTTTTTCATTGTAAGATCCAACAAGTAACGTCAGTTGCTGCAGCTGCCCGAAAAGCTGGTATCAAATAAAGTATTACGCGTATTTAGTGGAAGAAACTACAGGAGAACCCAGATACTTTCGCTCTTGAAAAAAATTTAATCGACAAAACAGACCGAATTCTAGATTGCAGGAGGAACATAAAGTCTAATTGAGTTTTTTGACTATAATGCAAATGCACACATTCAAGATGTTGTCAAGATGCTCACAAACAAGTTTGAAGGCCTCAAGATTAAAAAGCCCAAAGCGCACGAGTTTATGAGAGATGGGTGTAATCTTAGTATGAAGCAAACTACTTGCTGGCCTGAGACAAGAACAAGCAAAGAGAATGTTCAAAAACGCTACGATTGGGTGGTCAAGTGGAGCAATACGGATATGGATTTTTCAAGAAACTGTATTTTTATTGATGAAGCTGGTTTTGATATTAATATGAGGGCAAGTAGAGAATGGGCACCTGGAGGGCAAATGGCAATAACTACTACTACAACAAAAGCACTCTCACATACTATTCTCAGCGCTATATCATCTGTAGGAGTGGGAAACTTGAGTATTCGTGTACCAAAGTAACCTCCAAAAGTAAGAAAAGCTCAGGAAGGCAGAAAAAGGAAAAATCCTGATGCTTCTAACGAAGACGTTCCAAATGGCATAACTGCTGATCACTATATGCGATTCATTCAGGAAACTATAGACATTTTAGACAAATATGACTAAATGAGAGGCTTCTATTTTATAATGGATAATGCACCAATTCATAAGCAAATAGAAGATGTGCTCAATGAAAGAAATAGAGATTACAAGTGCGTCTTTCTTCCTCCGTATTCACCAGAACTCAGCCCTATTGAACAATCACGGGCATTGGTTAAACGTAAAGTTCGACGTGAAAAGCTCCAAGCTACTGAAATATTGCAATATAAAATTGTTGGTGCTGCAAATGAAGTTCCTATTGAGCATCTTCGAAACATGATCCAGCACTCAAAAAAACTAATTTGATAACTGCTTAAACTACATGACAATCTAGTATATCGGAGATCGAAGTCGTAGCTGATGATGATATGGGTAGTTCAAGAAGAAGAATTCGCACACCATCTCCTGTACGAGAGGATGTGGGTTTGTTGCGAAATCAAATTGCGTCTTTGAAAAAAGTATTTGGTGATATTACTAGAAATCCTGCTGCAGTAATCCCAAATGCTTCAAAACCAATGCATACAGACAAGCAGTATGTAGATGGCCAAATCATCACTCAGGAAGCTGCAAAGTGTGGTGATCCTGACACAAAAGAACAGGCTAGCAATTTCGTTGAGAAAGCCGCTGGTAGGCTTGTCGAAAGCATAGCTGTATCGAGTAATGGTTCCTACATGCTCATAAAGCAAGCTGAAGCCTACCTTAGGGATTCACCCACAATCGATGACTGTGCCAACAGCACCATCACAATTGGCTACTCAGAAAATCTCGTCTTCGTTGTTGAGCAGAAAAGAGAGTATAGGAATCAGTGGTTCGAAGCAAAGATTTACTACAAGAAGTTTGAATTCTTGGTAACCGGGTGCCTTCATGGCCGTTACGACAACAACACAATCCAGGCATTCCTTGGTGCTTCCCTTGGGAAGAAATTCGAGCTGAATGGCTACTGGAGGGTGTATATTCCTGTTGAATTAGTAAAATTTATCAAACATGCAAGGTTACTCCGCAACTTCACTAAGAATGCGAGTGGATTGAAATGGCTATTGAAGTCAGAAAGATTTCATAGCAATGGCTTTTCCACCGCTTGTCCTCTGAGCCTGCATGTAGCTGTTAATGTTAACAGTATTGTTGCTGCAGGTTCATTGTTGTTAAAAATGAAGGCTGAAAACCTGAGTATTCAGCAAGAATTAGTAAAGGTACTCAAGAGATCAGATGATCTAAAGAGCCTTGACTTTGAACACCCAGCAGCAAAAAAGAATTAAAGAAAAAGAAATTCATTGAAGTTGCCAAAAGGAAAGATGCTGGCTGTTGAGATCGCGTTGATGGTACTTCGAGGAGATATTGTTGCGGATGTTAAATATGTCGAGTTGTTTAAGAGCTTGATCAGCTCGGGAATGAAGACCCTCAACAACAGGGCAATTAAAGAAAAAAAGTATTTGTGTTAAGCCCTCATTACTATAAATTTCGGCTGTGTATTGAAGTTTGGCCGTTCGAATTTTTATACTTTAAATAAAGTCGCAACCATTTTCAAGCCAAAACATGCTAATACTCTGAATTCTTTAAACAAGATTTCGTTAATACTCCCTCATTCATAATTCTTTCCGACGAAAGTCATTTTAATCAGAAAAATGGCTTAGCCGAGTCGCCCCATCTCAACATCAAGGCTACATCAACGTCCAAAACATCAGCACAACGATCTTGGGCATGGGTAGTGACCAAAAACCATAAATCACTGTTACATTCGACTAATATTCGACTAATTCTTCCTCGACGGCTAACATCCTACAAAAAAAAGTTAATACTTCCTATTTTTCACAGACCTCCCTTTCTTTTTTCTTTTTTTTTTCTTCATCATTTTTTAAATGATCGGGTATATCTTCACACTGAAAGTAGATTTGTCTGCTTTTACAGTGTAAGTCCTTTCTATGGGCTCTAGAGGTTGACCCTCACGATAAACCATGCCTGGTTCTCAGGAATTTATTCCTTAGTTTTGGGCTTTGTCGGGAGGAACTGGAGGCTGCGAAGATATATTCGTTGCTAGAACGTCTTTAGTGGGTAGGCCAGCCACGAAACGACTCTCTTTTAGCTTCCAGGGATTTATTCTTGAGTTGTTAGATTTGAGTTGGGGGACTATTGTCTTCAACACCTTTTTTTTGGGATTAGAAGTACTTTCACCTTCCCGTGGTTAATCCTGTTAGTATCAAAGTTTTACTTTGAGAATCAAGAAAAGTACATTAACTTATCAAAAAATAAAATGTAAAGATTGTCTTTAAAATGTAATATATTATATAGTTGATATAAATCTAAATAAAGCTGAAGCAAATTTGTACTGGATAAACTTTGGATATATCTGAATGATTAAATTATGTTATCTTACTATTTTGTTATTTTAACATTTGTTTGCTTGTTATTACATATCCCCTTTAACTTTAAAATGGGTTCGTACTACAGAATCATGGGTTTGCTCTACTATAGTGCACATTAAAGGCAATATTTTATTCTTTGGCACTATTGTTGTAGCAACCAAATAAAACAGATTAAAAGTATTTATAGAACGTTGGATGGGTTGTTGCAAATGTTTAATAGAAATATCTTGGCTTCCTTCAGCAACCTCTGTCATCTCCATGAAAGAAATACACTCTTAGAAGCAGTAGATATGGTGAGATAAAAATTCAAATTATTTTCAAAAATCTGGATAAACTAGTTTTAAACATTTGACTAAACCAGTTATTGTTCAGGCCAACTTAATCTGACGCAAATGTCCAAATTATTTAAAGAAGTGATAGGAATTTTCAAAAATCCAGTAAATTGAAAGTGGGAAGCACTGTAAAAAAACTTTATATCCTCTGGCTACCAATGACAAGAACAGAAAGAAATAGATGTGTGCGCTGGCGTCTTGGCTGGTTACCAGGTGGCAAACTAGAACCCTGTCCAAGACATCCTACCCAGATGCTCATAAAATTAACATGCAGTAAGATGCCTCGATATGTATCATCGCTTACAAATTACAGAAGCAGCTCAAGATCTTCTGTCGTTCCTTCTCAGCAAATTACCAAATAGAATACCTTGTTCCTCTCACTCTGTCTCTCCATGGTTTATTCGATGGCCAGTCATCTGTACTATATTTTATGAACTTGATTACCTATTCCATGATAAGGACCAACTGTCACCGCCATTCCAACCAGGGCAAAGATTCCTCGATTGGTTACCCTCTTCCCCTTACTAATGATACTCACTTGTTCACTTTTTCTTCCTCCCATGTCTTTTTTACCCTTGATCCCCAAAGAGGTTTTTAGCTTCCATTCAATTTTTTATTGATCTGACCAGGGCGAAAACGATGCAATATTAGACACCATGCGCTCAAAGTGATCATTAATTTTTGTATAAATAAAATCAAAATTTAAACATATTTAGTGAAAACCTTTAAATAGTCACGTTACACAATCGGTGAATCAGGGTATCATCCTTATTTAGTAATTATGAAGTAACCAAGTTAAACTCATTAAAGAGCATCATCTGTAATAAAAGGTTTGTAAGCTTGCTACTGCTCCATATAATTTTATAGGTTGTAACTATAGAAGCAAATGTATTTAAGCTTTTGTTTTGTCTGGTTGGCCCTAATATTTTAGAATTACTATGTTTGTCTTTGACTTCACGTTGAATTACGTCTATTGAGGCAATTGTCTGTTTTGTCTTCATAACCCTGTGCAACCTTGTGTCATCCAAAAAAAAAGTCGAGGTTTTGATTTGTACGATTAAAGAATAATTTTTTATTTGTAAAAAATTTTAAAACCCAAAATGAGCACATAATATTTGACATATTGTATTGCCCGGGCCAGTTCAAAGAAGTGTTAGAGAAACTAAAAACCTTTTTGATAGCCAAAAAGGTAAAGAGGATAAAGAAGGGAAGATGATAGGAAGGTGTAATCAATACATTTAAGAGCTAGAGAATAACCAAGATAATAACTTTTGACCAAGAGGGGGAACATCAGGAGAGATTTGATCGTGATGCAAGTAATCTAGTTCATGTAAAATCTGACAGATAATTGGCCAACGAATAGACCATGCAATATGCTTTGAGCGGTTTTTGTCGGTTGGTTTCTTTTTGGAAGTGGGCAGCTTGTTTAAGAGAAATGACAGAGGGTCAGGGATAGATCGTGGCATTTGCAGGCGTCGATGCATATGAAGACATTCAGTGGCATGAGTTCTTGTTAGTAGGTCAAATGGGTGGTAGATACACGGTTTGGGGAGGCCACCAGGAAGCCAACCGAGACGCCAACGGAGTAAGCGACTTCGTGTTTTGATTTGTACAGTTAAAAGTTCACAAATTCAATTAGCAGAGAGACTGATTACTATAGATTTTGCTCTTAGTGATGATACTGAGTATAGGCTATATGGAGAAAAAGACGCCGAGTTTTATAATTCGTTAAATATAAGTGCTTGGCAAGATTGTTTGTGGAGTATCTGTTAATTAATGGGTTTGAAATATCACGTCGGTAGTTTTTTGAAATAAAAGAAATTTGGGAAGTAGGGTGATCCAGGTCCCGATAAAAATTGCTTATCAGATGCTTGTTGGTTAAAAAGCTACTTGTTTTTCTTTGCTATAAGCTCAGATCAGGTCAGTGTAGAATTCCATTAACAAAAAGAATGTGAATTATCATATATAAGATATCAATTTGTAGTTAGATTAGTTTTGCAATAAACAAGGAAACAATAAGCTGCAACTTCCACTATCAAAACTAAGCTACAATTTTATCTAATACTGATTGCAATCAAATATATTTCAAAAGACTTTAATCTCCTTATTTGTGATGACGATTATTGAGACCATGATTAAACTAAACTTTATAAGGTTATTTATGTTTCAAAACCATTTCTTACAAAGTTAGATTATAGGCTGACAGACTACAAAATGGATCGCCCAAAATAAATGCACGTTGGCTGACGAGTTTTAATTGGGCAAAGTTGGGTTTTTTAGTGTGTGTGCAACATTGCCTTTAAAATTGTTCTTTTTCTTTAGTACTTTTTCTTTTCTTCATCACTTTTTCTCTACATTCTCAATCATCTGTAATAATATAATATGAAGGCTCTTATTCTCGTTGGTGGTAAATTTTGATAAAGTATAATCTATAAGCTTTCTTTTTATAAATACTTGTTTAAATGTAGGCTTCGGTACTCGTCTTAGACCTCTTACACTTACATTACCTAAACCGCTCGTTGAGTTTGCTAATAAGCCCATGATTCTTCACCAAATCGAAAGCTTATCAAAGGTAAAATATACTAAATATATTTCTTAAAAGAGGTTTCTTATGTACGCTTTTGACAAACTTAGGCTGGCGTGACAGATATTGTCTTAGCTGTAAACTACAGACCAGAGATTATGGTAGCTGCTTTAAAAGAATATGAAAAAGAATATAATGTAAATATTACTTTCTCTGTTGAAACTGAACCTCTCGGCACAGCTGGTCCATTGGCCTTAGCAAGAGAGATTCTTGGTAAAGATGATTCTCCTTTCTTTGTATTGAACAGTGATGTTATCTGTGATTATCCATTTGAACAAATTAGGGATTTTCACAAGTCTCACGGAAACGAAGGAACTATTATTGTAAGTAGTTGCTGCTGTTCACATCATATAGTGTATGTTAAACTTAGTGTCTTATAGGTAACCAAAGTAGATGATCCATCAAAGTATGGTGTAGTTGTCAATCAACCCCAATCTTCAAAGATTGAACGTTTTGTTGAAAAACCTCAAGAGTTCATTAGTAACAAAATTAATGCTGGTATTTATCTCTTTAATCCTTCTGTTTTGGACCGTATTGAGGTAAGCTAAAAAAAAAAGCATGTTAACTAGGCGTATAATCTAAGCCCTATTTTATTTTAGTTAAAGCCCACTTCCATTGAAAAAGAAATTTTCCCTCTTATTGCCAAAGATGGTGAACTTCATACTTTTGATTTAGAAGGATTTTGGATGGATGTTGGACAACCAAAAGATTACTTGACTGGTACATGTCTCTATTTATCTCACTTGACAAAGACAAAACCAGAAGATTTGGCCAATCCTAATTTAGATTATGTCTACAAAGGAAATGTTATGGTTCATCCTACAGCAAAGATTGGCAAAGGATGTCGTATTGGACCCAATGTAGTAGTTGGGCCTAATGTTGTTATTGGAGATGGTGTTCGTCTTCAGAGATGTGTTATCATGGAAGGAACTAAAGTGAAAGACTATGCATGGGTTCAATCAAGTATTGTTGGATGGCACTCATCTATTGGCCGTTGGTCCAGATTAGAAGGGTGTTCAGTGTTAGGGGACGATGTTAGTGTTAGTGATGAAATCTATGTAAATGGTGGATCCATCCTTCCTCATAAATCTATTTCTGTAAACATTACAGAACCTCAAATTATCATGTAAATAATACATTAAAATATTATAATAGCTTCATTAATACACAAAGAACATCCTTAATCATGTTTAAAGTGTGAGTGTTTCACTTGTTTTTAAAATGGAAAAGTATAAAAGGATTTGAGTTGTCATTTGTTTCAAAAGCCTAGTTTCCTTTGCTTTGAATTTATCATCATCCTATGAAGACAAAGCCCCAGAAAAGTAAAGTCCAAAGAAGTTGAATTTCTAAAGAGTGAGGTTCTTTAAAAAAATAAAAGCTCCTTAAAATAAAATGAAAAGGCTACCTGGAGATTCTTTAGCAGGCACTAGAAATTTAAATCTTGAAGTAAGATAAAAAAACCTAATACGTTACAAAATTTCTTTCTAGTAAATTGAAATGACAAACATTATATACTTTTTTATAAGCCTAATTAGCCTATCTGTTTATAACACTACATTCATGCCTTCAAAAAAATTTTGAATCCTCGCAAAAGGCTACTGCTATCAACCAGTATATCAAGAGAATCCTTAATAGGCTCCTAATATCGATAAACTAAAGAAATAAGAGCAACCATTGTCAGTGCATACCAATTTAAGATCTTATAAGTAACACTAAAGAACACTATCTGCAACCCCAAGGAAATCTAGTCATGCTCTTGTGCATACACTTTCAAGCTATGATAAAGAATATCTTAACCATCATGAGCATGGCATTAGATGACTTCCCTTGCCTAGATTGTTTGTGTTTTTATCGAAACAATCTTTCCGGCGGAGATTTGTTACTGTTAATGTAGATATATTGTCTTGGTTTATTAATGAAAAGACGTCTGGAAAATGCGATCTCTAGATAGAATTTTTTTTAGAGTTTTCAAGATATTAAGATTTAAAAATCAAAAATGAATAAAGTTAATGTTTATAAAAGCAAACTCGTTTAATATTGCTCTTTTTTTAAAAAAAAAGAAAGCATCGTTTTTTGTCTTACTAACTTAACCTACTACAAGATGAAGAATAATACAGTCGTTCCTCAGATTTATTAAAAGCGAAATAAAAATACAAAAATTATTATGTTCACAGTCGCAACAGAAGCAAGCGCTAGAATGGAAGGAACGGTTTAAAAAGTAAACGGTCATTTTAAGATTGGCAATATCATGTTGGAGATTATAAAAGCTGCTGTTTAAAGGAAGAGTAAAACTTGAATTTTGTTATATGCTTACATATTGAACACTATTAAATCCAAAAATCCTCTACTAAGCACAAGGTATACATATTCTTTATGAATTACACATAACTAACCACTGTAGTTAGAGTTATGAAAACAATATAATATTCAAATATTGTCAGTTCATCAGCAAGTGTGGGATGATAATAAATTAATATCTCCAAGAAGAAGGATATAGTTTTAGAACAATGTTTTTAGGTAACTTTTCTATTCGAAGGGATATTTAGAAAATTCTGAAACAGGTATTGACTGATGTAATATAAAGTTTTACTAATTGATTTACTCGCTAATGTAATGATATCCTAAGCTTATCATACTTTTGTATGAGAATGTATTTAAGAAAATCATTTTGATACCACCGTCTTATCACTCTTCCTATAAGCTATAAGCGCAATGAAATTACAAACTTTTTTTTTTTGCATATAAAGATAGCTATGTTTTCATACATTTTTTATAGTTCCTGATCAAACTTATGAAAATATTACAAGCTCAAAGGTATTACAAATCCAACTGAAACAGCAGAGGAAACCAAGGATTAGGAATCTAAATAGGTTAGGATCCAATAAAGCAGAAAACAAATAAGCAAAGAAAAAACCAAAAAAAAAAAAAAAAAAAGATCGTAATATGTCACAGTTTTACGTTACTTTGCATGTGTTTACAAATTGAAAGTACTATCATCTGGTACCAGATAATATCGTTATAGTTCGAAGTGATTGTAGCGGCAGTAGCAAAGATTGCTTAATAGTAACATTGTTTTTCATACTGTTAATAATGGGAATAAGATTTATTTTATTTTATTGTCTTGGACAGATTATCAGTTGGTAGTATTAAAAGCATAGATACATATATGTATTTCTTTTTTTGTTGATTTGGAGATATGCTTTACAAGGTATTAAAGTCTATGAATCATCGTTATTGCTTCATGTCTACTACATTTCAGCTATTCAAGCAGCACAGAATGAAAAGGATGTTACACTTGTTTGTAACCGAATCATTGTTTTACATTTTGAACAGAGATTACGCTAATTATAATTGATCCATGATAACTGAGACATTGCTAATGTGCCACAAGAAAAAAAAATGAATTTATGAATACTTTATTTACCTTGTACAGACTATTTACCATTCAAGAGATCTATAGCAAGCTTATATATGAAAGAAATCATCTTTTCACTAGAGACCACCTTTTTTTTAAAATATAAAGATAAAGCATTTGTGAAAGAAGAGCAATAAAAAATGTCGCATCCATTTTTCGAGCCTTGACAGATTGCCGATGATCACAAAATTATCATGCAACTCAGTAAATGAAATCTGCGATACATTTGCACATGTAATGGTATTCTGGAAAATTAGGTACAGAAAATAAAAATATATAAATAGGGAATACACATGCCCTTCTTTCCCCCCTCTATCCTTCTCACTAACTTAGAAGCAAGAAAAAAAAAGAAAAATGAAGCATATCTCATTATTACTAGTATTGGTCATCTACGTTACTGTTTGTAAAGCTGATCTGAGATCATGGGCCTTGGGCTTTGGCAAAGGAAGTAGTGGTATTGCTGTCCCTGCACCCAATAGCGCCAACAATTACGGCAAACAATACAAGACTTGCTATGTAGATGCTTTAAGCCCTCACGGCCATTCGCATGCCTCTGTATGGTTCTCGCCAGAATGCTCTGGAAGCGGTTATTGGAAACTTCAGTACAAGACGGACGAAGGTATCTGTACCATGTTTGGTGATGCGGATCAAAGCGGCTGTCCTTTTACTAGCTTTTGGACAAGCAAAGCACAATTTGTAGCAAAGAATCGTGGTAATGGTGAGGAATATACAGATAAAGGTGTCACTTTCATTGGCTGTGAAAATGGCGCTAGAGTAGAATTGTCAAGGAATGAAAATAGATATTGTGCTAAAGATGCACCTGCAGAGAACTGCAAGTCTATGACTAGCGGATCTATTTTGTCATTCTTGTGTCCCAACGATAAGTAAATGGTTAAAGCTGACAGTTTTAAAGAAAAAAAAAGCCAAAAAAAAGTAAGCAAAGGCAAAGAAGTGTGGATGGTTAGATGCTTTGATTCTATTGCATAAAATAAAAGCAAAAACATTTTAAATATCATCTAATGTATTTTTTTTTTCTTTTTTTTTTCCTGCTGTTATAATTAATGCACTGGTAAATATCATAGTTCTTGAGCTCTCGAGTTACCACCTATTTTCTTTTGAGATTAGTCTTTTATTTGTTAGTCAATTGAAGATATTTTTCTCGATAATACTTTATTATTATTTTTGCAATAAATATTATTCAATGAAGGCAAAACACAATTTGTGGTGTCTTCAGTGATATAAATAAACCAATATATTAGAACCTATGAGAGACAACTACATTTTGCTTGTGTGGGGTTTTATTTCATCAAAGAGTGCAAGTATGCAAATCCTTTCTAAATAAATTCAATTTAGACATTCAATTCAAAACTATCGGACTACCGCTGCTTTTAATCCATTTGATGATGTTAAATACTTCTTCAATGTATCCACCTGTGTCTCTCTTTCGATAGTCCAAAGGTTGAAATAATGATGAACTTATTTGTAATACGCTGTAGCGATTTGCAAAACTTTGTTGCTTGCACAAAATCTTTATTCTTGATTTTACAAAGTTGAAATAAATATTACTAATTGTACCTGATGATTAAGGAGATTATCGCTTTCTTTTTCCACAATTAACTTTTGTTCTTATACTTTTTATTGGTTGCTTCAATTTTACTTTTACATTAATAACCCTCTTAGCTGAAGTTGCTCCAAGGATTGAATAAGATTCGGCTCTTCCTGAAGGTGTAGCATCTATATTTGGTGTTCCGACCACCTATCTTCCATAGCCTAGTCTCATATTTATATCAAAAGCAGTTTTATCTACAAATACACACTTTGTCATGTAATTCATGTCTGTCTCTCTCCATTACATAACCTAATCAAATCGCTGTTGAATTTGTGCTGAATTATCCTTTCTGGATGTTTTGTTAATTTTTTTACAATCAACCTACGTTCATTTAAATTGTAGCTATTAACTGTCAATGTCTTAAAACTGAAGTCTTTAAATTTCTCTGTTAAACTGTTAATAACTTCCTGGGCTGTAGTAAAAAGCTTTTCGTCATAGAAGTCCAAAAGGTATTGACGTTGTGGCTCTTGAAGTTGACTTTTTAGCCTGTTAGCTGTGTTGATTTCTTTTTTCGTCCACCTTTTCTAGTAATTCAGCTATATTCTGATCCAAGTCTACGTCTTCAGGGCTAAATTGCCCATTGTACCAACTCAAATATTTCCTCTTAATGATCATAAACTCTTATGCTGTCCCATTATGTCTTTAGGGCTCTCTAATAATAATCTTGCTTATACATGAACAAAAATAAAATTGTGTTACGCGGTAATGGGACAAGAGTGAGTAGATTTTTTAAACATATAAAATAACGCTATTTAATGAAAGTCAACTGCTACATACTATTAAAAGATCGAAAATGCGATAGTTTATTTTATGTTAATATTGATACAGGGGCTTTACATGCTTGACGGATGTATGGAGTTAAGTAAACTAACTCTTCATCTCCGTTAATACATCTATATAGCTTGTTAATCGTGACCTGAATGATCTCCTTTACTTGATCTAATTTTTCTATAATTGCTAGTATTAACAATACATCATCAGTACTGTCTCTTGTAAAATTAAATCGAGCAATTTCGATCATTCGGTATTATCCATCGTATTCTAACTTCATTTTATATGCTACTGCATGGAAATTTATTCAAAGGGTTTTAGTAAATGTGTATTAAAAGCAATAAGACAACATATTTTACCTTCCACCAGCAATCCAACAACTTCAAGGTTTTTAACCCTTTTCTTTACCAACTTATTCAATGTTGTGTGCATTTCTTTGCCTAATTTTACCAAATCGTTTTCCAAATAATTATTTTGGTAATTGACTTTTTTTTTCTTTTACAAAAAAAAAACTTATAGTTTGTAGCCGAGTGAGGCTCAACAAATAGCACAAGGTCTGGAATCATTATTTGACCATCAGCTGACTGGGTTAATCTATACGTTAGCCTTAAGAATGTATTAGCATTTATTCTGATTGACACAGAAAAGATCATTTTTGTGTACTTGACATTCAAATTTAACGCATTCAATTCGAGAAATAACACAGTTCTTTAGAAAAGAACGTACATTCTCAATAATGAGAGCAGCCTCTCCTTGCTGTTGGTTGTTAGAACTGTGTTTAGAATTTTAAAGGATAAATTTGAAACAATTTTTGATGCAATCTTGACACCTTTGTTTTGGCCTGCTGATTTAATTTCATCAATGGCTTCTTCTGCTTTGTCCATGGTCATTTCTTCATCATTTAAAATACTGTTTGTTTGTTGGCATGCATTCATTACTTCATTGTTTACAAGCTTCAAATGCTCTTTGGCATTTAGGCTTTTCATTATCAACTTTTGCTCATCAGGAGGTAGCTTGGATAAGACATAATTGTTTGCAGATGAGAATAAGAAAATATATGATAGTGACAACACATGACTGTCCGATAGATATTTTCTTTGTTGAGATCCTTCCACAGACACTTGTCTAAAACGACGGGGGTTTTTGTCACATTTACTTCATTTGTTTTCCAGAGTGAATCTGCTTCTTTGGCGTTTCCAAAATCTGTGTCAACATAATAACCACTCAAATAAGCGTTTAAATATTTTCTTTTTTTTTTCTTTTGTTTTGCAAGACTCTTCCATAATCTATTTCCAGAGCTACTTGCATCATCTGAATATTCTATATAATGTTTTTCTGGGGAAACAGTGGTGGAACTTATTGAGGGATCAATGTTATGAATTATAATTTTTGATCGATTTGGTTGCACAATCATGCTACCATAGTTTTTGAAGGTGTTTGAATTCCTCATGGTTCTTTCTGACAACAGTAATTTCAATCAGAGCGATGGCTTAGCCGAGTTATCCTTCTTGACATCTAAGGCAACATCGTCTACATCCTCTTCAGCTAAGAGATCTTGGGCACAAATGGTGACCAAAAACCGTAAATCACTCTTACTTTCTTCGACAACAACTCTTTCAACAAATGAACCCGACAAAATTAACAGAAAAGGATCAGCAGTTGTTGGAACTATTGTAACTTGTTAGTACTTGGGATTTGGATTGTATTAAAGTGATGTAGATTCGTTTACTTTGAGGTTTGAAGCCTTGAATGACTTGAGTTTGATTAACTTGATTGAACGTTTAATGGTTCTTTTGATTAAGTAAATTGGCTTGGAGTAGTGCCCACAAGATCTTTCTTGATTCGTGATAACTCAGGTATCAGATCATAAAGAATAGGTAAAAAGAAAAAGAAAAAGAAAGATTACTTTTTAAAATATTCATCTTATTTATATAAACAAAGTCGTGGCTTATTGTTTATGTTGTTTGCAATCTATGTCGACCGACATCAAAATTTGTTCTGGTGATCATCATTGTTCCCCGATCCAAAAATTTCATCATTTACGCTGCAGACCCTCCCACCAGAAGAAGACCGTCCTTGGTCTGGTTGTCAACTTGAAGCAAAGGGTCATCATCCCTTATTCTTTTTACTAGTACCCAGTGGTTTGCAAGGTTTGGCAACAATCTCCTTAACTGATTATACTTTATTTCCCAGTAAATCTCTTCACCCCATCTTTGGTTTATTCCATTAAATGTCAAACGAGTCCATGCTTTTATGTGCCAAAGTAGGCGTACAATGATTTGTTCATTTGATTCTTGTAGGTTTTCTTGTTCTTGCATAATTCCCATGTATTGAGCGTATACTTCAATCATGAAATATTCATGAATGACGGGGATCTTCAGTAGGTTCAGAGCTTTGATGGGCACAATTATATATAACATCAAAGAGATCGTCCGTGTTCAACAGGCTTAAGATACTGTCCGGCTGAGTCAAATCTTCTCCAATTTCAGGGTTGTACGGCGTAGCAGTGGTAGGAGCCTCCATTTGTCCTTTGTTAAGAGCAAGCTGGTTGATGATATGATTGATAAATTCCTGACGAGTTCCAGTACCTAGGCCTATGATATATTCAATGGGCTGATAGCCTTCATCTTCGCACTGGTTAAGATAATTGTTGAGATGAGCTTCTACTCCTTCAGGACCATGTTCTTCATAGATTCGTTTTAGGTACAGTCCAGCGGGGACAGAGAGACCAGAAAATAGGAGAGAGAAAGTTTCTTGATTCTTTTTTTTTTTTTTGTTTTGTTTTGTTGATAAAGATAAAAACCGATTTGCTCTGAAATTTTGTCGATTATTTTTTTTTTTCTGGTGGCCTTTTTGGTACTGTCTGCAGCCTTGCTTTTGTGATTACTAAAATCAATCTTAATTCACTTTGGCTAGTCTTTCTGAGATCTTCTCAATCCCAGATACTACAGATTTTGCTGAAGCATTTCCTAATGTTGTATGCGATACTACCCTTGTGGAAGGAGTCTATACAATAGAGGGCGTGGCCTTTAAAGATCATCCTCCTGTGGGTTTCATGTTGCTGTTGAACGCAGACTCATCAACAAAAAAGCAATTCTCGAGAAAATTCATGTTTATTGTAGGCTATTTCATAACCCACACTAAACGATCAGCAATTTTTGTTGGATCATTTCTCGCTATTAGATGAACAGTAATCTTCTTAAAGGAAAGGTTGCACTCTTTTCAAAAAACTATGAACCCTACTCTTCTTTAAAGTGAAATTTGCAAATGGTTCGGTAAGAGAACACACTGAGTCAACTAAACAAGCTTGCGACTTCTTGTCGTAGAAGTTGAGAAGGTAAATTCGGTGTTTTTCTTCAAGCTGAGTATTTGGTCTGTTAACCAATTTAGTTTGTTCGTTGAAAGACACCAGTCTTTATATTCTCCAATACCTTTAGCCCCATTTTTGTGCTGTGCGTTCAGCAATCCTGCTAGCTAGACGTCCAGATTTGGTAGTGTTGAATAGATTAACTTTATTGTAATAAACAAAGAGGGGTTTTTACTTATTAGAATATTGGTTGTAATGCTTAGTTTACTTTTTGACGCTCTCTTCAAACTCCTCCATGGCAGTGTCTAGCCCAACATTCTCTTTGATCTGTTGTTTTTTTTGTGCATCACAATAAAATCTGATGCGAGCCAGAGTCTTCAAATGGAAAGGTTGAGATTCGGCATCCCAAGCCATTTCATCATTATCTTCCTCATTAACAAGTTTTCCTTGTTCATCTTCATAGAAAAAACGTGTACTCATATAAAAAATTTTAAAAGGAAATTGGTGGCAATGGCCTTAACGTTGATGCGTCTATATAATTTTCAAAGCCTTGCTTACTATAAAAATAGAAAGTATGTAGTTGATGTTTTTGCATTACTCAATCAAATAACTAATAATCACAGCTTGCCCTTAGATTTCCAAGTTAGTATTATAGCTATTGGAAAAAAGCACGATTACAATTTTTTACTGAATTGGATGGTATTGATTTTGCAGATTTGTGTGAGGCTGTTAGTTGTATTGTGAAGAAACTTTAATTATTATTCAATAAATGCTTTGCATGTGCTCCTCATGGTTATTGATACCCCATTTCATAGTGAAGTGGCAATCAATATATGATTAGGGTTATATTTTTATAAGTAAATCATTTACATTAGTTGTTAGTTATGCACAAGCTGATTCCAATCATACTGTAATTTGTAAAGAGCAAGCCAAATGTTCCTTATTCAGATATGTCAGTAGTTCACACTTTAAGATTTGTTACACATGTGCGTGTATGCCTCTACATTTGATTCAATGAATAATATCATAAAAGTAACCCAAGGGCTAAGAATGAACCATACAATCAACTTACTACCACATACTATATAGCACAGTCATCAATATGGGTTTTTAATTCTCCAAGCTTAATAATTCCTTAATCGAGCGATTTATCAAACACAAACGCAGCAAGAATATGGCTGATGACTTGCCCAAAACGTGTCAGAATTACTGTCTTGATGAAAATTCTCTCATGCTAGTCTTTCCTTTTTTGGATTAACATTGCTAAAGCGTACTTGTAAAACAAATTAAACTGACTTCATTAAAAAATACATAATTCAATGATACATACCCTTATAGTGACACTATTTTACATAAATATTGTATCATAAAATTGATGTCATTAAATGGATACTTCAAATAAATGGTTATTCAATTTAGCAGTCTTCTAACTTATAAACGAATTTGACCTGTTAGTTAATAACGTTCTACATATTGCAAATCCAGGTTGATCTTGTGCCTTGATCACTTTCCAAATAAATTCGGCTTTGCTGCTTTTATAAGGTTCTTTAGATTCCCATGACAAAGAAATTTACACATTTGAACTAAAACAAATGAATTACCAATATTCAAGGAAGTGGTTAACTATGGATACATTGTATGAACCAGTGTTTTCTGATTGGATGTGCAAACGTATCTTTTCCTCTTTCTGCTTGAGGTTTCATCTGTTAACCGGTTTTACAATACAAAATAGCTTTTGAAATTTTTTATTGAACAGCTACTATAGAGGGTAGAAATGAGAGATAATTAACAAGGTAGTAAAAGAGAGTATATTAGTAGACGTTGAAAAAGTGTACCTTTTACTTATTTAAAAAGGCATCGAGCCTTTTTATGTAGGGCTTCTTCCAATTATTAGTCACAGATTCAGGTTTCTATTTCATAAATCATGCATTCTGCAAATGATCTTTGTTAGGGATAACCTCCCTAGTCAGTTTTAGCATAGTTTTTATTGTCAGTTTCATCGAGAAATGCTGTTTCAAATTGAGATAGTATACATGTAAAGTTCAAGAGTTGAGAAAGATACAATTTATTTAACACTTGTCGAGCATTAATTCTACAAAATTAGACAATTATTATAAAGTAAATAAGCATAGATCTTATCATGCTGTAGTTGAGCTTTGGACGTACCATGAAATACTGCTTCAGGCTAATTAAACAGAATCAGTTTTGAGTTTTCCATTAGGTCGTTTATTTTATTTGACTCTCTTCAGAGGCTCATATCATAGGATCCCAACACTTTACTATAGCCATTTAGATATTTATAGCTTTGTTTTTGAGTATATTTAATTAAAAGCAGTAGAGAATAGAGAAGCACATTTTGCCCAATCTGCAGAGCATAATCACCCAAGAAAGTAAAATATCTGAATTTCAATTTTTACTTTCAAAAAAATCTAAAAACGTCCAAAATATCAACAAGTCTTTACTTTTTTATCTTTTCCTACACATTTTTTTTTACATTAATCTCATTTTTCTTATTAATAATGTCAACTACATTTTCCTCACTCATTCGCTCAGATCCTGTTTCAATACCCCAATCTAACCAAACTACGGATACTGAACAATCTTATAAAGACATTATTAAACAATTAGCTGCACAAGCACCTGAACCCTATGGTGCTATACCACCTTTAAAACGAAAACAAAAAAAGAAAAGGCCAAAAGAGCCAGCTATACGCCGTCTATCTTATGTTGAGAATTGGCTTGCTGTTGATAGTAAAGAAAGTATACCTGATGAAGAAGACTTGGTAATTAAAACTTCATTTTACTTGTCTTTTTTCTTACATGCTATTTAGAAACCTTCGTTTCGTAACTTTCTTTCAACTGACTTCTTAGTGCTACCTTTACATATGCCACCACCTTCCTTGAGTGCTCAGCAACATGAAAAGCTTCCTATTTATGTAGGGGCTAAAAAGACAATATCATCCAACATAGGTATGATTCATATGGAAGAAATGGAAGAAGAGGAAGAGGAGGATGATGATGACGATGATGATGATGACGATGATGACGAGAGTGGATATGATGTACCAACAGAAGAAAATCGACCAAAGACATTAATAAGACAAAGATCAATTTCATCATTTTCCAAGTCAGTAAGGCCTTCAACAAAGACTACCAAATATTTTGCCATGTCTTCTTCTCCTCCTCCTCAACTGGATGAACCTAGTAATTGGATAGAGACCTTACGTCGATCACTCGTATTATCCACTTCACCTCGTCAAATAAAGAAACCACTAATTCCCATGCCACTTCCACCACCTCGACCTCGTCTACGTAAAAGAAGATCAGAAGCAACGACTCAGCCTAGATTTAACCCAGAAACCAATACATACACAAGAGATACCCGATCAAATCCTGACCATTTAAGAATGATCTCTGCAGAATTAAATATGATGAGAACAAGAAAACTGTCAAGTCCCCTCAAACCAAGAGGGTTTTTACCAAGACGTAAAGATGTATTCATACGTGGTGAATACAGACGAAGATCTTTACTGTCGAATGAATGTAAATAAAATTTATTTTCAAATTCCTTTTTATAATTCTCGTGCTTTTATTTGAACTGGAATAAATACATACACGTGTCCATGTTTCAATGCATTTACCCAACACTCCTCTTATTTTTGCTAGAGTAGGCACTTTACAACGTACGGATTTACTTTGTTTTAATAAGATGAGATTCATTTCTTGTCAAGTGATTGAAAAATGCGGTAGAACATTTGGAGATTTCAGATTTCACAAGACACTCCAAAAAAAGTCTGGAAGTTTGAACTGTTGGTAATTAAGCGTTTATTTAAATTCAAAGCCCATTCTTTTTTTCTATCAGAAAATACTATGAGTATTTCAATAAAAAGTATCCTTTTTATGCTTGGGAGCTATTATTGATAAAAATAATGAAGCAAATGATATATGCATAAAAGTAAAATAAAACAGCAAATTTGTATATAGAAATCATGCGAGTTAACCCTGATATTTCTGTGGCTGCTAGAATGTGGTAAATAAAGACATTTATGTAATTTGAGCAAGAAAATGTAAAGTTAATAACAAATGAATATTAAGTCATGGTTTGTTCATTTAAATACCAATCAACACAAGAAGCAAGGATAATTTTCATTTCAATAAATTTGGAGAGTTTTCACATCTTTATTAAGAATAAGCCAATTACTTTACTATTGAATAAAAAAAGGATTGATACATTATTCTCATGCACACTATACATATCACTTTGATAGCAGAATATCATAATCCAATTGTACTTGGTTCAAGTTCCTTGTAGTTCATAATACCGTCTTGTATGAAAGCAATCATGGACTACTATCACAGGATTACTTTACTCTGTGAATCGTATTGGTAAAAAATATCACGTCAACATTCAACAGCTGCTATTTATTAATGAACCTGTAAAGCATCTAATAATGATTTATTGGTTAAATTAATGAATTCTTTCTCCTTTATTCTAACCAGCTTACTACCATCCATGTGATTATATCTACAATACCACCTTGATTTTTTATCATAAAAGGCAGGGATCACTTGCAATCTATTATGTTTAGTGATGTATAGTCCAGACTTACTTGTATCAAGACAAATCATTAAAGGAGCGAATGCTTTCTACACAAGCTGTAAGAGAGCGATTTAATATTGCTCGTCATTTAGAATCTTAAGAATGGGACAGTGTTTTTCTTTTTCTTTTTTTTTTTTTTTTTTGAACCAGTGGGCTTACGCATATTTTGTAGAATGTTGCTAATAGTGTGAGACTACCTCTCTATGCTGATTACTAGAAAATATCACTATAAATTGCGCTATTTATTTTGTCGTCATAAGCTTGTCCATCAAAATATTGTATACCTTTCTTGCTTTCAACTAATAGAGATTGTTATTTATTCTATTTCCCCATAAAGTAATTGCTTCACACTATATGAATTCAATAGAGCAAGTTTGTTTGCCAAAGATTTCGAAACTTGATCTAACCTTGCCAATCTAGAGTATATTCTGTTCGCAAGAAAGCGACAGTCGTTTGTATTTGCCTTATGATTCAACCTATGCTCGATTCAATATTGTTAAAGGCAGCAACTTGTAAAAATAAATTGCTACTTGTAATCTTTTATTTTCAAGATACTATCCATTCGGCACAGTTTTCCTCTTGATCATTACGCTTTATTTGCTCACTCGTCTAATGCAAGCAAATCAAAGCATACCAACCTAGCTATTGTTACAATTATTATCAAGAAAAGCATGGTTGCTGTAAGAGTTCATAGGCAAATATACTACCCATGAACAATATCAGCAAGCAGTATAAAATCAGTATAACTGGGAGAAGATATCCAATAAGCCAAAAAAAGATAGTACTTGGCCATTCTGACAATATGGCAAGGAGGTAAGTGTTTTTGTTTAAATTGAAAGCATGAGGATTGTATATTTATATATATTTAAGGAAACAAGTAGTAGAGTGTATTCTTTGGGAACAACCAAAAGAGAAGACAGTCCTCAACAGAGCCCATGGATAGGATGGTTTCAGCTTACTATTGAAATATGTAAAACTCAAACAGAAAATACAAATACAACAGTTGAATGATTTCAACCCTTTTTTAAATTAGAAATAGAATCTTTTTTATATCGTTTCCCCTATTTCTCTGGTCTTTATAAGCTGTCTATTTTCATTTAAACCAGGTTAAGAAGCTAAACATTGTAAAAGCATAAAGTCATTGGCTTTCAATAAAGCTACTGCTTTTTAAAGCCAAAAAGCATAAAATATTTAATGCAGTTGCCTTCGATGAGGTTTGTCAAAGTCCATTCACGTTGTGATCACAATGAGCGGAATTAAAAAACAAACAAAACGCACGTTCCTTAAAAGTGGTTAATAAACAAAGAAAAAAAAAAGGTTTCATTTTTCTCAATGTGACGTATTCTTCTTTATTTCCTTCTTAATGTCTGTTTCTTCAAAAGGCTCCTTTGATTACAAATATGTCAACAATCCTAGTATAAACCATCCTAGCATAGATAGAAACTTGAATGATTCTTTTTCTTCTTGTGAATCTATAGAAAGATCGCCTTTACGTTTACCTTCTTCTGGCAAGTAAATACGTGGAGCAGATAAAGATAGAAAATTAATTGTTAATACAAAAAGTCAGACAGTAGATCTCGCGATAAAATATCCATCAAGTCTGAACCCATAATGAGAAAGACAATTTTAACAGAACAAGAGCTGGCTAGACATAACAGCATGTATGAGCAATCTTGCTATAAAGAAGAAGAGGGGAAAAGACTATTGGAATGCGTAGAGGAAAGGTGTGAGTTATTAAAACGGGAATTTGAAGCAAGAATGAAGCATTTAGAAGAGCAGTTTACAAAGACTGAGCAAGAATTCAGTCAATCAAGATGTGATATTGAAGAACTTCAATCACTAGAAAAAGAATATATTAATCAAGGCATACAAACCGACTTGAGATGTGAAGATATAAATGAGATTGAAGTAATGATCGATAACTAATAAACACATCTATGCTCATACTTTCATAGGAAGTAGCAAAAGTAATGAAATCAACATCAGTCAATGAGGTAAAAGAATGGAAGGGCAACTATGAGGAGATGCAGCAATTTATGAATCAAACAAAGAAAATCATTTGGGACACACCATTTATACCTATTCAATCGATATGTAGACAATTGCCTACAAGTTTAGATGAAGAAAAAATATGCGATTATCATTGTCAAAGAATAGAAGCATTAAAGTTGAGATCAGAGAAAGACAAAGCTTTATATAAAAGAGATAATCAAGCTACATTAAACAGAATGTCATATTGGGCAAATACAATTAAACAAAATAATTTATTGCAATAAATGCTTTATAGAATCAACAAGCTCCAATGCCCCATTGTCGCCTATAGTTTTCTTGAATTGTTCTTTTAATTCATTTGCCCTAAAAATGATATTAAGGAATAAAGTACAACATATCAACAAGACTTACTCAAGGTCTCCATAATCAACTTGAATGTGAATGGATGATAAGTCTATATATGGGAAACTCAGTAAATCTTTCACTCTTATATTGAAAATGGCTGTAATCATTGTTTTGTTTATAGCACTTGATGCGTTAATACAGCATTGAATGCCTGAATTCTCATCCTTGTCTGCTTTAATCAAATCAATTCTTATTCTAAAGTGCAGCCTTGTGTTTCTTATGATATCAGCGATCATCTTGACTCTATTCCAATAAATTACAATAGCTTGTGTAATCTAATAATGTATTATTATATTTGTACACGATTTCCCTTCTCCTGTTTCTTTACCTCATTCATATCCCATTTGTTATTTATCACAGTATACAACCCACGCTTCAATTCACTTAATTGACCAAGCTCTTTCTCTTTACTAGCCAATAATTCAAATCGGACCGCATTTTCCATCTTTTGCGCTAATCTCTCACGATCTATTGATACCATCACATCCTGTCCAATCATCAATTCAGTCATATTCTTTTCGTCCTTCATCAATCTCCAGCCTTGTATAAGACATGATCTCTCATATTCCTTTTGAGCTTCTATTAAGTCTTGTTCCGTCACCTTTTGATTTGCCTCAATGACTTTCTCCGTTTCCAATATGAGGTCTAATAATTCTGATTTACGTTTTTCTAGTCGATCTGTTTGTTCTAACAATTCGGATTTTTTTCTTTTTAATCTGTCTAAATCTGCCTTGAATGATGCAATAGTTAGTCTAATAAAATAGATGTCAATTAAGATTTCTTCATAGTATGCCTTGGTTACCGTTGTTGCTCAATTTCAGTGATTATTGTTGACAATTTAATGTGATCAAAACTGTGGTATTCTTTTTCTTTTTCACGCGCAACTGCATATAATTTAGACACCCTCTTTTGATGGTCGAGTATTTTTGGCAACTGTTCACTCAATCGATTTTCTGCTGCGATCAACGTATGCTTATCTTGATTTAATCTGTCCCTGTGCTGATAAAGCACGGTCAAATGCTCTTTTAAGGCATTGCTCCACCACTCGTACCACCTTTCAAGGGATTTTTTCTCTGCATGTTGTTTTGCAAGTCGATATTCGGATTCCTTTTCATGCCTTGTTTCAACATCAGCTATGGAATAGTCAAAGAAAAATGATGGATTACTCTTGTTTACTCTTATTTCAATCTCCTGGGCTACTTTATGGCTAGTTTGAATGGAGCTTTCCATTTGTTGTATGATCTTATAGTAAGTTAGTAACAAACCAGAATATATTTAATATATTACTTTACAGATTGATATGTTTCTAGTTGTGGTAAAGTGAATGTTGCTGCTGTTACTTGCTCAATAATTGTAGTTGGTCCTATATTAAATAATTAATTCAAATACATCTTAAAAGAATATAAAACATACCATGGTTATAATCTACTATTCTTTTTATGTGGTTTAAAGGTTTTTCTTTTGAAAATGTGATGCCAAAGATGTCTAAAAAATCCTTTAATGTAATTTGTTCAGGATCCTATATACACATAAGGTATTTAGTAAAGAAAAGAAGAAAAAAACAAGAATAGCTGAACTTACATCAGAATTGGCTTCATATAGCCTTGGCTGAGGCGAATCATTTTGCATGAGTCCTGTTCATTATAAAAGAAGTTTAGCTGTGTATCTCTTTTTTATATTCAAATGTACAATAACACACCTCTAGTTGCTTTTGGACTCGATGAAAATGTATCATGATCTTTGAGTGACGGTAAAGGAGAAGCGGCAATGTTATCAACTGCAGAAAGTAAGAGATGAGATTATTTAAAGCAATACATCATTCAACATCTACCTGTGGAGGTTCTATAGAAGCTCTCTTGCGTGATCTCCATCGAAATTTCTTGTGTTATCTGCATCTCACTCTCATCTCCAACAGCTGTCAACTGTTCTGCTGTTTGATTGTTTATTTCCTGTGTGTGCATCATTACGCTAGCGTGTGTGTCTGATAGATATTGTGGTTCCTGAAGCCTTGTTATTTCTTGTGACACTACTTCTTGAGTAAGTTGCATAGCACTGTCTTGCGAAAGTGATGGTTGCTTATTGTAAGTAATTTCCTGTGTGATTTGCATATCTACATCGTCATCCTCAAATACTGATTCTCTATTATTTACATTTTCAGCTGCTAAGTGTATATTAGTAGTGGCTAATTGCTGCTCATTTTCCTCTTCAATATTATAATCAATCAAAGGATTCCTTTCTGCAATACTTTCATTATTCAAGAAATCCGCTTCTGCAATATCATCAGCATTTAAAGCAATGTCATCAATATTTAAAGTATCCCTTTCCGAAATACCGTTATTATTATCATCCAAGGGATCCTCTTCTGGCTCAAAGTCTACAATCATATCTTCCTCTTCTCTTTCTTTTTCGTTTTTCTCGTTTTCCCCATTGATGCTGCTGCTTCCAAACATACTTTTGTCGTCCGTCTGTGAATCGTCTTCATGGTTTGATATCGAATAACCTTCAGCATCTCTCATTGTGCTTTCATCGTTAAATGGATTTCGAAAGCTCCGCATTTTTATCTCTTCTTCATCCTCATGATCGTTGTCATCATCTTCAGCAAATAAATTTTTGGCATTTTTTTGATAGGATTCCGCCAAAAAATGTGTCATATCAAGATGACTCTCCTCTTCTTCTTCTTCATCAGAACCCTCCTCCAGTGATACATGCTCACCAATATGACTTCTTTCATTACTCATAATTCCAGGTGGTGTTCCAAAAAGATCGCGCCGTCTGTTCCATATACTGAGTTAAGCAGATAAATAAGAATTAAATAGAGGTATATACCTTTTTCTTCTATCCGATGGAGATCCAGACAGTTTGGATAGTGATGAACTGTTACTAGATCGTATAAACATTTAGTAAGGAATAAACGATGCTCTTTTCTTCTTTTTACATGCTGTAATGCTTAGGTGTGTTTAATAATTCATTACTTGATTCTGGTTCTGGTTGTGCAAATAAATCATCAACACTTTTAAGTGTATATTCAATCGTATCATCATGATTAAACAATCTACAAATTATTAAAATTTGCTTTTACTTACTATGCACATTGTTATAATACCTTAGGTTAGCTGCTGGTGCAAAGCTTACTCTTCGGCTCCTTACTTGTTGTCGGTGATCTTGTCTCTGTCTACAAAAAAATACATTACTTTTCTCTTTTACTTGTGTCAACCTGTTTACTACTTTACTCGTGTTCATATCTTGATGGGGTATATGTGCCTTTTAATATACTTTTTGGTGTTGACTATACAAGTAGAAAGTAAGAATTGTTGTCCGCATCGATCTCTTTTAAAAGTTACATCAAAGCGAAGAATACGACTATCTGAATTATCTACTGTCCAAGGTGCCTCTTTTAAGGCTTCATAACGTCTTCGGCGGCTTGGCGATGAAATGGGTGAAAGAAAAGACATTGGCAGAGAGAAAAGAGATAGCTGTGGTGCGTGAGGAACAAACTTGAGTAAAAAGCAGTCCTCAATTGTATGCTACACACAGATAGAAATTTTTGATAAAAGTTCAAGTCATCCAAATGAGGCAGTGGACATCATAACGAATGTATCCGCTAAAGGTAACGTTTTATCAATAACTATTATTCTCTAAATAGAATATTCAACATTATAAATTGCTGCTCTCAGGTTCTATATTTCTTGTAAACTTAACATGATTTGAAAATATTACAGCAGCTTACCTACAAAATCAATGAAAATTTACGTCAAATAGAATTGACAGAAAAGGAATCAACAGGAATTTATTGTATCCACTTGACACAATTAGCAATTTCTATGGATATGCAAAAAAAAAAAAAAAAAAAAAAGGAAAGTTTGCAACTCTGTCTCTCGGAATTGTCCCTCCTTTCCTGTTTCTTAATGATTTATTTTGTAAGCGAAAGCAATGTCAAAGACTATGATCATGACCAATAGCAACAAACCGTAGTCAAGTACTAGCAGATTTGCTTTAGATGTGATACTTGAAGCAATCATATCAACACGTTGAACGCAAACTACAAATACTTGGAACTAGCCAAATTACTGCTGTGAACCTCTTATGTGTCGCCGTTGTGATATATTTTTAACTAAACTTGTGGACTTCCGGACTTCTTTTGAATTTTATCATTGTTTTCCCTTATATCAAGCACTTCCTCTAAGACATTACATTTAACATAAACGAATTTCGTATTAAATTGGCGTTTTATTCAAGCATTCATCAAACTTTTCAGTAGAATATTTGCAAAATCCTAGAAGATCTCCAATAAGAATCTGATTGCAAGCCATCTGAATCCTGGTTGTCAGGGTCTCTTCTTCCAAAAGCTGTTCTTTCTTGAGTTTGCCTTTGCAAACAGACCAAAATTGCTCAATTGGATTCAGTTCTGGTGAATAAGGCGGGAGGTATACACACCGATATCCACGGTTTTCTATATACTTGCGGATGTCCTCGTGTTGGTGGATAGGCGCATTATCCATTACAATATAATTGTCCTCGAACATTTCGTGCCTGTCTAATACATACATTGTGCTCGATAGGAAGTTAAAGTAGTGGCCCGTGACAGTTCCACGTTTACCGGTAGTCTTATCGACGGCTCTGCTGCCTGTCGCCTTGCGCTTTTTGGATGGAGTCATTGCCTTTGGACGTCGCACCAATACGCTCACAACACCAAATGGGGAGATTGCACCGAGCATGGTTGTTGTTATCGCTCTGGTTTTTGGTACCTTGACAATTGCACGAGAGCCTTTTTTAGACCAAGCATACGAACGCTTCATGTTGATGTGGAACGCTGCTTCATCTACGAACACACAACTGCTCAAGTAGTCCATGTCGGTTTGAAGCCACTTTGTCACCCAAGCATGTCGATCTTCGTTTTTTTCCGGACTGTTTCGTTCGACTAATTGAAAATGAGCTCTCTTCAGGCTAATCTTGCATTTTTTGGTCATGAAATCGTGTAATGCACTTTTCTTGATGTCGAGGTTTGCAAACTGATCCGTTAAATTTGCCATCATCTCGTCCAGCACAAGTGATGGCTTTTCATCTATCAAATCAACCAGGAATTTTTGGTGTTCTTCGACTAGCTTTGGTGGCCGTCCTGGTGATCTATCGCCACCCACATTTCTCACGATCTGATATGTTGATTCTTTTTGATCTTTCTGAACCCAATACTGCGCTGTTCGTAGTTTGATTTGCAGTTGCAGGGCCACTGCACGCACTGACATGCCTTTCTTGTACACCAAAAAAAAAGAATTCCTCTTTTTCACCATCTTTGTACGATCGATAGGATTTGCAGTTTGGTACTGCGGGATCTTCCGGTTTCTCTACGTCGAATTCAGCTTTAGTGGCCACCATTCGTTCCGGAGGTTTCATGTCCAAGTATTGGTCATAATCGGTGATCATCTCCACAGGGAACATATGACTATCGCTTTCCATCATAACGACATCTTTTCCGCCATCATCCATCATGTTTCCCAATCCGTCTTCATGTACGAATGAGATCATTTTAAACTATAGTTTGCAGAAGAGATGCTGATAGCGTACGCGATTTATAAAATTTATGACGTGCCAAGGATTTTTTGATCACTAGGCAAAGGTTATTTATGGTAATTTGCAAACTGTTAGTTGCTCTTGGCGTAAAATGTTACACAGAAAATGTGCAAAAAGTTTCCGGAAAGAGTATACGTTTAAATAATACTTTTATTTAATGACTTAAATGAGCACACGGTGTCTCAGGACACCATAATTGCCCAAGCCAGATCAAATGAGACGTGAAAGAAGCTAAAAAATCCCTTATGGGAGCAAGGGCAAAAAAAGAAGAGGACAGAGGGGGAGTAAGAAGTAACATGTGAATAAATCACTGTTTGGAAATGGACCACAAGAAAGGAACTCATATCATAAAATAAAAGTAGAATTCAAGTCTGTTTGACTGGAAAGAGCTCACTAAGTACAACGCTAGTTATAATGCCTTTGTCAACGAAAAAGCGAGCAACAGCGCGCTGAACAGGGCCTTTGAGGCGACGGATAGCACGAATTACGCGTTAAGTGAAGACGCTCCATGCGGCACACTCCTTTTCATCTTGATCGAAGTTGTCATAGTAAGGGTTTCGAAGGTTGTTTGGATCCAGAGGATCGTAATCATCATGTATGGGGATTTCAAATTTTTTCTAATTGAGAGCGAACTTCAGCTTCACAGTTGTTATGGATGAGGAGGACAACAAGATGACGGTCGGGATAGTGAATGTCTAGGACACGATTGCTGTTGATATTCAATCGTCGAAGTAAGGAACGTATTTGGTGAATGGGAAGGCGGCGTTGTATAGGGAGATAAGGGTATTTAAAATCTTGATTGGTGAAAGGGGAACTGAAAGTGCGAGCAGCAGCCGTTTGGCTGGGAAGTGGTGGAGCGTATTTAGATTTGGAAGCTTTTTGGAGGGGAGTAGATTCAAGCTCTGGAGGTGGAGGACGTTTGGTAGGTGGCTTAAGTTGCAGTGACGAAGGGGAAGCAGGTGGGCGGGAAACGGTAGCAATAGGGACGCGCTTAGGCACAGTGGTGGATGGTGCTTGAGCTAACCGCTCAAGAAGGGAGGCATTTTGTTGTTGTAGTCGATTGATTTCGGCCTTCGCTGCAGCAAGTTCTGCTTGTAACTGCTTTACAATAGGCATGTTCAGGTCTAGCGTTGTGGATACCTTTCCAAATAAGGCAAAAATCTATAGAAAGTGATGGAAAGCGAAAAGAAGTCCCCGGAAAGAGTATACAGTAAGGGACAACATCAGTTCGTTTTTTGGTTTTTTAGCAATGTCTCTCCGAATATTGACATTATATGTGCCCAAAATCTCAAGGGAAATATTGGTGTGACACAAGAGCTTCTCTCTGCATTTCTTTTGCAAAGAACGACAACAAATATGCCTAAATTGGATATATATATGAAACCGTTCCGTTTCGTGGGATGTAATTCAAAAGAAAGGTAGGTTGCAGAAAGCCTATGATTTGAAGAATTTCAAAAAAAAAAAAAAAAAAAAAAAAAAAAAAAAGATGCAGTCAAAAAATAGCGCAGATAGACCTCGTCTACTCTCATCTAGGGACGAAACTAAAGTAGTTAGAGACACAACACTTGGCTTATCTAAAAGCGCAGCTGATACTTCCTTTGGCATTAAAAAAACATGTCGAATGGTCAATCCAAAAAAGATTGCTCGTACTTTTAAACGCAAAGGCTCATAAAGTCTCGTCCAAGACTGATTGGGAACGAGCTATCTTTTCTGATGAGTCAAAGATTCAAAAAAAAAGATTTAATGGTTTAGAATACGCTTGGAAAGAGGATAATACATCTTATTGATATCATCACTACAAGAAGAAACATATCTATAGAAGAGACAGGATCATGCTCTGGAGTTACATAACCATACATGGAAGGGGTTACATGTCCTGGCTACAAAGTAATATAAATGGTGAGCTATACGCATCAGTACTTGAGGAGGGATACAAAGAGACATTGATGTGTTATGGTCTACAATGCAGTGACGTGGTCTTTCAACAAGAAAATGCAAGCATCCATAGTGCTTCAGCCCCTTCAAAATGATTTCAAAAGAACAAGGTTAAGCTCCTGCATTGACCAACATGCTCTCCTGACCTTAATCCAATTGAAAATGCATGGATCATAGTCAAGACAGACCAAGCATTTTTTGACCGGGTTTCGAAACTTTGGTATGATCTAGCAACCCCAGAGTACTGTAAAAACTTATTCACTTCATACCTCGTCGAGTTCGGGATGTAATCCGGCGAAAGGGCCACGATACTAAATACTAATCGAAATTGAAAAAAAAAAAAAAAAAAAAAAAAAAAAAAAATACATTATTTTCACTATAAATCCTTATAACATGTTGGAAACTAACAAGTGATCTCCACGACAAGTATTATCGAATTTGTTGCAAAAAGAGGCAAATTTTGTTGTCAGCAAAACGAAGCTCTAAGTTTAATTCCCAGCGAGTTATCGTGAGAAAACCAAAAAACGGACTGATTTCGTCTCTCTAGATCTGTTATTCCTTTTTTATTCATGTGGTTTTCTTTTAGGGCAGTCTACAGACAAATATTGATGATCCAAAACAAACACTGTACAAATCATGTATAAATACTCCCTTCAGAAACTTTTTTCTTTAAAATTATAAATCAATTATGTATAAGCTCGTCTTGAACCTTTTGGCCTTTTTCTGCTGCTTTATGCTCGCTGCTGCTGGTAGTAACTGTATTTTAAATTACAAATGACCTGCAGGTGCTTCTGGAAAATGCTACTGGCAATGGAGAAATCAATAGCAATGTTCTGCAGCTTATGAATACATGAAAACTCAGTTATCATGTTCTAGTGGAAGTGGTTCAGGCTGTTCCTACTCAACTTCCGGTTGTACTGGTTATCTTGCTTTTATAAGAAGATGTCATGACATTGGTGGTGTCAAAGCTGGTGTTCTTCAACCTCCTCAAGATGGCCAATGTTAATTTATACAATAAATAATATCTGGTTTAGTACTTATTATTATTGTCTATAAGGAACGCGAAGTGCTCTTGTCCGTGAAATTTTAAGTATTTCTCTGTTATCAGCTTAATTCATTGAATCAGAAATCTTGAGTACGTTTTTCTTTTTATAAAACAAATATTTATTCAAGTACCGTTAATTCGTGCACTGGTGGAGGTTTATCAATACGATTAAAATAAAATACAAATCGTCAATTAGGCTATAGCAAGGTTTTCTCTAGCAATACGACGAAGAGTATATGTAGCACATGCAGCTACTTCATCAGGCCAGAACGGGTGAGTATCGCAAATATGTTTTCAATGAGTCTGCCAAAGTGATAACACAGTGCACGCAATCAGTTCTTGAA
Organism: Rhizopus delemar RA 99-880; assembly: GCF_000149305.1. NCBI lineage: Eukaryota > Fungi > Mucoromycota > Mucoromycetes > Mucorales > Rhizopodaceae > Rhizopus > Rhizopus delemar. The sequence goes on from NW_027137833.1 coordinate 123,568, forward strand.
ATTCTATTGAGATCCGGGAGTATAGTCAAGGCAGGAAGGCGCCAGTTTTCGATGAATTCATAGCTGAGCGATAGAAGTTTGTCCAAAAGAATTTGAAGCTATATCCTTCCAAATCGGATGTATGTGGGTGCGGCCCCAGAGAAAATGTTTATCTATTTCGACGTTACCCCATAAGACGCACCGTGGATCAGTAAAATAGTGAAGCACAATTGAATGGAGACGTTCTTTTGTTGGAAGATTTTTGTGCTATAATCGACAGAATATTATGTAAGCTTTTTGTAGAAAAATCTCGAGTACGTTGAAGCTGACAGATATCAAATCCCTTGATTTTTTGAATTCAAATAGTAGTGATGCAGTGAAAGACAGCTTTCTCTGGTTTCGTTTATCGCCTAGACAAGACAAATAAATACTAGTTCCCCGAAATAAATAGAAAGTCAATTCAAAGTCTTTGTCCCATTTTAAGCATAACGCACAGTCTAAAAGACGTTTTGAAGCGTAATGCTGAGTTGTTTAAGAGAAGCAGTGGTCTACAAGAAAAATAGGTTCTTAGGTGCCAAGGTCTGAGATTAAATCTCGCCGTTAATGCTTGAAAATTGAGTATAGTGTTATTTTTTTTTTCTTTCATGTCTTCATCAGCACAGCCTGTTTACATTAAGGAAGGAATATTAAGAGAAGGTTTAACACAAGGAATTGCCTTTCATGATTGGAAAATAACAAGTAAAAAAGCACCTATATGTAATTCAACAGAAATGGAAAAGTTTGTGTTAAGAATTAGAAACTTTGCTTGTTTATTAAGATCTAATCCCTATAGGCTTCAAAAAGATTTCGGCTTGCCACCTCCCGAAATGGTTTTTGGCAACAACTGTGTTACTCTAAAGAAAGGCGATTTTGAAATATCTCTTAACGCTTATGATGCTCTATCTAGAGTTGATACGAGCTCAACAAGTAGTGAGAATTTAAAAGTAGCTTATGCAGAAGAATGGACACGTAAAAGGTAAACAATTTTATTTCTGATCTTTTATAAATATAAAGTTAATTCATGAACACGGTGGGATTGTTTCTTGTTGCAGTGCTATGAATCATACAGATGTTAAAGACGTTGTCAAACCTTATGATTGGAGTTATACAACAGACTACAGAGGTACCTGTTTAGCAGATTTTGAATCATCACCAACATCAATGATTGACATCGATCGATTAAAGAGACCCGAACCTATTTTATTCTATGATGAAAATATACTTTATGAAGACGAATTGGCAGATAATGGCACAGCAATGTTAACTGTTCGATTAAGAGTCATGCCAACATGCTTTTTAGTCCTACAACGGTTTTTTATGAGAGTAGATAACGTTTTATTTAGAATTAATGATACAAGATTATACCATGAATTTGGTAACCCGTATTTTGTACGAGAATATACATCAAAGGAAGCACATTATAATGAGATACTTGAGGTAAAACGAAGAAAAGAAGATGAGGGAAATGATTCAAAGCTAACAAATATATGTATATAGAAATTAGGAAAAGGTGATATTTCCCTTTTGAATGATCAAAATTGGGTAACCTCAGTCATGCCAGATGAAGCAAAAACAATAATTAGAGAGAAAATAAAGATATAAAGATTACAAGATGTTTGCTATACTCTTCATTTCATTAATATAAACTGCTTTTGCATGTCTTCTTACTATAATCACCTCTGCTTCTTTCACTTCGTTATCCTCCACATAGACCAATTCTTTAAAATGTCTCAACTTCTCAAACAAGCTAATGAAAAAAATTTCTTTTACTGCGTTTGAAACCTTATGTTTATTCAAATAATAAAATACCTTTTTTGGGATTTTCTGTCGATCAAAAATTAATCCTTTTTTTAGCAAAAAGTAAAAACTGTTTTTCCTCTGGAAAAACAACTGAACATTAGTTTTTCTATTTTTAGTTGATTGTAGAGTCAAAAAAATTAACCTTATTATTTAATCATAAAAATATGGCGGATAATGACTATACATTAAAGCAGAAGAAAAAAGAATATCCTTTTTACACATTTTCGTGGTGTGAAGGTCGATATTAAAAGTTTTGTTATAACTGAAGCAGCCCTTCTTTTTTGAATAGACAGGTTGAATAGATTCATAACACTTGGAAATATAATCAGGCATTTCCTTTTTCATTAATTTTATGCTAAATATATAATTTGAATGCCTTCAAACATGTTAATGTGGGATGTGTAACTGAAATGGTAAATCATTGATCCTTGAGGTGACCTGTTAATGTCACATATTAATTAAGAGAATAGTATGCGTGATCACAGCGTTTTTGAGTATGCTCTAAAAAGACTCTTAGGATTGCACAGCTACAATCTCTTTTGATTTAAACATTTGATTATCAAACAAATAAGCAAATCAAGCAAAGTGCGTTGAGGTCTGTAAAAATTGAAAAAAAGGCTCGATCATCCAAGAATACAAAGAGCAGATTGAATATATTTTATTTTGATATAAGGAAAGAGAATTGAATTGGTGCAAGAGCAATAACAACATTCAAGGAACACAATGAAATAATGTTTTTAGTTGTGTTCGAATAGAGGCATGTTGATTTCAACAATTATTCTTATAGGAGATGTTGTTGTAGTGTGTAATTCATTGTTAAAACAAAAGGCTGCAAAATCTAACGAGAGTGAAAAAGATAATTCTTAAAATTATTATATTTGATACTTACATCCTTTTCATAAAATTTCAATTTAACCTTTTTAAAGATGCTTTAATTATAGCTATAGATCAAAAATAAATAAAGTTTGATATGAATTCCTGTTCCTGGTCATGAAAGTGGATTGTTTATAACTGTTTCTTAAATTGATTTTATGCGTCATTGCTTCAGGATGTATATCAAAATAACTTATACTAAGTCAAATGAATGTAACTAGTTATGAGAAATAATAAAGAACATAAAAGATTATTTAAAGCATTTATACTCTGATTTAACTTGAATGGGAAATACATTTAAATTAAGCCGGAATATGACTTCCGTGTTATTTAGTAAAGAACCATATTACGAGCTGCAAAGAGCGAGTCAAAACCAAGTTTCTTCAAATAACAGGTAACCATTGATCTAGAAACAGTTATTTCATTCTACTTAATGGCAATCTCAGCTGATCATAAGTAGCAAAAAGGATCCGTGCTCACTGTCTGTTATCCCTTTTTGCTATTTTCTTAGGCCTCCATATACTCTTTCCTAAGAATTTGAAGTCAATTTCTTTGTATCAGCCTATTATTGATCTTACCGTCATTGATGGCATCTAGATAGCACATAAACTGGCGGCTACAAGGATTTCAGCTTTGAGCATATACAACAATCCATTTGAATTCAAATAGCAGTGATATCGTGATGTTCACATTCATTTATTAATTGTCGAGGAATAAACAGCAATATATAAAAAAATACTGTTTATTTCTTTTATCTACCTTTTCTTCCCTCGAGAATTTGCAAGATAAAATTCGTCTTTGTTAGTGCACGAATTGTACGAAAATCAAGAGATGCTATGTGGATACGCGATTAAAACAGCTATCAAACTTATGTACGTACATTTGTATGTTTATAGTTAAGGGCAGCGTCCATCATAATATAGTGACTTCTGGATTGTCTATGCTGACTCTAATACCAAAAGTACTGGCGATGAGTTGAAATAGTGGCCTATGGCAGATTCACTTTTGTCATTTGCCATTGCTTTATTGCTCCCTGCTATTTCCTTTTTTTTTTTTTTTTTTTTTTTTTTTTTTTTTTTTTTTTTTTTTTTTTTTGGAAGAAACTTATACCGTTGATCGTATTATTTTTAGGCTTATAAGATAAGATGAAGTGACACTCAGAACGATAATTGTTTTAGCCTTTGTTTAGACGCAGTTGTAATAACATGATTTCTTTTTTCAATCAAGCAACAAGGCGCTTCATATTGACATGAAAAGCAGATTTTTTAATGAAGATAAGTTGCTTTTCAACCCGAGACCAGTTTTATTCTATTTGAGAGATTGTTTGTATCTCTTCTGGATTTCTGCAGGTTTATTTCTCTTGATTCATTATAATAGACTCTCTTCACACTAACCTTGTACTTTTGATCATAGAACAATTGAGAGCAGTTTAAGGGAAGGAAAGATTTTCAAACTGAACTGATAAGCTCTCCATCATCTCATTTGAAATTAATTCAAGTTTAATATCAAAGAGATCTTTTAAAAGCTGCTCATGTTTTTCCATATAATCGCTAGTCTACCTACAAGTCAACCGCTGCTCTTTTTTCTCATAGTATCCTTTAGATCATTGTCTTCTTTTTTCTATCAATACTTGGGCTATATTTTCTGGAGTTTTGAAAAGTATCATCTCTTTGCTTACATCTATATTTTTCTCAGAAAAAAAAAGAAGCGCTCCTTATCCTCATTCTTGAAAGATTTGTAATTCTACAACCTTTCTTCACTATATGACCATGAGCATTGGCTTTCTCAGATAGTTTTTTTCTTGATTCGTTGACTACGCTATCTTTTCAAGTGGCCTTAGGTTTAGATACTGATTGAAGTTTATGATATTTTCGACAGAATAAACTTCGTCATCAACTCTCATGCCCAAAACTGAATCTTTATTTTTGGTTGTCAACAATATTCCTTCTTCTATCTTCATGTACAAAGCTACTTATCTTAAATGTAAAAAAAAAGAATCCTAAAACTGTGTAAGCTATTCTACTTCAAAGATTATATAGATAATTTTATTTTGCACACATTTTTTACTTTCAAGTTTACATCATTCTTTAAGTGTAAACTGTGCTAATGTTTTTTCAAAAATTGCACGGGTAATTTGTGAAAATAATGTGATATAATTAAGGATAAACTAATGTAATTCAAAAAGGGGGTAAAACATGAACTAAATCTTTCATCCGAATTATTCATAGAAAATACTTCCGGAATTGATATTAATACGTGCTTGCTCTCTGTGTGTGTGTTTTTATTATAAAAGTAAATCAAATATTCAGATCATACTGAAAGCTCTTGATAAATATATTATTTTATAAAGCAAGTGCGCACATACATACGAAAAGATACTTGAAAAAATTAAAGGTATCTTACAATGCATTTGTAACCGTTAATTTACTTAAAATGGTGAATTTTTTTAATTTCAGATCCGAAACATAATCAGGAAAAATCATTTTTCAGTGTCAATAACAGGAAATGAAATTTTCTGACTTACATTCAAGAAAAAAAAAAGAAATAGCTCTTTCATTATGCTATGAAATTGAATCAAAAGCTAATGATTAACCGTAAAAGAGACTTAGATAGAATGGATATGATAAAATGATGTTACACATGGATGATCGTGCGTAACATACCTCTTTTATAAAAAATTCATTGCAATGTTTCCCATTAAATGTTTTTCCGATGCAAAACGACATGCAACATCAGCGATCTGATGGGAGAGGGCAAAATAATTTACGCGATGCAAAAGAGTATAAATATGCGTCGTTTTTTCTGTATTTTTTTTTATTCTTCATTATCATCCAAAATGTCTTCTGCAATCAATTCTATATCAGATCAATCTGCTATATACTATTACAAGTCTTTTGTTAACTTTATCAATGTACAATCCAAGACTTATGCTGATAGGGTCTTTGTTCGCTACTATTCAAACAATACTTTCAAGACGTTAACGTATTCTGAAGTTGATCGTATCACTACTAACCTCGCTTGTGAATGGGCTGAAAAGAAGAATGGATTTGAAGCCGTTTCTTATATGAATGATCACAACGTAGATTATATGTTTACCATGTTGGCTTTGATGAAGCTAAGAATTATTTTTCTTGCGATATCTCCTCGTAACTCTGAACCCGCCATTGTTAACTTGTTGGAGAAGACGCAATCTAAAGTGATCTTTGCTACGCCTAAATATGAGTCTATTGCTCAAAGTGCTGCTGCCAAAATAGATGGAGCTAAAGTTACTGTGATTCAACCATTTGACATCGAAGCTATGCTGAATCAGCCTCTTAACCCTCGTTACAAAGAAATCCTTGACTTCAACTTTACTGAAAAAGATATTGATCAGCCTGCATTAATTATCCACAGGTACATTTTCTATTTTCACGTCATTATGCAAAATTAACATTCATTTTTCTTTAGCTCTGGATCTACCAATTTCCCCAAGCCTATCTATCTCAGTAACAGATATTTGCTCATTCTCTCTGGTTTTTACCAGCTTTATAAAGAGAAACATCCTCATTTGGATGTTGTGAACAAAGATGATGTAATGCTTTCTTGTGTACCACTGTAAGTTTTTTTTTTTTACATGAGCAGCAAAACAAAACGAACTAACATGAAATCCTTTGGTAGTTTTCACTTATTTGGGTTCTTTAGTTTAACTTCTGCTGCTTTTGTTGGTGCAAGTGCTATCTTCTTGGAAAGACTTCCTCCTTCCCAAAAGGAAATTGACTTTGCCTTGAGACACAACAAATGTACTATCATGACCGCTCCTCCTATCATTCTTGAACAAATGATTCCTTACTTGCAAGAACACAATGACTTTTCTGCTGTCCAGCGCCTCAAGTTTATTCTCTTTGGTGGTGCTCCTCTTAAGCGTGAAGCAGGTGAATGGTTTCAGGCACATAATGTCAATGTTCGTACTGGCTATGGCTCTACAGAGATGAATGTTGCTATGTGTGCAGACTTGGATCCTAAAAACAAGAATTGGAATTCACTTCGTCCTCTTTGGAATTTCTCTTCAGAACCATACATTGTTCTTGAAGACACAGATGATGGATTAAAACATTTGTATCTTTCTTCGAATAGCCCTGCTATAGCACTTGGGGTATCAAATCGTCCTGATGGTGGCTTTAATAGTAATGACTTATTCAGAGAGGACCCGGAAGCGCCTGGTTGTTACATCTATATGGGTAGACGCGATGATATATTGATTATGGAGAATGGTGAAAAGACAAACCCTGTACCTATGGAAACAGCCATTCGCCAAAGTCCTATGGTCAAGCAAGTTGCCGTCTTGGGTCATGGTTATCAATGTACCTCTGCTCTTATTGAAATTGATTTGGACTATGCTATAAACTATGGCCCTGAAGAAATCATTTCCGCCGTCCATGAGGCTGTAGAGGATGCTAACAAGGAATGTCCTAGCCACAGTACCATCTTACCTCAGATGGTCAAGATTCTTCCTTTTAGCAAATCTTTGCCTTCTACTGATAAAGGAACTGTTATGCGCAAGAAAGCAGAGGCCATGTACAAGGATGTAGTTGAAAAGCTCTACAAGGACTTTTTGGAAGGCCCCAATCATACACTTGACACTGACTCCTCATCTTGGACACCTGAACAGACCGAGTCCTTTTTGGTTAAAAGCGCAGCCCAAGTCTTACGCTTGTCCGAGTCTGCCTTTAATGATCACTCAAAATCTGTTTTTGATCTGGGCCTTAACTCCTTAACAGCTATCCAACTACGTAATGCTATTGCAAAGGCCTTTAGTAATGTCCCTCAGAACTTCTTGTTTCAGCACCCTACTATATCATCCATGCGTGAAGCCTTATTGTCTGAAAACCACGTCGATCCTGCTCAAGTCATCGAGACACGTTATCAGCAAACTCAAGAATTAGCTCAGACTTATGTCGAGCGAGCTAAAGATGATTTCCCAGTAGCCAAGAACGAATACGAAATTGAAAAGAAGGAAAAGGTTGTTATGCTCAGTGGTGCTACCGGTTCTCTTGGTGCCTTTATTTTGCGAGATCTGTTAAAGGATGCCTCTGTCAAAAAGGTCTATTGTTTAGTCCGTGGTAAAGAGTCTGACTTGTATAGTCGTTTGGTAAAGGCCTTTGAATCTCGCCATCTTGACTCCTCTTTATTGGAAAATGATCGCGTTGAAGCCTTGCCTATGCGTTTGAATGAACCCTATCTTGGCTTCACAAAGGAGCGCTATGAACAACTCAAGGAAGAAGTTACTATTGTTCAACATTGCGCTTGGCTCTTGGACTTCAACATGACTATTGATCACTATGACAAAGAATGTATTGCACCCTTCTATAACTTGCTCAAGTTTGCCTATCGACAAGTCAATCCTATGCATGTTCACTTTATTTCCAGTGTCAGTGCTAGTGCTGGCTTAGGCCCTGAAATTGAAGAAAAGCCTCTTCCATTTAACTCTCGCGTTGCTATGCCTATGGGTTACGCTCACTCTAAATTTGTTTGTGAGATCTTGTTAAATTATCTTACAAAAGAAAAGAACTTTCCTTGTTATGTCGAACGTGTTGGTCAAGTTTGTGGTGACTCCAAGAACGGTGTTTGGAATACCTCTGAACAGTACCCTCTCATGTTTATTGCTGGTGGCTCTCTGATGCACAAGATGCCTAAGCTTGATACTGATGTTGATTGGGTCTCTGTTGATTATGCTGCTGCTGCTATTGTTGCTATCATGATCCGTTCATCCCAACTTTCAGCAGACGAAGACAACTCAATTTATCATATCGTCAATCCTCGTATTATTACTTGGGATGATGTCCTTACAGCAATGAGATCCAATGGTATGAAATTTGATACAGTAGATCCAGCCGAATGGGTTAATACTCTCTCAAAAGACGATACCAACCCTGCATTCCGTCTCATGTCCTTTTATGAAGACAGCTTCAAGAATGAATTCAAAATGCCAATCTGGCAGACAAAGAAAACATGCGACACCGCACCTATCCTTGGCCAATCTCCTACTATTGACCCTATACTCTTCAAGAAATACTTGAGCCATTGGCAATCAGTTGGCTTTTATAACCCCAAATAATTAACTTGATTTATCTTTTTACCATTTTTATTTCATAACTTTAGGAATAAAACATGATACATATTTAAATAACTCTTTTTTTTTTACTGTGAGCAGTAAGTGTGTTCGAAGCTGTCAATTACAAGTTGGACATTTTTTAAATAAAACAACAGGTGTGTTTCTTAAGATTTCTAAAGTAAAAAAAAAAAAAAAAGAAGGCAAAAATATGAAAATAAATGCCCTTGTGAAGCTAAAATTAAAAAGTTGAACTTGAGCGCTTGAGTTCTCTCGATTTGAAAGTTTTTTCTAAGTTTGAACAAAGCCCAGAACTAACTAAAGACATGCATCGAACAAGCCGTCACGGATGTCAATTTTTCGCTGCTTTGACCAAAAAATATACAAGACTTTTTTTCTTTCTTTCTTGCAAATATAAACTATGAATTCTATAGAAATGACAGAAAATGAAGTTTTATCACTTATTATTGGGTAAAAGCATACATTGAGAATTTTTAATTTAATTTTTTATTTTTAATAATCGTATATTTTGTATAGGCAGCTTGTAGCCTATGGATATTCTGCTGTCGCGCAAAGTGTAGCCAATGCTACAGGAGCTTCTTCTGATTTAATGCCAAGCTCAAAATTATCAGAACTTTTACAATTAGCAAAAGAAAAAAGTAAATTGGGAGATATTTTATTTAATTCAGAAAGTACCAATACGTTTACATGAATAGTGGAGGAAGAGGAGTCCGATGGAGAATTTTCTAATAAAAGCATGGATCATGACAGTGCCGCGGCCGATGAAACAGGTACCAATACAAATTATCTTTCTGGATTCGACGCGGAATCTATGCAAAACGCTCGTAAGTTTTTTTACCGTAATTTAAATAAGGAAAAGATGTTGAAAAATGTTTATAGAACCAAAGACTGCTCCAGAATTTGTTCAAAATTACTTTACACAACATAAAGGATCCTGTCGTATTGCCAGCTTTAGTTATGATGGAAGATTTGCAGCTACTGGATCTAACGATGCATCGCTCAAATTACTAGATGTGAGCAAAATGCAAAATAGAACTGGCGATTCTGGCGACAAACCAGTAGTTCGAACATTATATGACCATGCAGATGCTGTGAATGATTTAAGCTTTCATCCCAACGGTATTGTATTAGCAAGTTGTTCTAATGATCAAAGTATCAAATTATTTGATTTATCAAAGTCGGGAGTCAAGCGAGCATTTAGATATCTACAAGTAAGCTTTGTTTATTTATTGGCATTGAAAGAAAATCTTATTTTATAACTGAAGGATGCTTCACCTGTCAATTCCATCAGTTTTCACCCTTCCGGTGACTTTTTATTAGCAGGCACAAAAGATTCAGCAGTTCGAATTTATGATGTACGAACACTTCAATGCTACACCAATTCAAGTGCTGCCAACGTTCATCAGGGATCAATCTCTCAAATACGCTATTCAAAGACTGGAAAGATCTTTGCTACTTCCTCTTTAGATGGTTCAGTACGTATTTGGGATAGCGTATCTTCACAATGCATCAAGGCATTTGAAAATGCCCACAGTGGAGCTGCAGTCTCAAGTGTTAGAATCAGCAAGAATGAAAAGTACGTCTTGACAGCTGGTTTGGATTCAACCATGAGATTATGGGAAATTTCAAGTGGCAATGTTATTATGGAATATAAGGGACACGAAAACAGAGCACATATACTGCAACCTACATTTTCATACAATGAAGGCTTTGTTTTTATTGGTGATGAAGCCTCAACAAGTGTATTCTGCTGGGATACACAAACAGGTGCATTAGTGAAAAAAATAACAGGGCATAATGATCTGGTGCGATGTGTAGCTGCATCACCCAATGATAATGGAATTATCACTTGCAGGTAAGGAGCAGAATAAAAAAAAAAAAAAAAGCTTGGTGTCATCACAAGAATATTTATTGTATCCCCTTTTTTAAAATAGCGAGGATTACCGTGCACGTTATTACGGTGCATATTAACAATAAAAAATATATGACCTTTATAAATGATTTCTTTTTCTCAGAATCACTTATTTCTAAAGCTAGATTCCTAAAAGCTTTTCAATAATATCAAAATAACGATAAATAAAGAAAATTCATAAACAAAATGTATGCTTTAAAAAGGAGTGTTTTAATGAAATAAGCATTAATACCCCTTAATCTTTGGGAAGGGGCTTGAAATAACCGGTTTATGAATTAATCACTTTGTGCTGGTGAAAGAAAAAAGGATGAATAAAAAAATGTACGGTAATTGCATCTATTATATACCTAACAGAATGGCCTTTTCAGCAAACCATTTAACATCCACATCTGAATCTTGACTTAATTTTTGTAAAGCTTCGTTAACTTTAGTAGACACAAGTTGTGCTGTATCAGGGTTTTGTTTCAAGATAGGCGTCAACACCTCTAATGACTTGGCTACATTGAATCTAACATTTGGAATAGGATCCTCTACAAGTCCAATAACAGTAGGTAAAACTTTATCCCTGATAATTTCTGGTGTAAGAGAAACTGCCATTGTCTATAATGAATAAATGAGCTGTTTGCCTTTTACTGATGTGTACATAAATGTATATAACTCACAGTTAATGCAAAAAGGGTTGTCATACGATACAAATAGTTTTCATGATGGGCCATTCCTGTAATTCTTGGTAAAATGGTATCTTTTGCCCAATCATGACCAAAAATATCAACGAGTTTCTTGAAGTTGGTTGTAGCTGCATCACGGATAGAGAAGACAGCGTCGCCCAGCCAAGATAAGCAGAGATTAAGAAGCTTATCATCAAAAAAGCCAATGCCTAATTGTGAGGCTAGAAGTGGAATATATTCTATGATTGCTAATCTCACTCGCCACTGTTTGTCCGCGGCTAATTCGACAATAGCAGGTAAAAGAGATTGGGAAAGACTTTCGACCCCAATGACTTAAAAAACCATGAGTCTCTCTCTGCTATGTATTATATGTATATAGTTTACCTTGGTTGACTGCTTCCAAGTTGGAAATGATATTAAGTCGAACATCAGGGAAATCATCTTTTAATAATTGAAGGAAGAGAGGTAAAAGGTATTCAATGGTTCTATACAAGCAGCATTTCAGTATTTTGTGTAAATTTGTACATATAACAAACACATTCTTACCGGTCTTTTCCCAAGATAGGTGCAAATCCGCTTATATTTGTAGCCACAGCTGCTCTCACATGCTGGTTGGTATCAGTCACCAACTCTTTGAAACATGGAAGTATCTTTTCGACTACAACGGTTTTCTCAATCATTTTCGAGAATGCTAATAGAAAGAGTTCAGTATAAAATAAAAACGAAAGTTTTTTTTTTTTTTTACCTGATGCTTGCCCAATAGATAATATTTTAACTTCACCTTCACTATCCTTGATAAGACTTAAAAATAACACCAATTTTTCTTCAGCTGTAATGGCTTCTCCTGTTGCTTCACATAGCTAATGTATAGCATTATTCTCCTTGTTCCCTTTTCATTTTTATAGTATTTGTTACCTCTGTAAAATGAGATGCTACGTTGTATCTAACTCTCCAAGATTTATCTTGTCCAAGTGATTTAAGTGTAGGCAACAGGCACTGCCTAAATTCTTCAGGAGAAAGTATCTTTGCAATTTGTACCAAATCCTCTACAGTCAATAATCGAACAGTATCTTGATCATCTGTTGTAAGTTTTAAGAATAAGGGTAAGATACTAGTAACAAGAAGCTGGGGCGTCAATTCTTTTGAAAAATTCTGTGCAGAAATTATTGTCAGAAATAAAGAAAATACTCATTACTACAATATCATTCTTACAGAAAGTGCTTTAGCAGCTGCTCTTCTAACCATAGGCGTATCATCTTGAATAAGTTGAGCAAAAGAACTAATAAAGAAATGTTAATATAATACACTTTTCACTTTTTCTCTTTCCCACTTACGTTCTTAATTCGCTTTGTTGTTCAGCTGTACATTTAGCATATCCTGCAGCATGAAGACCACAAGCAGATATACGGCCAGTAAACCATTCTGCATTTGAAAGACGCTTCAACAAAGGAAGGAAATAGTTTGTAATTTGAAATGGGCTTAATAGTTTGACAAGTATATTCATAGACTCAACAGCCTAGTACAAAAGAGTTAATACAAACATTTAAGAAAACATATTTGATGTACCTTGTCTCTCACAAGAACTTCCTCTACAGATGCAAGATTTTCTAAAGGAGCCAAGATGTAGTGTACAAATTCAGGCCCACCAACATAATCAGCAAAATGACCAAGTTCATCTGCTACTGCCAAAAGCACTTCATCTTCATCATCAATTCCTTCTAAACTCTTTTTTAGAGATTGCGAATCAAAAAAGGGGAAGTTTATGTTTTACCGCTAAGAAAAGGAATCAGCTCATCTCGCGTCCTTTGAGGTCCCAATGCCATAGCTATGGTGCTCAGATTTCTAATGGCATTCAAACGTAACTGAACATCTTCATTTTTAAGTTCATCTACTAAAATGGCAATAGGATAAAGTTCTTGTTCTTCATTAGGTCTATCACCGAGATTGTTCTCAGGTGTAGTTGTCATGCTGGATGAAGAAGAATTCAAGGCAGTTGATTCATTAGTGTTTGCTTGAGCAAGTGGATCAACTTCCATAGTTTTTTTATTAGTATTATTTGAATAAAAAAAGAACTAAAATCAACAGTAATGCTTTCTGATGTACACGAAAATAGTATAAGTCACGTGATGCATCCAAACTCCTTTACTTCAGGAAGTTTTCTTATAAAATCATGTATTTGTTTAATAAACTTAAGCTATAAAAGGTATTGAGTTCTTTACAATAAGCTCAATAACCTTACTTTGAACTCTATTTTTATTTTTATTTTTTGTCCTTTTTTTTTAAAAAAAAAAGGAGAAAATAAGATGTCTTGTCAATTCCGCCAAAAAAGGCATAGTTTAAAATTTGCATTCTGTTTTAAAGTTTATGCCTCACTTTTTCCTTTTTCTATTTAAGCATTTTATTGCTTTATTTATTTATTATTTATGAGTTCAAACGATATACCAGAAGATACAATTGCTAATATTGTTCAGCAACACTTGGTACATGAAAACGGGACAGAAGAAAATAATGATGCCATTTCTTCCAGTGTTATTTCTGATATAATGGTACCTTATCACTTACCGGGAGCTGCCATTACTCATGATATTTACAACCATGCCAATAGCATAGCTCAGCAGCACCAACCCATGCAGAGATCCAAGTCTACAGAGGCACTATGCATCAACGACAAAAACCAAGAGGAACTCATGTTTGAACATTTAGACAAGCCCGGTGGCTTCAGACGGTTTCACATTCACCAGCAACAAATATTAGCACAGCAAGAAGGTAAAGGTACAAATATAAGCGAAAACCCAGCATTTCATGAATTATTTCGGCCCGAATCTGTATGTTCAACAGAATCTCGTCGTGAATATACGATCGGTCTTTTTCAGTCTTCTAATGATTCACCGCGCCCGACAAGACACTTTTTGGAACACTTGGCGATAACTTCAGCCATCAATCAATTTGCAGGAGAAAATCTTTTAGACTCTGAATCAGAAGAAAGCGAGACATCAGAAAGGAGTCGATTATTGCTACCGAGACACAAGAAAAAGCCAAAAGTGAAGGTTCAAGAGAAAGCAAACGTGACAAAAACCGTCTTTTTGCTCTTCAAGGCCTTTATTGGTAGTGGGATTTTGTTTTTACCGAAGGCATTTTCGAATGGTGGTCTGATATTTTCATTATTTGCCATGTGGGTTATGGGCGCTATTTCCCTTTATTGCTTTTTGCTTTTATTAGACTGCAAAAAACACTATACGGGAAGCTATGGTGATATGGGAGGCCGGTTATATGGACCTTGGATGAGACGCATTGTGCTGTTCTCAATTGCTATATCTCAGGTACATATAATGAATAATATATCTTTTTTATAGACAGGAATTTATTCTTTTGTCAAAAAATAGATGGGATTTATGTGCGGTGGAACTATATTTATTGTACAGAACGTAATCGAAGCTGTTCGAGCTTTGACTTCTGGAGCAATAAATCTGTCACCCCGTGTGATATTTGTCTTATTAATCATTCTGTTGACACCGTTAGTTCTGATTCGAAATATTGCCAAATTATCTCCTACAGCTCTCTTATCCGATGTACTTATCATTGCCGGATTAGTTGTATTATTGATCTATAACGGCATTGAAATATTTTCTCCCTGGGATGATGCACCTCATACAGGGCCTGGTATTCACTGGCTATTCAATTCTGCTGATTACGCCGTCTTTATTGGTACTGCGGTTTATTCTTATGAAGGAATTGGTTCGTTACAGATGTACTGCTATTGACTCCCATGTCTGATCTATTTTTTTTAGGTCTTATTATTCCTATTCGAGATTCAATGGAAAAGCCAGAAAAGTTCCCGCTTGTTCTTACATTTGTTATGTTTCTAGTTGCTTGCACTTTATGTTCTGTCGGTGCTCTTGGTTATATTGCTTTTGGACAACATGTTCAAACAGTCGCCTTACTTAACCTACCACCAGGCATTTTACCTAATTCTATCCAACTCGGTTATGCTATTGCTGTCTTGCTCTCAAATGCATTAACCTTATTTCCTACGATTCGTATTATTGAACATGCGTTATTTGGAGATCTTACCGGAAAACACAATACATTTATTAAATGGCAAAAAAACACACTACGTGTCTCAATTGTTATCGTAGGAACATTGATTGCATGGTTAGGTGCTAATGACTTGGATAAATTCATTAGTTTGATTGGATCCATATGTTGCTGTAAGTTCCTGTCAAGGAGGGAATGTATGTTGCTCATATTTTATTTTATTTATAGGTCCATTAAGTTTAATCTTTCCTCCACTATTCCATATTCGCCTTTCAAGTACGCGTGGTATAATACGTTGGGTTGATATGGCTCTGGTTACTTTTGGCGTTTTTGTTATGATGTTTACATTTTATAGCACAACCAATCAGTGGGCTTCAAAAGGATAAAAAAATAGGTTACTTACATTTGTATCCTTTTTTATAGAAATAAAAGACCTGTTATTTATGTTTCTCGATGTAGAATAAGACATACGCTTGAATTTAAAATTTAAGCAAGTACATGGGACTATTAAATGATATTTATGTAGATTTTTTCAAATCATCAATACTAAAATCAATCTAGCTTCTTTGTTTTTTTTTAGGCATGTTAGAATTGAAAGTATATTTTTGTATTTGTTATACTTGAATTTATAGCAGTAATTGATATAATCATTACTTTAACAATGACAGCTACAGTTCTTCACTTTGAATTCAGATGAATTACAACTAGATTTGTATTATAATTATGAAATTTTTATCAATACAAGTGATTAGTTTATTTTCCTTTTACTTGCTTAATGAGAGTTACACTACTTATACAAGATGCATTAGGTTTATGAATAAATATGGACAATGCAAGACAGCGCATTGTTTTGTGAACCTAAACCAAGTTTTGGAAAATATCTAAAAGGTAGCAGAAGTCCTATTATACTTTATCGCTCTTGGTCTTTAAAACATTTGCATACTATTCAAACTTCGCTATTAATAATACCATAGAATTCAAAAATCATGAAAGAATAATTCAATCATCCTATCACCTTTTTTTGTGCACATGACAGACTGCAACTTATCTGGACAAAGCTAACTCTAGCTTATTCTATAGTGAAATAAGAGCTCGCCATATTGATAGATGAAAGCCAATTGCTTCTCAAGGATTAAAAGTTTTTTGAAGGCACTACGAAACAGTTGAATGTATGCGCTTAGTCTTGTGTAGATTGACAATAAACGTCGATGTATTATGTTTTACATGAAAGTTATACTTCGGCGCAAAATCAAAGGCATACAACATCAAGTTAGAAGAGTCATCTCCTCTAAAAGAAAGAAAAAAAAATACTACTGGCTCGCTCAGCTCTCAGCAAAAAGGGCATTTTAAACTTTTAGGCTAGATAATAGGTAGGGTCTGGATGTTTTACTTTATCTTATTTTTTGAAGGCTTGTTTGCACTGAATCCTTTTATAATCCATTAGAATGCAGTCAAACGAAGCTACGGTTACTCTAGATGTAGGTCACATATTGATAAAAAGGAAGAGCTTGGCAAATACTCGGATCGGTCATACAGTGAATATAAAAAAATAAAATTGGTCATATTACGAGGTTCTTAGTTTTCCTAACATGCTTTTAAAAGTACCAAAAGAGTTGTCCAAAATTAAAAATGGCTTTAGAAAATTAATTGAAAACAAAAGGTGGAAGTTACCGCCAGAAACTACGTTTAAAGGCGATTGTACTAGTTTGGTCAAGCTTACACTACAGATTATTCTTTGCGATCTTTAACTTTAGATACAAATGATTTCAATACATGAAGAATAATTTATTTTGCAGTACAAGAGATTGAAAAGATGATGTCTTCTGGAATGTCAACTTGCAGGCACTTTTAGACAAGAAATAAAATGGTATTTGAATATGTTTATAGAAAGAGCTCATACATTTTATCCTTATAAGTAGGAGATTAGATTGCTACAGTTGATAGACTATACATTTCAGTTGACTATAAAGCCATTTTATAAAACTACAGTTACAGGTGCATGCAGTCTATTCTGTTTATTACATGAAGTTTTCTATGAAATACGAATAGGTGATGCAATAGATACAAATACCGCATTTTCTAATAACTGCAAATCCTGCTGATATAGTTCAAACTTATCTGTATCTGTTATGGATTTCAAATAAATTGATCTTTGCAAATAAAAATGGTCCCAAATTCTTTGAAAGATTGAAACGTTGGCTAATCCAAATCTTTCACGATATGCAATCAAACAAGCAGCCGTTTTCAAAAATGAGTGAGCGGAACGAGATTGAGGACAGTGTACGCTTTCAAATACAATATTATTCAAGTGTTCAGTGTATATTTGTGCCCAGTTCATTTCAATCATATTTTTGATGGACTAAAATTTTGATAGTAGTTAAGTATTCTGACATGTACTAATAATAAGCTCACCTTCTCATGTTCAGAGGTTTTGTCTGCAGGTAATATGGATAAAAGACAAGCTGTGAGTTGTGTAATGGAGTGGAAATTAGCAATACGCATATTAATCAATATTTCGTTTAGGTCGCCATGGTAACATTTTTCCAAGACAGGTCTTGGAGTAAGCAACTGTATTTCAGTCTAATAAAAGTTAGCTTTGTATTTGAGTTCATAGCAAGTTACCTGTTTGTTCCATAACCATGTTTCCATCAAATTTATTTCTACTTCAAATGATTGGAGCTTTGCTTTTCCTATCTCTTTCAGAACACCTTGAATGGTTGGTAAGCGCTGTTGTTGGTACACGTTAATATGTGCACATGTATTCTTAATTTACTTACCTCTGACTCCAAATTTGGAATTTTTAAAGATATATAGTCAGTATAATATACAGAATTGAATAAATTTATCCTACACATGCTTTATTATAATCTTTTGCTAATCTTAAAAGTGCTTTATTTTTACCTTGAAGAAAATTCTTTACTACTTATATGTTTATTAGACTCAATAAACTAAAGCATTGGTTATTACACTTATATATTCTTATTATTGCTAGCTTGCAAACCTTTACTATGCGTTCAGCTACTTTTTTGGTTGGTAAATCCAAATAGAAATCTAATAAATGTTCAAAATCCAAAATACTAAAAAGAAAAAGAGGGAAAGAATGAGCTAACATGTAAAAAGCACTCTTCCTTTTTTACGTTGTTTTATCTTTTCTTAGATCCAATACTTCTTTATCCCAAAGGTCTAAAGAAGCTTCACAATCAGAGAGTAATGAATGATACAAATGGTATATTTCAACATCTTTCAAAGCTTGATCGCTTTTCTACATTAAGCTTTTAATAATACTCGATCCCTTTATCTGTATAATGAACTGACCCTTAATAAGAAAGAAAACACAATATATTTATCTAAATGTTGCATGAATTGTTGAATGCATAATAGTTGCTGACGCATATCTGTCACATTATTACATAGCGTCTCATTTAGTATGTAACTTATCAATATCTGGCTATATATATTCTTTTCTTCATCTGGTCTACAATCAAGACTGTTGAATATTCTTTCAATTATAGAATTATCGGGGCTTTGACTATATTCATTCAATGCTTCTACAAATTCCTACATTATCTGCTTTAACGAAAATATGTTTATTATTATTATTTTGCTTTTTACTCTAATAAAAGTTCTGTCTTTATTTAATTAGTACAAGCACAAAAATTCTTTTAATTTATATATACTTGTCAATTCCAGAAGGATTTTTATATGTTGACTCAATTAACTTTGTTAATTTAGAAGTGATAATCATTAGAAATTTATAAAAGAGAAAAAAAAAAAGGAGTGTGACTTTATTTTAGTTTTTATATAATTACCAAAAAAGGTAAAAATGAAAGGGGAATTTTTTCCCACACTTCACAAACATATAGACTGTATTTTTTTATCCTTTTTCGTTATTTTGTAAAGGCGTCGATCCTTTTTTTTTTTTTTTTTTTTTTTTTTTTTTTTTTTAAGTATGAGGATTTTATTCTAGTGCCGCCTCTAGACGAGCATTTTTACAAAATAGTGAAAATTACCCCAATAAAATAACTATTAATATAATAAAATGTAATATTTCTACAGTTTTTAACTATGTGAGTTTTCATTGTGTATTCGTCTAAGTACATAGAATCTCGTGTCTACCACTGTGTTTACTTGTCTTCATATTCGCCTGAGCCCAACCCAATTGAGCAATTCTGGTCAGTGGTCAAAAGTAAAGTGAAACGTAACAAGTTCCTTGAGAAGGAAACGTTGATGACACGGATCAGTGAAGCATCTAATAGTTTGCGGTTAAGTGACTTTGAAGGCATTGTTAGCCATTCTCATAAATGCTTGGACAAGTGTCGTAATGTTCAAGCGCTCTGAAGGACGTTGTGACCACAAAAAACCCCCCTCCCGGATTCGCCAGATTCGTAAGGGCTAATTTTTTCTGACACGCGCGAAATGATTGGAAAAACCTGGCAGTTCAACTATAGAAATAATCAAATCGTAAAATTGATTTTATTTAAACGTTTAGGGTGTGGGAATAGAATATGCGAGTGTAGGAATAGGAGCGTGTTGGAATCCGACAGCAAAGACATTTATTGTTGGAATATTCATCAAACTCATGGTTTTTTCAAGCCGTAACTGCATTAAAAGTTTATGATCAGATTACTGGTACATTAGTATACCTGAAAGCTTACCTTCATTATCAATGATACGGTTAGCATTTCTAATGTTTTTGCAAAGTTGTTCATGTTAGAGCCAATTTCATATGATTTTGACCTATTCATACAACAGATATATCCTTTGGGATGATTGAGGATGATGAATTCAATGACTAAACCTAGAAACAGCTGTGCTTAATAAGACAAACAAATTAAAAAATGACAAATTGCTTACCACTTTGGACATATCCTATAACTTCTATTTCTTTTGTTATTTTTGTGTCCCAATCAACGTGCTGACACAAATTGAACAGCATATCTTTCAGAGTTTTGGGGAGTTTCAGTCTTGATTCATACTTGTATTTTTTTCCCGTTGGACCGTCATAAAAGGATGCTGCTTCGCATGCACCAAATTCCAACGGCCTATTTCCTTCACGTACTGCTTGTATTATCATATCGGGCTTATATCCTATCCTTTTTCTTCCAATTCTTTCTTGTGACTCTCGTTTTCGTTTGCCACTTGAAAAGGATGACTTGTTGTCTCTGCAAAAAAAATTGTTAAAACGGTATTGCAGGCTATAATACAAAATGATGTTTACTATACCTGGTGCAGTTGATTCCATCAAGGTTACCGAAAAATTTGTCAATCACAGGAACCCATACGTTGCTGTTGTACCATTGCTCTTGTTGTTTTATCAGGAGAGGATTTGGATTTCTCTCATATAGATGCAATCTAAAGTATTAATTAAATTAATGGACTTTTTCTTAATTTTTGATAATATTGACTTACAACGATTCAATTGCGTAGCATATTTTATCGATGTGAAACTCATCAGAGGTAGGATAATCAGAGTATCTTATCTCTGCATACTTCAAGAGAACTCTTTTGACTTCTTTGATGTTCTTCTATAAAATAAATTAAATTACTTGGATTTAGTAATATAAAACCACAACAGATCTGTTACCTTGTTCATTTCTTGTATCAAATTAAGTATGCTTTCCGGCAAATTCGTGGTTTCTAGTTCAGTTTCGCGAGTAATTTCACCCCATTCTTGTCCAGTAAAAAGTTTCTTCATCTCTGGATCGGATGTATCGAGGATAAATGAATGCACAGCACTGTTCAAAATACAAATACAAATAAAATAAAATAAAATAAAATAAAATAATGGTTTAGAAGATTCCTTACTGCTCTCGTTCCAGTTCCATACCGTAATCATAAAGGACGTCTTCCACAGTTCTTCCTGAGCACAATTTCCACTTCATTTGGTCATCCATTGCCTTGAAAGAGCTCTCAAATTTTCTGAAGCTGAGATCCGTCAAGAGTTTTATAGATTCTGAGCAAGCAACGGACGAATCGGCAACGGAAGATTCAGCAGTTTCATCGTTCTGAAATAAATTGATTTTGAGTGATTATTTGATCCCATTCAAAATATTTATCAAATTGCTTACAATATTGCTTGAAGTTGATTGTGTTGATGACAGTAGAGGATCTTCTTGAGAAAAATTCAAACTTTCCGGTGCTATGGAAAAATAAACTAGTTCATACTACAAACTTAATCCAACTGAAATGTCAGTACCTGCGCATTTGTTTCTATTGTAGTGACGTTGAAAGCCACGTATTGTTTCAAAATACTTTTGACAAAAGCATTTGAATTTTGAGCTGTCACTTTCTCTAAAAATCGTTGCAGATTCACCTAAGTTAAAAAGATTAGTTCACAGTAACATTTGAAAACTATTTTTACCATTCTCAAGTATAATATGAGCAGCTAACGAATGTTGATCTCTCTTATGACTCTTAAGAGAATTCAAGGTAATGAATGATAACTGGCAGATTTCGCAAGTAAGCATTTTGAATGATGAGAGAAAAAAGAGAGAAACCATATTTTGGCGCATCTGATGCATCTGGTGCATCTGGTGCACCCATTTTGGTGCATCTGGTACACCCATTTTGGTGCATCTGGTACACCCATTTTTGCGGATCTGGCGAATCCGTTTTTTTTTTTTTTTTTTTTTTTTTTTTTTTTTTTCAATTGCAGTCGTGGATAACACATTAGCTCTTGCTTTAAAACATTTGGGGCTCTTGTGTTGCCCTTTATAAGTCTCATCCGAGTTACAGAGCAATCCAACTATCAGACGAGTTTTACTTTTTTTTAGGCCACCAAGCGACTCGGAACATATGGTTCTTCTTGGTGGTTGCTGGTAAAATAAACCTGTTTCATCAAATTTCATGATATTTGCAGGATCATATGGCCCAAGAAGTTCTTCTATCTTCCTCAATTCGTTCTGGATGTTTTCAGAAGGGATGTCTACCGAGGCACTTTCACCATGCATTGGCCGGCATTTTACTCCAATTCGCTTAAAAAGTTTGGTGAGCCATCCAGAAGAAAATGAAATTTCATTTTCAAAGGTTATATACTTTATTCAAGCAATAGGTTTTAAATATCGAAGGATTGAGTCTCGATTGACTGGCAGATTGTTATTGTTCATGTCTGCAAGAAACTTTACTAGTTCATCATCAAGTTGAGGATAGCATGTTGTTTTTAGACTTTTGCCATTTTTGACAACATTAATATTACTATATAACGTTTCAGCATTTTTGAGAATGTTTGATATAGTCTGTTGGGCAAGTGGTTGATCTAGATTGAATTTCTTCATAGCCCATTCACCTAATTCTGTTTGATTAAGCCGGCCAGTAGCATTTTAATCCAAAAGCTCGATTTTTTTTGAGAAAGAAAGGTGTACATGTTTATTATTAGGCATTTTTTTATAGATAGAATCTAAACAAAGAAAATAAATTTTATGTCATATTTATTCTCATCAAAATTATTTTGAATCTACAACTCGTATATTATCCTTCCAGTAACTTTGATCAAGTCTTAAGCAAGTTTTGATTTGTTAATGTCCTTACACAATTACCAAACCTATAACAAGCGACAGTGGCCTATGTGGAAGCATGTTGTACAAACATGTCTATAATTTAGCTACAATGCATATTAAGAGATTTCAATTTTTTAACAGCTACGAAATTCTATTTAAGGGTATGTTCTATTTAAGGGTGGATATTCCAAAAATTTTGGCCACCCTTAAATAGAGCGGCTACTGTAGATGTTTCACAGATCCGTGTCATCAACATTTCCTTCTCAAAGAACTTGTTACGTTTCACTTTACTTTTGACCACTGACCAGAATTGCTCAATTGGGTTGGGCTCAGGCGAATATGAAGACAAGTAAACACAGTGGTAGCCACGAGATTCTATATATTTGGCAATGTCCTCCGATGTATGGATAGGAGCATTGTTCATCACAAGATAATGGCCTTTCATGTGCAGATACTGGTCCATTTCATCCATTGTGGCCTTCAGGAAGCTAACGTAGTGTCCTTTCACTGTTCCTTTACTCGTATGCCCAGCACTATCTCCTCGTTTTCTCTTTTTATTGGATGAAGCCTGAGGAAGTCTAAGGCTGTATTTGATTAAATCTTCAGCAGAAATCGCGCCTAAAATGGTTGTTGTTGTTGCTCGTGTTTTCGGAACTGTAACCACTGCTGGTGTACCTCTCTTTGACCATACCATACTACGTTCCAAATTAATATGGAAAGCGGGTTCGTCAAGAAAGACGCAGTTTTTCGTAAAATCCATGTCAATTTTTTCCCATTTACGTATCCAATCCAAGCGCTCTTGAATCTTTTCTTCGCTATTACGATCTACGGGTTGAAGCCGAGCTTTTTTGAGAGACAGATTGCAATGCTGTTTGACAAAATCAAATAAAGTAGTTTTCAATACTTTTAATTCTATGAATATATGCTTTAACTTCTTCATCAATTCATCTAGGATGATGGAAGGGTTCTCATCAATGCATCCGAGAATAATGTTTTTGTGTTTCTCATGGAGAATAGGTGGACGACCACCCATTCTCCGTTTCTCAAAGATACTCTCAGAATCCTTCTCGTACTGTTTAGCGCATTTTTGCCCCGTACGAACATGAATCCCAAGCTGTGTCGCAGCAGCAGCCGCACTCAGGCACTTCTCAAACATCAGCTTGAAGAACCTCACTTTGTCCTGATCAGAATAGCGTGTGTAATTTCGCTTCACTGATGTTCCCTTTACAACATCATTACTATCTTTTATCTGATTGTCCGTCTGCATTGCCTCTTCTTCGATTGCCAGAGGTCGCTGAGCTAAATATTGTGTATGAGAGCCCAACGTTTCAAGACGAAACTGCTCCTCATCAACAATATAATCCATTGGTTCAGGTCTGCTATACTCATCGACGACAGAACCTTTTCCATTTTCAAATAAGAATTGAATGTTCATTGTCTGTAATTTCTGGTGTAATGTGAAAAAGAAACGAAACGAAATATAGGCATTTGGATGTGCTCTTAAATAATCAACAGATGCCAAGATTTGTGCAACAGAATATACTTAGCAACAGGACAAATGATTTGTCAGCCATGGCGAATTCATATTTCATACAACACGAATTTTGTTCTTCCCATCAGGCGAATTGATTTTCCACCATAACGAATTTACTTTTCATGCAATCCGAATTTTGTTCTCTACCCAGGCGAATTTACTTTCCGGAAAGAGTGTAACTTCAGCAAAAGAATTTTTTTTTTTTTGTAAATAAATAATTTATTTTTATTTATAAAATATAATATAATATAGGAGTCACACGTCTGAGAGCAGTGTGAACCAAAAGAAACAGAATGTAAGCGATTGAACATGCTAGTCAAGGTCGAGCCTGCCCCTTTTGAGGGTGGCAAACTGCGACATGGCACGAGTGACCAACTGTTTATCAATAAAAGGAAAGCCGTCAATAGTAAATCTCCAATGGGCACGCCAGATAACAGAGAGCACGCAGCAGCTGAGAGTCCAGAGATCAGTATTGTCAACAAAAGGAAACTGCTGAAAGACCAGAGGATTGAGCATACATCATCTTGAGTGAAAGTGAGGTGTGGACTAAAGAAGTTGAAGGCATCTATCCATACTCTCCATTTCCTGGGACAGCGCACGAAGAGATGTTGTAGATCTTCATTATTAGCAGAGCAAAATTTGCATTGTGAAGAGGTCAAACCGTCATCGAATTTTGAGAGAAGTGACTGACTAAAGAGTTTACGATGGAATAGACGATACCATAAAGAACGGCTTTCAGGCGAAACAGGCATTTTCCAAAAAAGTGACCATTTTGAAGTTGGTATTTGTGACAGTAGCGATGATGGTAGAGATAGCTGTATTAGAGACAACCGAAATGGTTTAGGTTTGTAACTGTTCCATTGGGGCTGCGAACAAAAGGCATCGATGAACGTTGAATCATCTACTTCCCCCAATGGCTCATTTTGATTCAATATATGAGGCCAGATAAGCTGATTGAGCTTGATGATACGATTATGGATATCTCGGCTTAACTTGGAAACCAGACGAGGGGAGGAAGGCTGGTCAGACGACAATAAAAGTCGTATGCATCCAAAGTGGTGATCATACGTAAAAAATTGAGACACCTTGAGTTTTTTGTGTCGTGATCGTGTGATCCAATAATCAGTAGGAATCATAGCGAATATATCGGACAGGGGCAAGCGGAGAAGTGTGGCAGGGGTACACTTTGCCTGTTGTGTATCTGCGTATCCGAAAGAATCAACCGCCTCATATATGTTTTGCATAAAGTTATTAGCGTGAGCAGCAGGACGTAATCGCAAAAGAGGGAAAAAGAGAGCCAGTCTTGTTCCAGTATTTCCTGAATGGAAACGACGTATATGATCTAGCAATGTAGGTTGACTACAAGACTGAGGGTGGTTGTCTTCCAGGACTTGACGAATCCAGCGTATCTGTAGGTTGTGTCGTTGAAAGAAGGTAGTCGGTAAATGAACAATCCGCAGAACATACCACAATTTTGAAAGTATTAATGCATTCACTATGGTAATACGTCTTTTGATAGAAAGTCTACGTTGAGAGTAGATAATACATTGAGATTTCACTGTCTGTAACAACTGCTGTTCTAGATAACGATATTGATGAAAAGACTGAATCAGGGGAAAGCCAAGGTATCGAAGTGGACTAGGTGCCGAATGATCGTGCCAATTGGAAATACCTTGTGTTGCTAGAAAAGCAATCCACTCTGGGTAGGAGTGTCCATCCAAAGAAAATGCTTCAGTCTTGTGAATATTAACCTTAGAGTTGGATACAGACCCATAACGGTCTAAATGGTGGCGTAGACGACAGTAATCATCCGTAGATTGCAACAGGACACATACATCATCTGCATATGCAAGTACCTTTAAGGGGGAAGGTACGATGTTGGATGTTGTTGTAGCCGAGTTGCTCACAGATTGAAATTGGAAACCTTGAAAGGAAGAGTCTTGAAGGATATGTCGAAGAAACGGCTCCAGCGCAATGTTGAAAAGAAGAGGCGATAATGGATCGCCTTGTCGAAGACCCCGACGCTGATCAACTTTGTTGGTAAAATGTCCGTTAATATTGATTCTCACCGCATTTCCAAAGAAAAGATTCTCAAGAGAATGAACCAAAGATGGAGGAAAACCAAAGGCCAACATTACTTGACGCAAGTACATAAGGTGGACACGATCATAGGCCTTTTCTTGATCTAATAAGAGACCAATCTCAGGCCGTCTTTGAACATGAACTTGTTCCATGAGTATGTTGAGAATCATGCCATTTTCAGCTATAAAGCGATCACCAAGAAAGCCAGTTTGATAACGATTGATAATTGTGTCCATAACGTATCCCATCCGTTGGTTTATAATGCGCGTGTAGATCTTTGCATCACAGTTGATCAAGGAGATTGGCCGCCAGTTTTTGAATGTAGAGAGGTCCCCTTTCTTTGGCAGTAATCTTACACGTAAATCTTGCCATGATGATGGAAAGGAACCAGCAGTTAAAGCCATGTTGTATACCTTGATAATAAAATCCTTTAACGGCGAGAACTGATAAATGAGATGCATGAAGACATAACCTAAACCATCCGCACCAGGACTACTTTGACTGTTCAATTATCTCCTCAATCGTAATTGGTGAGATGAAATAGAGACAATCATCTTCATTTAATTGTGGTAGATCTGCTATATCTTGCAGATAGCAATCAATGCCATGCTCATCCACAGGATCCACTGAATAAAGTTCTTGGTAGAATGCTTGACCAACCTCCATGGGTTGTGTATGAGAGGAAACAGTCAATCCAGATGTAGTGTCTTGCAAAAAATTTATGCTCTGTTTTACAGTTCGTACCTGGTGTATCCGCTTGAGATAACCGGCGGATTTCTCTCCATGTTCTCTCCAACGTATTCCCGCCTTTAATGCTGCAAAAGAATTTTTTTATAAATGAGTCACTCGTATATCATTGGACGGGCTTACAAACACATAAAAGTATTATACTGTGTGCATATTGTTAACTGGCTTATTACGGAAAGGAACAAAATAACTTTTGTAAATGAGTAATTAAAAATAGATCATTGTATACAAGTACATAACCCTCTATAAGGTTATATATGCTTGCAGCACTACCAAGTGCAAAATAGATATAATGTCCTTTGAATCACCGATATTTTCTTAGAGGTCCATAAAAGGCATTTATCCCGATCTCTTTTATATTTCGTACATTATTGCTTTTTTACTCTCTTCTTCTTTCATTTTATTATTTACACACATGCTGTATTCAAGAGCATTGCAGACTTCTTTAAAAAAAGCCATTAAGCAAGGTGGTCGCCGTCATTATGGTTTGCCATCTTCTGCCATTCATATGGGCACAGATCCAAGAAAAGATAAGACTGTTCAGTTGACTCCTTTAAGGGGTGTTAATATTCTTCATGATCCTCTTCTCTCAAAAGGTAATGAAATATATATAAAAAAAAGAGTAATTTTAATTTTCCTTTTTCTATTTTCAGGTACTGCTTTTAGCCTTGCAGAAAGAGAAAGATTATCTATTCGTGGTTTAGTACCACCTCGTTGTCAAGAAATGGATAAACAATTACTTCGAATCAAAAGAAATTTGGATGCATTAGAAACACCTATTGCTAAATTTGTCTTTTTAACTGCCCTCCAAGATAGAAACGAAACCTTGTTTTACAAGTTATTAATCACTTATCTTGAAGAATTAGCCAGTATCATTTATACACCCACAGGTAATTTTAGAGATTATTATCATTCGCTAGTGCTCACAAAGGGAAATATAGTCGGCCAAGCTTGTTTATTATCCCATTCTATCTATCGTCGTTCTCGTGGTATGTATTTTTCTTCTCAGGATAGAGGTGATATGTCAGCCATGGTCCACAATTGGCCTCATGACGAAGTCGATGTTATCGTTGTTACAGATGGCTCTCGTGTCTTGGGTTTGGGTGATTTAGGTGCCAATGGTATGCAGATTCCTATCGGTAAACTCAGTTTGGTAAGTGATAATTTTATACAATTGGTCTGTGCCATCAACGCTCTATTTAGTACGTTGCTGCGGGTGGTATTAGACCACGTTCTGTCTTGCCTGTCGTTTTAGATGTTGGTACAAACAATGAATCATTATTACATGATCCTCTTTATCTTGGTATGGGCCACCCTAGATTGGATGGTGAAGAGTATTATTCACTTGTAGATGAATGGGTGACTGCTGTTCACAGTAGATGGCCAAGTAAGTCGTTATACATGCAAAACTTGGCTTTTTTCTGACTTTTTCTTGTATAGATGCACTTATTCAATTTGAAGATTTCAAGTATCCTCACGCATACAACTTGCTAAACAAATGTAAGAAAAAAGTACAAAGAAAAAAAAAAGAAAAAAGAAATACTAACAGAAATGTATTTTAGATCAAAACAAAGTGACATGTTTCAATGATGATATTCAATCCACCTCTGCCATCACCTTGGCTGGTCTTCTTGCTTCATTAAAGGCTCGTGGTCTTTCTCAAGACAGTCTCTCAGAAGAGCGCATCATCTGTGTTGGCGCAGGTTCAGCTGGTGTCGGTGTCTGTGAAGGTATTATTGATGCCATGGTCTCTCAGGGTAAAGTCAGATCGCGCGAGGAAGCCTATTCCCGTATTTGGATGTTGGATCAATACGGTCTTCTTGGTAACCCTTCCTTGGCTACTGATAATACAACATCCACCATCAATACAGGCGAAAGAACAACTGGATTGGATGAGCGTCAACGATGCTATGTTAAATCAGATTTACCTGACCGTCTTAGTCTTGAGGAAGTGGTTGAACGTGTCAAACCTACCGCTATTCTTGGATTGACGGGTGTTCCTGGCGTGTTTAGTGAACAGGCAATTCGTACCATGGCCAAATACCAAGAAAAACCCATTGTTTTCCCTCTCTCTAACCCTGATACCCGAGCTGAATGTACCGCCGAACAAGCTTTCCAGTGGACTGAGGGACGTGCAATTTTTGCCTCTGGTAGCCCCTTTGCGGATGTCATGCTTCCTAATGGAAAGATCGGTAGAACAAATCAATGTAATAACTCTTACAGCTTCCCTGGTCTTGGTCTTGGTATCACTGTCTCTAGAGCTAATCGAGTGACGCCTAGCATGTTTTTGGAAACAGCTAAATCTATTGCAGATATGGCCAGTCCTGCACAACTTAAGGAGGGTATCTTGTTCCCTGGTGTTAGTCATCTTCGCGAGGTTGCCAAGACAGTCGGTACTCGTGTATGTGAGGTCGCTTATGAAGAAAATGTAGCCACAGCTGTCTTGAAAGAGGGTGAATTGTTGAGCGAAGTAGTGCAAAGCTCGATGTTTGAACCTGAATATGTTCCTTTAGTTCATATTCCTCATATTCATTAGACTTTATTTATTTTCTATTATAAAATTTTAAAACAATGTACACACAATATTTCATAATGATTACAAAAACACAATGTGCAAGTTTGATATAATATTTAAAATGACATAATTTGAAATAGTAAGGCAGATCAGGAAAAGCATATACGTTGTATACACGTGTATACGGCTTGGTTTTCCTCTCACTTTTTTTCTGCTAATTTTCCTTCATTTCAAAGACATGTAGAAATTGTTTTCTCCATATTTTGATTTTTTTTTATTAATCTGTTTTATCTTTTCCTTTTCCTTTCTCTTGTTTAGCCCTCTTTTCTGGTTCATCCGCATCATCATCTTGCTCACTTTTACGTTTTGTTGCGGTTGAGGCACTGGCTGTTGGTACTTCACTATCTGCTGTAGCAGTCATGTTTGTTCTAAGGGGCTGTTGCTGTGTATCTGCACGCATGGTTCGGACCGCGCCTGATCTTGGTCTCCTTGAGTCAACATCAACCGTAGCAAGAACAGAACCCATAAAATGATTAATCAAGCTCATTCCTTGTACAATTCTCGATACGAATAACACCTGTCTATTGATATCACGCTAATATACAAATATTGAATAAATTTACATGTATAGCCTACACAAACTTACATCATTTTCAGTGGGTGCTTCTCTCATCCTTTGAGCTACATCTCTCATTCTGGGTATTGTCTCTGCAACCAAATCCGCTAATTCATCCAAAGCTGCGCCTACTTGCGTTAGCTGACTGCCTCCGCTATTTCTTAATCGATTTCTTATTTCTTGTAATTGCTCAGTCGTTGAACTGACGCCTAGAGTAGAAGTAATATCTATAAAGAAGCTCAGCAAAGGCTCTTTGTAGCGAATTTTCCTACCTTCATTTGAAGATTCATTCAACATGGTTCTAACATTTCTCATTGAGGCTAAAGTTCTTGCTAATCTTACTTCAACACTTGGCTATGAAAGCGCTGTTAAATAAATCAAGGCTATATATAAATTGCTACTTTACTGGAAATCCTAATGTTGAAGAAGCAAGTGAAGGACGTTGCTCACCAGGAGAACCTCTTTGACCAAAACTAAATGAAAAAGGAGATCTAAGAAGGCTTGATAAACTGGTTGTAGTAGATCTATTTGTTGTTGACGATGTCTAAGAATATTAAACTATTGAGTATCAACAATCTTCCTTCTCCCCTTAATTTCCCCTTTTTCTTACGTTATTTGAAGGAGTATCCGTTACTGGCTGTTGCTGTGTTGGTGAACTTCTAGCTCTGTTACTTGATGTTAAGCCATTAAGTACTGAGGATATTAACTAAGTGCGCAGTTGTTTTACAATTAGTCTTCATTTTAAATCATATACAAGGGAAATGCCTTACAGAATTATTGTCACCAAGTTCGCCTAATGTCGAGTCGAGCGTTATAAAAGCATATCCTTCCATCATTGGGAAACGACCAGGTGTATATGGGAAAGGACGACCTCTGGCGTTACGAGCATTGGCTGCTGCAGTAGTTGGATCATCTATTATGTATGTAAGTCTAAAAGACCTTTCAGTAAGAAAAGAAAGAAAGAAAAAGCTTTTACCATTCAAAGGATTATGAGGAGCATCTGCTGGTCTAATGACAAGATGAACAACCTTTCCATTATCCAAATTGGCTATATACAGAGAATAGGTCAGTTTTTACAATATTTTTTTTTTTTTTCGTTTTGTATTCTACCATAGTCAGTCAAGTTTTTGTCATCTTTAAGAACCCTTCCTTGAAATATTAAACGTTGTCTGTTGCATTCGACATCACAAGCAATTTGAATCTCATGCTTAAGTTGTAAAACTGAAGCATTACGAGGTAATGTAACTGAAGTTGTACGTTGTTCTAAAGTCTTTATTTGTAAAGCAATCTTTTCAATGCCAATATCTGATGATTGATTATCGATTGCGTTGTTGCTCATCCGAGTTTTTAAAGGGAGGAAAAAGGTATTGAAAGAAGAAGAAAAACGAGCGTTTCCTAAAATACTAGAATTTCGAACAAAAGTTACAATTCAACCGGAGTCGCAGAACATTCTGCCCAATAAAAGGATGAATTTTGATTAAACGCGTTTCCTATTTGCGCATATCATTGTAATCAGCGTAATGTATAAAAGGAAACATCGATACCTGATAGATGATCCTGAGCATTACAAACAGGACATTGTTGACAATAAATAATTGATCTGATATAAAATCAAGAAATGGTAAAGAATTACGATATTCTTACAATCCCTTTTGCTTTTGGCAACAGCACGATTGAACAATACATAACGAGACATAACATTCATCATGCTCACAACCGATAACAAAATCGGATAGCTTTATGGATTTTATGAAAGTAAAAAAGGTAAGCAAAACCATTTGATTGCTACAAACGAATGAATTAGTTCAAGAAACTTCATATATCTTCCATATCAACATTTGATACAGTCACCATTGCTACTTGGTTTTATTTTTGAATTTAAAAGACCAAGGGATGGGTTAAATCAAATAATAATAATATGGTATTCACTAAAGATAAATAAAAGAATCAATTAAACCACTCCATATCTTCTCTATTCCTTCTGCTTTCTCTGGATCATAACCTGCTCAGCAATCAACTGCGACCGGTCATCATGATAACTAATCTATGCCCTTATACTTTACTCTTGAACTTTTCAAACCAGACTGGTTTGACCGGCTTAAAACGGTGTCTGTGGTGCTTGTAAAAGCATGAAAAGATTTTTTTTTCATGCAAGCTGGGTGAGCCTTGTCCCCACCAGGCTTTTTTATGTGACAAAAAGAAAGATAAAAAGGAGAAGTGTTTGTTTCAAAGAAGGAAATAAAAAATGGGGTGTGAAATGTTTATTTGACTTGTTTAAAATGGATGGGCTTGTTATCTCTACCAATACAAAACATCTGATGACGATGACACCTTGGTGGTTGACGTTGTTGTTGCGTCATTTGTATTCGAATCAAACGAGTTACTAGGATGTATAGATGTAGGTGATGACATGTAGATGGGTGTGGTTGAAGAAGTAGTGCTGTCTAAGAAGCCTAGCAAGACACTTTTAGAAGGTGAGCTTGGGAGATCTAAAGATAGACTATTGCTCAATAAGGACCGAGATTTGATCTCTGACTTGCTTGTGGGTCCCATCATAAAGGGGGGTGAAGAAGAGGAAGAGGAAGTGATGGGTGAGGTCAGGTCGTCATTATTTGAAAGAAATAAAGAAGTGATTTGATTGCTGTTGTGGTTATTATTGGTATTGTTTTGAGAATTGAGATTACCAAAGTAAGCATTCCACTCATTCGTATCAAGCGAAGTAGGCATCCCCCAGAATGCGGTCGCCAAGGGATCCATCGGAGTCTGCTCAACATTGTGAGTTGGAATGATGTCTGGAGCAGCAAAGGGATCCATGGTGGATGTGTTGTTTAAGAATGAAGATTTTTCAGAGGATGAAGATGGATAAGGGTCATTCGATGTCGAAAGTGGAGGAGATCGATGTTGGCCACGAACAGATGAGATGGGCATTTGTGAAGATGAGCTAAAAAGAGGAAGATCAACAAACTCCTCTGGTCTTTTCGAGCTGTCCTCCTCCCAGTCCTTGCTGGCATTCAACCCGTTTGATTTTACTTCCATATCTTCCTTGTTGTTCTCTGGTGAATTGGGTACCGCAATAGCAGGTGGTGGCGTCGGCTTGCTTTCTTTCTTGGGCACATATTCGTTACTTTCCAACTTGATATCTCTTAAACCAGCCAGCTCACCCAAGATATTACAGCATCGAGCAGCATTTAACCAAGTCATCTCTAATTCATCCAAGGCCCTCATGATTTTGTTGATATTGATCTTGGCTTCAAAGGCGTCATAAGGGTCACCAAAGGAGGCTGTCTTTATGAAAATGATGCCGGCTGTGAATACGAAATAAACAGCAAAGTTGTAAACACATCGCAAGTGGTTTTCATCCAACATGATGTTGACAATATCCAGTATGGATAAAGCGGCCGACAGACAGATCTTGTAGCATGGTTGTGACACGAGAGGTTTAGCTTGGACTGGACCAGGCATGAAGGATCGGTGAAGGAGGATGACGGTGGTATAATAGATCAAGTGTAGCTGACAGATGGGTGCAGGTGGATCGGGTCCCTTTTCCCCTATCTGTGTGTTGGGTAGCTTGTACTGTAAAGAAAGGGGCAGTTTGGTATGCCATTGGGTTAGCTGTCGACTGAGTGTGGTCAATATCTGGTCGGCATGCTGGGAAGAGGCATTGAACTTTGATTTTGCATAATATATATTTTTCAATACGTGTCCAAGGATATCACATACTTTGATGCTTTCGATAAAGGCCTCCAGCAGACTAGCAGGGGGTCGAGAAGGATCCTTGGTAGACGTGATAGGTTCATCGTCATCGACAGAAGGAAAAGGTGCATCGCAATCTTTTTCTTCAAAATTGGATGATCTTCCATAGATTGCGCTTGTTAATCGATCCACAATAAAGCAGCACCAAAACACTCGTTTCCTCCTTTCTCTTTCTGCAGGCAGAATATTCCAGTGATCACAATTACGATTCAAACCCAAATCTTGTGCCATTCGAAAAGCCTAGGGATAGTACAGGTTCATTTTAATTTTATTTATATTCTCTCTTTTTCTATTTACCATGCCACTGTATAGCCAAGCTCTTGCAGCCTTCATTGCACCCATCTGATGACTTGCGAGTAACAAGAGAGCTTGAACGGTTGATATCTTGGGAGTATCATAATAGTCGTCTAATAAACATCGAGCTCTTTCAAAAAAGACATCTCCAGCCGTATCAGGAGAGGTAGGATCTGATCTCACACGGATATCTGTACTGATCCTTGAAGCAATAGCATAGATTGCGTTCAGCAAAAGAGGAGAAATGGGTGCTAGTGGATTATTTGGACAGACAAGACGTCTTTTGTAAAACATGGGAAGAACAGGGTAAAAGTGAGTGAGATAGAGTGATATCAAATGTTCAGACAAATCATTGGGTGGTAATTCAAATGGATCCACAGGGTATTTCCTTTTGCCGCTCTTGGTCTTTTTATGGTGATAACCTGAAAAGTGAAATGCTCCATTTTGATATGTTCTGCTGTTGGATAACAGATAGAATCCAGAGGACTTTCCAAGGTATCTGACTTGTCCATTCTCGTCCATGGTCAGCTGACCAGCCGCTCCATCCTCTCCACCCTCTTCTTCCTCGGTCGGTGTCTCTGGTAAGTCACTGTGACTCAATGTGGGGCTTTGTATTAAAGGAGAACTACCTGATGCTTTACGTTCTATTGTATCTTTTTGTTTTGTGCGCTGTCTTCTTCGTTGAGGTCTTGTATTGATCTGTTCACCAAAGGATGTTTCTAACGGAGATTGTAATTCCTGAAGTATCTCTTTCAACTTTGGATCATCCTTGTCTTTATTTTCAGAGATTGAATTCAAATAGCCTTCCAACTTTTGTAATCTATTCTCAATTGCTTCGATATATCCTTTTGGTGGACCTCTCTAATTCATATTTTATGATCCTGTTTATTTAGTCTTTCTTCTTATAAATGATGCCTATACTCACTTTCTTGGTTGTATCTTTATAAGTACATTCTAGATTGAGTGATTGACAATTATTACACACAGGCAATTCACCATCACATTTAATTTTCTTTTTTCTACACAAATCGCTATATAAATTCAAAGTTTTAAATTCAATGTAAAATTTCTCTTCTTATTTTTATTACCATGCACGGCTCACTCTTTGTCTTTTAGCTAAAGCAGCTTCATCATTGCTCAGCGACATTTTTCTTTTTCTTTTTTAATAATAATAATAATAATAAAAAATTATAAAAGATAAAAAGAAGAAAAAAAAAAGATAAAAATGACAATAATAAAAAAAAAAACTTTTGACTCATCGAAAGCAATTTTGAGCGGGATTTTTAACAAATAAAAAAATTGCTTAGGAGCCTTGGAAGCAAGGCTAAAAATAGTTAGAGAGAACAATTCATTAGATTTCCTGTTATGGTGAAATGATTTTTTTTTATATTCTTGTTCATAGCTGTAACTTGTCAAATTCACTCGATGGGTTTCCAGGTCTTGTCTTTCACTGTAGAAAAGGATGAAGCAAATCAATCAAAGACATGCTTACTCCAAAAAAGCATTCTAAAAGGTAATTACTTGAACCAATCACTTTTCTTTTGATGATATCCGCATTTCGATTCATTCGAAATTAGATTTGAAGCGATAACATGTTCAAACACTCGACTGTTTGTTGAAGAAAGAGACAACGCTCGGTGGGTGAGTACAAGTTTCTTAGCATGTTTCACATTCAGGAACAAAATTGTTGAAAATTGCTAATTTAAATAACAATCTAAAAGGGCTGTGTACCAAGTTTTTTTATATTCCTTCTATGACATCAGATACTGATCCTTGGTTACCGTATCATGCTTATTATACTTGTATCTTGTAAGGATTCAATTTTTTTTTATATGCCGAACCCAGAACGTGAAGCTATACAATGTTCATGACGGATGAAAGGAGATATAATGTATGTGACAGTAAATTGAAAGGCATAAATACCGCACTTGTAGTGCGTGGAATACAGTTTGAAAACACCATTTTTCTTTCCTTAATAAGAAGACAGCTTTACTGATAACAGCTTATTGGAGTATAAGATGACCTTGGGCATAGGAAAAGGGTCCTCATCTTCTTTTATTCAACGTAGAAAAAAAAAAAAAAGACAAAAGAGATGACTAACAGGGGTTGATGTTTCAGTATTCTATGAGTTAGATAAAGCAATTTGACATGATGTCTTTGTCCGTTTTTGTTGGTAACAGGAAAGAGGGGGGGGATCCGTACTTTGAGCCCATTCCGTGTATTACCTTATTGTTTGATTCCATCCTATTTTGAATCATGTACTCTCCACTTTTACTTGACAACACACTCGGTGTTATTTTTGTAATGGTCTATCAAGTACATTGTGAGCCTCTACATGAACAACAAAAAGCTGTAATAATCCGAACGTTTTGTATGACTTTTGTTTCACCGAATGAGTCCTATTCCGCAGTATCCTTAGACTTACCGTTAATGAATGTCTACTGCTGCCAAGGTAACCAACCACGTCCAAATCTAAACATAGCAATACTGTCTCCATAGTTTCACCTTTTGAACGATGATCTCTATTGATCCAGACCTTCATTCATATGATCTCTGTCATAAAAGAGATTTATGATTCACAACAACAACAACAACAAAAAAAAGGCTGAATTCTTTTTCGAGGCAGTCCCTTCTTTCTATTTAGAGCAAGTAAGAATCACAAATGTTACAAGATGATAATATTCTAAAATGCAATGCCATATCAAAGTCATCTATGGAATTTCAAAAAGGCTTTTGACCAACTTGTCTCCATAACCCAATTCGTTTTCTTTTAATGATTGAATCTTATTCTTTGCAATGAAATTTTGAATAACCTAAATAAATTAGTAAAAAATAAAATAAAAACATTCCAAACCTTATAAAGCTTTCCAACTTGCCTGTTGTTTTGGTTTAGAGTCAAGAGGTTGAGTGATTTGACTCAGCCTTGACCTTGTTCTCGGTTAGAAAGATAGATTTGAACTCTTGTATGAATTTATTTTTGAATCATAAATACAAGCATCAACATTCGAATGGAGAGAATATAGACTTGTTTACACTTGAATTTTTTTTTCCTTTTATTCTTATTGTTGGCTATGTGCTTTACCAACATGAAAGACTAGTTAAAGAGTAGTTTTTAACTTTTGTAACCAATACCATTCAATGTCTCTTTGGATAAAGATTTAAAACAATCAATTAGACACAAGGCTTACTTGCCATACACTCTTTTATACTCTTGGCTTAATCAAACATTTTCTTTTGGTTTCCTTGCAGGTACCGCAGTAGATCTTCAATGTAAAGTAAATAGCATATGAACTGAGATTAAAGTATGCATTTATTCAAGTGTAGAATACAGATGCTATCATTTTCAGAATTACTGATGCTTATCTACTTTAAACTTTTTGTGTTGTCAAAACATGGAAAATACTAAAAGATTCACTTATCCGCCTTGAACAGATGATTAGAAACTAGAGAAAAAGAAATGTTTACTAAACAGTGCTTTAAATAAAAAAAAAACAAAAGACGAAAATACATGTACACTTGCTTCTATAAAAATAGCTTTTTCCGATATTCAAATAAAAGACTCCAAAGGACATAATGTTTTAGAATACATAAAATACCAATCCTAATGCTGGATGTTTGAATACGCCTGTAAAAAGCATGAAGCACAGTTTGATAATGTAGTCCTCTTTTAACTTAGCCTCTTTTTTTTTCCCTTTGTGTAATGCTGAGTTCTTTATGATTATGCGAATGTGAATAATGTGTTAAAGGTGCTGTGTCATTATCAATATACTCTGTCACTGAAATAGATCCTAATATCTCAACATATCCTTCAGTCTCCATCTTTGCATTGTGTGCAAGAAGTCAGCTTTGTAAGTAAAGCGCAGTCTTTTTATTTTTTCTTGCTTGCATCATCAAATGATCTTCATTTAATCACAGGCGACTCTTATATTCAAATGCCGACCGTACAGCCAAATCCAGAATTGTACTGCGGAACTAAGTCATGAGTATCCAAAAAAGGCAATTCTTTGACCTATTTTTTCCACTTTCTCTCCCTTTCTTTTTTTTTTTCTTTCTTTCTTTCTTTGCTGCGTAACAACAGTTTGGCTCTTTTTTTTTTTTCTTTACTTGGATAATATAAATAATTTACTCAAAAAAAAAGAAGAAAAGGAGAAAAAAAAAAAAAAAAAAAAGAAAAAAAGAAAACACCTAAAAAAAAAAACTTGCAAGGCAATTGTAGAAAGAATTAAACCTATTTTTATTATTATTAACGACTCTATCACTTTTATATTTTAAACCAAAACCTTTTTTATAATATTCAACATGACCTTCTTCCTTTCTTTCTACTAGATTCATTTCTTACCTTCTTTTTTTTTTTCTTTCTCTCTTCCTTCTTTCCTTTCTTTTTTTTGTATTGTCTTTTTTTTAAAAAAAAAAAAAAAAAAAAAAAAAAAAAAAAAAAAACACCACCCCCTCTTTTTTTTTTTATTGTTCAAATTCACAAATGATTACTATTCAACTTTCTCAACAACAATCTACTACTCTTACTGCGGATAATGCTGTATTATTTAATAACAATGCCGATTGTCAATCAGAAGAACGCCCTTGTGAGAAATACCTTCAATTCATGGATTCATCTCGTCAAGAACGCACTTTTATGATTGAAAAATTAGTCGGTAAGCATTATGCAGATTTAAAAAAAAGAAGTGTAGACTAAACAAGATTTGAATAGAAACCTTTGCGAACGTGATGGATTCTATTTGGCACCCAAAATATTTTGAAAACCAAAAGGTGATATCAACTCGTGGATTTATAAATGAAATACTCAAACGATCCAAAGCGACTTATTCAACTGTGCAAATCAGTTTATTTTACATTTTTCGAGTCAAAAAAGCAATTCAATACAAATTACATCAACGTTCTCAAAAAAAAACCAGTGAGCCAAGCAACAGTTTGGATGATTTGATGTGCTGCGGAAGACGCATGTTTCTTGCTTCTCTGATGCTTGCCTCAAAATATCTTTTTGATAAAAATTATCAAAACAAGGCCTGGGCACAAATCACTGGACTTGGTATTCAAGAGATCAATGCTGCAGAGATGGCATTCTTGTCACTGATTGATTATCGACTTCATGTATCAAAGCCTACGTTTGATAAATGGTACACACAACTGCATGGACATATCCAAAGAGGCTTTCAAAAAACAAAAGAATCCACTCCTGTCCTATCACAACCCAAACCTCTTTTGTCTAAAGTCACTGCGGTTCATCAAAAGACCAATGAATTTCAAAGAATGGATTCTGCTGTATCGATCATGTCACCACCTCCTCAACAGGATGAAGAGTTGGTATCAAAAAAGAGACAGTGGAATGAACCAGACTTCTTTTCATCTAAACGTGTGTGTCAATAGCAACTGTTTAAGAAAAAAAAAAAAAATAAAAAAAATAAAAAAAATAAAAAAAATAAAAAAAATAAAAAAACTACGCACATCATCTCCCTTCTTTTTTTTTTTTTTTCTCAATCCACATTTATTGAATAGTTTAAACAGGCACGTTACGAACAACATCATCAATAGCCTTTGCAAAGTACTCGACGTTCTTGGATGAAAGACCAGCCATGGACACACGACCATTGTCTGTGAGATAAATTGAATATTTCTCCTTGAGGACCTTGACTTGAGGGGCCTTGAGACCGGTGAAGGAAAACATGCCGATCTGATCAGTGATATGGTGCCAGGTACCAGGAGTTTGAAGTTGTACGAGATGATCAAAGAGAGCCTTTCTCATTTCGATAATACGATGAGACATGTATTTCAAGTTTTCTTTCCACTCTGCATACAAAG
Source organism: Rhizopus delemar RA 99-880 (assembly GCF_000149305.1). Classification (NCBI taxonomy): domain Eukaryota; kingdom Fungi; phylum Mucoromycota; class Mucoromycetes; order Mucorales; family Rhizopodaceae; genus Rhizopus; species Rhizopus delemar. Next base: position 163,837 of record NW_027137833.1, read on the forward strand.
CTTCATCATTCAACACAAGATCCACAATACGAGCACCATAAGCAGGTGGATTCGAGATCTCTGCACGTTGGAGTTTTTCAAATTGAGACATGACTCGCTTGGCTTCTTCAGCGCTCTTGGTGACAATCGTCAGATTACCACAACGTTCACCTACAAGTCAGTGAATATCAAACCCATCTCTTTCTCTCTCTCTTTACCATAAAGACCAAAGTTCTTTGCAAACGATTGACAAACAAACAGTTCGAATCCTTCTTGTACAAAATAACGAACGGCCCAAGCGTCCTTGTCTAAATCACCCGAAGCAAAACCTTGATAGGCACAATCAAAGAAAGGGAAATGATTCTTTTCTCTCATCACTTTCGCAATGCCCTTCCACTGTTCACGGGTAGGATCGACCCCGGTAGGGTTATGTGCACAGGCATGAAGGACAAAGATGGAACCCTCAGGGGCATCACGCATGGCCTGTAACATGCCTTCGTAATCCAATCCACGCGTACCAGCATGCCAGTAGGGATATTCTTCTACCTCAAAACCAACCAAACTGAAAATACTACGATGGTTGGCTATCACAACCAGTTAAAATCGACTTTTTTTTCATATTCTCTTCCTTACCCCACGTAGGATTTGAAATGTAACACTTTTTGCTTTGATGATGGAACTGGGACAGAAAGGTGGCCCCGGTATGATTGGCACCCGTACCAGAGATGGTCTGGACGGCAGCAAAACGATTTTCTTGGATCGCAGGACTATCGGCTCCCAAGATCAATCGACTGGCGGCGTGAGTGAAGGAAGGTTGACCGGCGATGGGTTGGTATTCATGGTCAAGTGTATCGTCATTGAACAAGATGGCATCCGCCTAAGAAAGAAAGTCAACATCTCTTTCACTGCCTTTTTCTTTCTGTTTACCTTTTTGACCACAGGAAGCACATAGGGCTTCAATTCATCTGTACGAAAAGCACCTACACCCACATTGACCTTGTTGGGATTCTTGTCGGCTTTGTATTTTGCAGTCAAGTCAAAAATGACATCAGGTGGGGCTTGAGGAACTTGATGGAAAACAGAGGCTGTGAAGAGTAGGTTAATAAGAGTCGTATACGCAAAGAGAGATAAAACCTGTAGACATGGTCTTTAAATGACTCGAAAGTTGATTTAAACGATTAAAAGGTGTCTGGGACATTCTTGTTCGTCGCGGGTTTTTTATTCTCTAAAAATAACATGCGGCAAAAAAAAAAAAAAAATTGTTACTCACTCTGCATCACCCAATCTTGTGATTTTTTTTGTTTTTTTTTTTTGTTTACTTGTTTAATGAATGAAAAAAGAAATTAAAAAAAAAAGAGAAAAAAAAAAAAAAGAGAGGATTGTCTATTTCATGCTTAAGTAATAATAAATTATCTATTTTTTTTATTCTACATGTGAAAAAGCAATTATTAATTATTAAAAAAAAGGGCGAGTGACTCTTTGGTTGTGCATTCGTGGGAATATTTTTAAGTTGCAGCACAATCTTCCGTTTCTTAATTCTATTTGGCTTGGGATGTGCAATAAAACAGAAAATGAAAAAGAACAAATCATAAGCATCGTTTGATTCTAAAAGCAGCCTCTATTGAATAGCAAGCAAATGACAAAAAGGGGAAGGGGTTGTGTCGCCTGAGGTAATTCATTGTACAATGGCTTGCTTTGAAACCCAATGGATAAAACACAAGACTTTTTTATTGCCTCAAAACAAGTTTAACAAAAAGAAACAGTGTAGCTATCAGCTCCACATGAAAAAGTAGAAGTCTGATCATCGTAAGCAAAACTATAAGCATCCGGACAGGCGGATTTGATACTAGCAGCATTCGCACCTCCTTTACACGCTTCGGGACTATTGTAACTACCCGTACAACAATCTTCTGGTGAATTCGTAACCGAACAAGCACTCTTGCAGCCAATCACATTTCCAGTCGAGTCCTTGACAGCATATTCATCTGGACAGCTGGGCACTGAGCACTGAGGCGAACCGCAAGAGTAACCACTGCTGGCACCTCCCCCACTGGGTGAGATGGACATTTGGAGGTTAAAGCCATCGACAAGGCTGATGTCATAATAATCCTGTCCATTGGATCCCTTAAACAGAAACTCGGCTAATGTCGCAGGGCTAGCCGCGCCGGCTATCCCACACTGAGTCGCGTCCTTGCCAGAGCTGCCTGAGCACTGATATCTACCCCAGACTCGACCACCCCACGTATCTGACTCACTAAAGGAACTGCTGCCGCCCGGTGGAAGATCCATGGATATCTCCGGAAGGGCTGCACTCTTCCCATTCGTGAGCACACCCACACTCACCACCTTGTCACAGTTGTTTTTCACATTGATCGTCTTGCCCGCGATAGCCACAGAGACATACAAGCCGATGACAATCATAAGTTTGTGCATTTCTCTTTTTGGTTGTAGAAAAAGATCTTGAAAGAAGAAAAAAAAAGAAAAAGAGCAAGGCCTCAAGGGTTATGAACATCTTTCTCTTCCCCCTGTATTTTATAGCGTGAAATGAATATGCAGAATAACAACATCACTTCACTGGACAATAGCAATCGTGTTTCAAAATTGACATTCAACATGATTTAAACGTCAATCTTAATCATACACAACAATCGAACAAACAACTTGATGAGGGCTGCAACACTCTTCATAAACGATCGATAAACAAGTACAATTGGCAACTATGAAAACCACTTTCTCTTCTCCTCGTGCTCTTTTTTCAACACAGGCTTACACTATGAAATCAGTCTTTAGAATCCTCACTGATCCTTTGCGTTAGCATCTATGCTTTTTTTTGTTGTTACGACAATGACTGTGATCATCCACTCTTTCCTTTTCTATCTATTGTCAAATGATGCTAAACAGTTGCCTTTGTCTTGGCTTTCTATTCAACTGAAGTCATCAGCAACTACCGAAATCATTTCATTCATTTTTCTTTTTTTTTTCTTTTGGCAATAATAATCTAAAAGTCAATTGTTTTTCTATAAAAAGAGACTGTAAACAAAGAATGGATGTGGCTCTGGTACCTCATCCTTTACCGCCTATTTTATAGATCTTTGAGAATCAAACAGTTCATTTTATGAACGATTTCAAACAAATGCAAAATCGACGTGGAGAGACAACATGAACAAAGCTGCACATGAAAATGACCCAATCGATTCTTATCTCCAACTGCGTATTTTCAAGCCATCATGTGGTTCCATTTGTTGTATGCCTTAATTATGAATAGGACAAACAAGAAAACAAAGTTTGATTCTTTATATCATCGCTTTGATACTCGGATAAATCATTTGAAATAAACAGTGGCAATTGAACCATGATCAAACACTAAACATACGAAAAATCATCCCTATTGTGATTGAAGCAAAAGAAAAAAAACGCCCTTTACTTTACTTTATTATTATCAAATCCATTCTATAAACACAAAAAAGGAGAGGGGACATTTGAACAGGTGCTTTTGTAATAGGAAGCTGCCGAGTCCCTGCAACATGGTCTGAAAATGTTTGAAATGAAAGCCAATAAGTTGTTCGTATTGTGTTATTCAGTGGAAAGAGAAACAGTCAAACAAATGCCAATCTTTATCATAAACGTCCTTTGTGTTGAGGAATAACAAAATGGTCGTATTTTATCACTCAAGCGCATCAGAAACAGACATCAGTGGCAGTGTCAAGCCAAGACCAGACGAGAAGACTGCGGCCAAGAAAAGCGCGAGTGAAAAGAACCTCTTTACATAGATGCCATTCTTGCCAGAGACACGATGGTTTATCACCGTGTCGATACCACCTTTTCTTTCACCTAATAGAAAGGATTTGATTTTAATCTAGTTGGAATGATGGATATGTGTGATCAACCATGCTTTGGTAAGGCTGGTCTACCCAATAATTCAAAAAACTTTATTTACAAAGGGCAAGAGGGTTGATGATACTCTGAACAACAACCATTCAAACCAGATTTGCAAGAAACAAATGTACTTGATCCATGTTAACTTGCCCAAAAAGGCCTTAAAAAAACCACGATGATCTTTAGTGTCTCTATTTAATCAAATCCCTACTGTATTGAATCAACAAAAGTTCTGTTTTGTATGGGCTCCATCTTCAGTTCATTATTGTAATCTCAGTAAATAGACAAGTCAGCATGACTGAAAATAACATGACAGATCCATAAAGTAAATTCTTTTTTTAAATAACAATTAGTTTAATAAATTAAAGAGTAGGTTTTAATGTAAGAAAAGCCGACGGAAATGCTCCATGTATCGCGTGAACTAGATGACAAGGGTGTGCATATGTTCTATATGGTATCTAAGGCCATTCGATGCTTTGTATGATTTACCACACATGCTGCAAATGTGTGGTCGGAGAGATTGGTGTCCATCATGATGCCCATGCGTTTGATGATACCTCAAGCCATTCAGATTCTTGTAGACCTTGTTGCAATCTGGTTCACGACATGAATATCGCTTTCCTATTTCTTTACTTTGTTCTGTGTATACTATTCATTTGGCTATCAGTGACCTTTTTTTTTTCCCAAAGAAGAAACAAAAGAGTCAAGAGATACCTTCTTTAATACAAGTGACCACCGGTCGAGCATTTGGATGTCTCTGGACAAAATCAAAAACAGGTCGCAAGTCCGAACAGGATGTCATTTTATTAGCCGAAGGCTGTAAAAGAAGGTTGGTATCAATAGCAGGACACTCTTGCGTGTTTGTAAAATAACGTAAGCTGGACACTCTGGCTTCGTAGAGTGAAATAGGCGTTGTTTGGTTATGAACCGGAAGAAACACATCTTGATATCGCATTGTGTTTGTGAAATCTTCTCCTTCTTCACCGCTCTCACGGAAATCAGCCAAGTCGTGGAGTCGTTCGTGATGCTCCATCAAGTTGTGTAAAGTTGCAATTCTTTCTCCGCAGCAAGTGATATCTTTGAAATATTTCTCTTCCACCGCTTGTCTTTCATCTATGAATTTCAAAGCTTGACAGGTAGGTGAATTCATGATACATAAGTAAATGAATAATGTAAGAAGAGAATGAAAACTAAGCAAAACCAATATTTATAAATGTTCATTATTTATGTAAACTTTTTTCTTTTTGAAAAAGAAACATGGACTGTGGTAGGGTTTCGTTTTGATGTACAGCATGTAATCCTATCGACGTTGAACATGGGGTTTCATCGCTGCAAATTTTCGTAATATTTTCTTTTTTAGCTCAAAAAAGAGGATGGGTTTAAATATGGGCACTGACTTTGACAGTCTTCATGCCATCATTTGCTTAAAACTCTAGCCATGTTTTACAAAAAAATAAAAAGAAAAGAAAAAAGAAAAACAGACGGTTTTGGTGTTAAAATTTATATTGTCTAGAAATATAATCAAGCACATCCTATTAATTTTTCCAGAGATTTCTGAAACCAAAAGTGGCGGTTTTATGTTATCCTTACGCCTTTAAGATGCCGGGTTTATTAAATCTTGGTAGCATGCTATTTTGTTATTTGTATCTACTGAAGGGCTTTGTAACATTTCAAAGAAATAAAAAGGTATAATAAGTCAATTTATTCCATTTGCAAATTTTAATTTGTTCCACAAATGCTACACTTTGTTGCATTCTATCAAAACATGTTTCCCTCTTTCTTCCCTTTGAACAAAGCACAAAAGGATATACAAATTTATACTGAAAGCAAATTAACAGAGTTATACATGTTATAAAAGAAGCTTTCATTGAATCAGAAGAGTCAATACAAAGGCATAATTGTTGCAAAGCATAACGAGTCTGTAACTTTTAGAACAGCATCACCCAATCCTTTCTCTCTCTTTTATACATTGTATTACAAAACAACTCATTTTTTCTTTGTAAGCATAAAAGGAAACTAGTTAAAAGCTTATATTTAATCGTTGATACATCTATTATCCTTTCATTCAACCTCTATGCAAGTCAAATAAAAAAAAGCTTCCTGTAAGGATCCCAAAGTACACATACTCTCTTTGCAATTGCAGATATGATCAGTACAAGCTGAGCTTCTTATAACAATCTTTTTGTTTGTTCAACAGTTCATTCTTTGGCCGTTGGATACAGATGGAATCTATTGTTTTGAAGACTGTGAATATCAACATGATCTTCTTCAACATCGACCTTTAGAATCAAAAGATATGAGCTATCGAGTAAAAAAAAAAAAAAAAAAAAAAAGAACTGATTATGATCAGCCATTTAATGCTAGCTTAAAATTGGATAAAATAAGAAATATATTGCAATAAGGTATAGAGACGTTTTTGTTTTTTTGTTTTTTTTTTCTTTAGTTAAAAAAAAAAGAGAGTTGAAGAATATGATACAAATGCAAAAAAAATAGTAATAAAATACTAGTGAATATGAAACCAGTTCATAAGAAATATAACAAGAAATTAGTCCAATGAAAGTGTACGCTCGTTAAATTCTTCAGGGGTTGATGATTTGGAATATTGAGCAGTTACTAACATAAACTTAAATTAGACAACACCATTTGCTTGACTATAACAGTATAAACTTACAGTGTGGTTTTAGGCCTTTTCCAAAATTTGATAAGCAAAATGCAGCATTTATAATTGTTAAAACAACCATTACTAAAGATACGCTCGCTATAAAGACATTAGATACAGGTTCTAAATCTGTGAGAGCATAAAAAATATATTACCAAAAAACGTGAGGAATTCGCTCACATATTTATATTTGTACGCCTGTGTCGCATCGTAAATTCGATAAAGTTTGAAAATGAAATAGGCAACACCAGCACATAAACCCAAAAAGAAAAGACTAATCAACCATTTTGATTCGTGTCTTACCTATTTCAAGAAAAAGGAGTTTAGCTTAATGCTTTACATCTTAAATCATTCATCTTTTACGGCGTAAACAGCTAATAACAAGACCAGACAAGTCACAGGTAGTGCAACAATAGTTAAAGGAAATTCATAATCATGGGGTTTAAGAACCAATACAAGATATTGTATGGAATAACCCAAGAAGAAGAAGAAATCCAATTTTAAAATGGTTAAAAATATTTGATACCATCTGTACATGTCTACACATGGAATATCAATCAAACTGCGTGTGCAAAAATTTTTTTTTTCTTACTTCTAATTCCAGGGTCAGCGCCGATCCTTTTATAAATTTTCCAACTAATAAAATATTGCTTAGTTACAAAAGTCAGAGAAAAAAAAAATATTTTTATACCCAAATTCTTGATATAATCTCGCACCAAGATAAAGGTAAACTAATTGACATACTCCAGTAATGACAGCAACCGCAATTAATAAGCGATAAATAAAAGACTTTAACCAACTAGCTACTTCTTCTAAACCCTGGTTTTTTGAATCTAATGCGTCTGCTATTTGTTTGAATTGAAACACGGCGTACGCAAAGCAGCAGAGATTAAATAATAAAAAAGCAATAACTTGTATTAAGTTTTGTGCACGGATCTATATATTACATAGTATTTAGTGCACATGTTCCCTTTTTTGGAGTTTACTTACAGCATCCCACGCAGTGAATACTTGATATATTTGTGAAAGAATGAAAATTAATAGATACACGGGAATACCTAAACCCAAATTGTTCTTTGAAAAACTAAAAGAAAATGAGTTCATATATCACGTTGCTTTTTACTGGAATATTTACGCTGTTTGAGAAAAGTTGGCATATATCACAGCTTCCAAGGAAATGACTATGGCTGCTTCAAATATTGATAGTAAAACGAGGGATAAAGAAGTAGCTGAATTAGACCAAAACTACGTAATATTGAATAAGTCTCTCTTTTTTATTCAAGCAGGTCAGCTTTTTACAGTAAACTTAGTTTCGGTTTTATGTTCTTGAGTTGCATCAAACATTTTCCTTGACGAATTATCGAAACTTTCTACCGACATTTTATGTTAGTGCGAGTGAAAGAAAAAGAAGTAAATAACGCAGGGACCATATTTGGTAGTTGTCGCAATCAAAAGATACTATTGGACAAGTTTTTTATTGAACGTCATCAATGTAATTTACTATATCAAGCCGTGTAACACATTATGATTGCTTTTTCTCTCCTTTAAAGCTAAACTAACAAGCTATTTACTTGAAAAATAAGGTGATGGGACATCACATTTGGCTTGAATGTATATAGGACATATTTAAGCTTTCTGTAAACAGTAAGGATATCCTTGAAGGAGTTGAATTAACAATTAAAAGAGCGCTCAAACAATAAAAAAAAGGAACACAAATCATTATTATAGTACTTTAGGTACCTTACGAGAACCATACACCAGCACCTATATAGGTACCAGTTACACTACCCTGGGCGGCCCTAATTATTTTGACGTATTTTATTCTCTTTCTTATCAGCTTCCTTGGTAACAATTGAAGGATGAAGGATTCTATACAGTGTGGAGTGGCATGTCTACCTATTGTCGTTGCTGTCATAATGAGGGACATCCCATTTGGGATTATCCAAAAAACTTTCATCTCATGTTTGTTGGAACTGTTGTGCTAATGCAAGTATTGCTGCTTAATGCACAAAAGTCAAGAATAAGTCATTTAAAAAAAACTAGGAAGTCTCTTACTGCTCTGCAGAATAGAGTGAGTCAAGACGAAGTACAACAAGATTCGTCTTCCACCAACGCTATGTCTATGATTTTTCCATATACGGCCTCAATTGCTATGGAGTATAAACGCTCCCTTCAAAATGAATCAGGCAACTGCTTTGGTGACAACTAAAGAGGAATTGACATTAGTATCTACTCAAAATGTTTCAGCTGCTCTCTTTCCCTCTAATGTCAATTCTCAAGTCGATATTTAGGTAGATACCAGTAGTTTGGGGATTGAACTCTTCACAATTCTAGAGAATTTAATCTGGTAGATCAAGAAATTGATAACGCTTCTAAGATCAAGCAGTAGGCTGTCAATAGTGGAATACTTATTGAAGACCCTTCAAGATACAACTTTTGTTATCACACGATCAGCAGTTCTAGGTCACCAACACCGAACTATATCACTGGAGGTCAGTAGCATGACACTATAGTGTTTAATGCTGTAGTGCACTAACTCATTCTCAAGAATAATATATAATAAATCGAAAGAGCTACTATTCAACATTTGTCAGCCATGCACAACCCCTTTATGCTCCTTTTCATACTGTAGTGGCTTATGCCTTAACGCTTACAGGTAAGGACAGAAATGAACCTTTCAATTCTGTGCTAGATGCTTCCACTTCTGTATCTAATATTGACCCACACCAGATCATTACCCTTGGCGACCTCAGCTATTCTTATCATACACTCCACTTATCAACTTAAATATCTCTTAGATGGGTACCACATTTAGAAGCTTTTTTTATAATGTGATACATAGTGGGGAAAGTAATATCATATCAAATCCTAGACGCAACAATGCGTTCTATTCTACAGTTGATTACACCTTCATTAGTAATCAGATACGTCCAGTGTTTAGGTCTACCGACGTACATCGATTACATTCTTCATGTGCTGATCGTCAATTGCTCTCTCTTTCGATTAACCTTGACCGAGCACCCACTGGGTTAGAGCTCTGGCGTACCAATCCCATCCTAATTCAACAGAAAGAGTTTTGCTTTCAACTAAAGTAGTAATTTACGCGTACTGCATCTCCTTTGCCTAGTTAGATGTATATGTGATAATATTATTTCACCCAACTCGGTTTCCAATAGACAATATTTTTTTGTAAGGGCTAATAAGCCGAGTTGCTCATTAAACCATATAAATAAAGTTGCCTGTACAAACAGCGGTAGACTTTGGCCAACTCTTTAAAAAAAAAAAAAAAAAAAAAAAGAAAAGTAACTGTAAGAGCCGAGCCATGTATAGAGAACTAAAGTGATCCTTATTCTGTCACTTACCATGACGGTGTTCTTTAGAATCCTATATGGTGTATACCTAATAAACAGTTGATTGATCGTATGAGCGGTCCTTTTGATTGATTATCAAAACAGAAAATTTATGTCATATATTTAATTCAAATGTCTATAAAAATCAAAATTATTGATGATCAAAATGAAACCATGATTTCTTCTAATTTTTCACTTTTGTTTGACAATGAACAATCTAATATTTTGATTACAATTTGGTCCTGAAATCTAACATACCCTTTTATTCGATTATCCTAGATTCTATTACATCCTCAACTAGCCGAAATACACAGAACACTTTTTGAACATAAGATAGCCAACCTTTGACGGAAACAATGTTCCCGATCACTTTTTTGTTCTCAAAAACATATGGATGATTAAGCAAACAAAATTAGGTGCCTGTATATTTATAGTATGTACAGGGACATAAGAAAAAGCACAAAATTAAAGTTTAACTGAATTGATTCATTTATTCATTGCATTAAAAGCCACAATAAAAGAAATTAGGCTATGTAGATAAACACACACAACAATAAAAGAATAGATGGTTGAGAGCTTTATTTTACCATTTCATCGCATACAGAAGATGAAAAATCAACTTTGCTGACAGCGGTAATTTAATTTTACGTGGCTTGTACTTGAGCAAATTTTTTAAGTGGGGATGCTCACTGGGAAACATGTAAGCTTCCTCTTTTTTCGCTTTCGTCGATTTTAAAAATGTAATAGTGTTTTACCAAAAAAAAAGAAACAAAGGAAAACTAAAACAAAAATTACAGGGTCAGTTTGGTTGTCCAAAAGCGTCTCGCTGCCTCTGTTCTCAAGTGTGGTAAAAGAAAGATCTGGCTCGATCCTAATGAAGTCAATGAAATCTCCAACGCCAACTCTCGTAAGTTATCACAATTCTTTTTTCAGAAAAAGCTGTTGACAGAATATAACTATCTCAGGTGCCAACATCCGTAAGCTCGTCAAGGATGGTTTGATCATTCGTAAGCCCGAAATCGCTCAATCTCGTTTCCGTGTTCTCGAACGTGCTGCTGCTAAGCGTAACGGTCGTCACATGGGTTACGGTAAGAGAAAGGGTACTGCCGACGCCCGTATGTCCAGCCAAGTTATCTGGATGCGTCGTATGCGTGTCCTCCGTCGTCTCTTGGCCAAGTACAGAGAAGCTGGTAAGATCGATAAGCACTTGTACCACCAACTTTACCTCAAGTCCAAGGGTAACGGTTTCAAGAACAAGCGTGTCTTGATGGAACACATTCACAAGGCTAAGGCTGAAAAGGTCCGTGCTAAGACTCTTGCTGAACAAGCTGATGTTCTCCGTGCCAAGAACAAAGCTCTCCGTGAACGTCGTGCTAACAAGAAGGCCGAAAAGGTTGAAGCTTAAATCTTTAATAAATTCAAACGAGACAATTGAACTTTATACTGTTTAAGTGGAAATGAATAATGGGTAATGGGAAAAATTGAAATTTTCGTGACTTGGTTTTTTCTATTTTTTTTCTTTCTCTTTCTACACTTCAAATGCTGTTTTTCTCTTATTTTAATATACACCATGAGTATCCAAGGATTTTGGGGTAATTTATGGTTTATGATAATAGTGAGTTTATAGTTAATACGTGTTTTTTTTTTATGAACATTCAGGCCTTCAGTTGGAACCTGAAAAAACTTACAGCCAGGTTGTTACGGCTCCTTTCCGTATCACTATGGTATATATATACATGTAAAAATCTTCTAAAGCGCTTATATATTTGTTATTAGGCTTCTCTATCTGTTGACATAGCAGATAATAAACGTAGCTCTGTTTCTGTTTTGATCGACAAGAAGGAGTTTGTCCTTTGTACTTTAGTTCCTAACAAGGTAAACGAAAATTAATGCAGCTTTACAACAGCTAGACAGCATATTAAACTCTTTCATGCATCTTAGATTGAACAACAGCCTCTAGATATCACGTTTGTTGAAGGTGAAGAGATTACTTTTTCTGCTAAAGGTCGAAATAGTATTCATCTTACTGGCAACTATCTTTTTCAAAGTGATGAAGGCGAAGATATGGATTCTATTGATTTATCGGATGAAGATAGCGTTGCAGAGTACTTACAGTGAGTTTAAACAGTGGTTAATAGGATAAAAACGATTAACAAGTTTGAATTAGAAAGCTCCCTCCTAATGCCAGCAAGGAAGAAATCAGTAGGTTTAATTTTTTAACAAGCCCATAATTTTTATAATCTTTTCATGTTTACCTTGGTATAGACAGGGCTTTGATTGCATCCTTGAAAGGCGAAAGTGAGGTTTATTCTGACTCCGATGAAGAAGTTGATTATGAAATTGAATCCGACGATGAAGAAACAAACTCTGGTGAAGAAACAAATTCTGATGAAGACGAAGAAGAGATTGACTATAAAGTGAATACTAATGAGGTTTCGGATGATTTGGAAGATGATCTAGACGATATAGAAGAACCTGTTTCTACTACTAAGAAGCGTGCTTCTAAAGTTCTTGAGAAGCCTCTCAAAAAACAAAAGACTGAAAAGAAAGAGGAGCCCAAGAAGGAAAAACCCAAGAAAGAAGAGACGAAGAAAGAAGAGACGAAGAAAGAAGAGATCAAGAAAGATCATAAGAAGGAAAAGCCTAAGAAGGAAAAGCCTAAAAAGGAAGAACACAAAAAGGAAGAACAGAGAAAGGAAGAACATAAAAAGGAAGAGCATAAAAAGGAAGAGCATAAAAAGGATCAATCTAAAAAAGAGGAGTTTAAGAAAAAAACCAAGCTTCCTAATGGACTTATTATTGAAGATGTCAAGATCGGTGAAGGCTCTTCTTGCAAAAACGGCCAAAAAGTAATTTTTTTTTAACGAATGGATACTAATGCAGCAACTAACTTGAATTTCTTGAAGATTGGTATGCGCTACATTGGTAAGCTAACAAATGGTAAAATTTTCGATAAGAACATTTCGGGTAAGCCTTTCTATTTCCTCTTGGGTCGTGGTGAAGTCATCAAAGGCTGGGATCTTGGTATTGCAGGTATGAAGGCCGGTGGTGAACGGAGATTGACCATTCCTGCTCCTTTGGCTTATGGCAAGCGTGGTATTCCTCCAGATATCCCTAAAAACGCCACTCTTGTGTTTGATGTCAAGTTGCTCTCCATGAAATAATCATACGATGTAATTTATGAATAAACAAATAGGAAAACCTTTCATACATGCAACACAAAAAACAATTCTATTTTATTTTATTCAAACACTCTAAGCTTCCCAAGAAGAGGTAGCAGCAGGAGCGGCATCTTCGGCCCAATCAGTAGTGGTTTGAGCGGACCAGTCAGCAGCAGCAGCAATACCAGCAACACCTTCGGCATCACCTTCAACAGCCCATTCACCAGTAGCAGCATCAGCAGTGGCAGCAAAATCACCTTCCAATTCAGCGGCTTCGTTTTCTCTTTCAATCTCCTCAGGGTCACGGTAGAAGAACATATCAACCATGACTTCCCAAGGAGTGTTGTAGTCCAAAGTACCACGAAGACGGAGAACGGCACGAGCTAAGAGCCAGTAGATCAAACCAATAGCATGCTTAGCCTTGTTGTTGGTAGGAATAGCAACATCAATGTATTGAAGAGAGGCATCAGTGTCAGCAAGAGAGATAACAGGGATGTTGACGTAGGAAGCTTCCAAAACAGCTTGGAAGTCGGAGCGAGGATCGGTACAGATAATCAAGCGAGGTTCACGGAAAGAACGGGTGATGTAGTTAGTGAAGGTACCGGGGGTGAAACGACCGACAATAGCTTCGGCACCAATGTAGCGAGCAAACTTCAAGGCAGCACGATGACCATAGGGACGGGCAGAGACAACAACAATATCTTGAGGCTAATAAGCAGATTAATATTTTACATGTCAAGCGTTGCATAATTAACTTACGTTCTCAATGGCGGCAATGACACGGGCAGCGAAAATGAGCTTTTCCCAAGTCTTGCCAATGTTGATCAAGTTAATGCCTATAGGGTTGTGATTTACATGTGAGAATGTAAAGTGAAGTCGAGCAGGAATTTAATTACCATCGGCACGGCGCTTATAAATGTAAGGAGCCATGCGAACATTGGCGTTTTTGGTACCAATATGACATTGAGCGCTCAACAAAAGTTGAATGTCTTCCTCAGTAGGGCTAAGAACTGAAAAAATATACGTCAAAATACGTTTAATTTTGCTGTTTCATCTAATCTTACTGGCAGGAGTGCGAGACATTGTGATTAGCTATAGACGTTGTCAAAGATGTTAATATTGTTAATTGAATGATGAATTGAGCTATACATTACAAAGGGTGCAGGGAAAGAGAAAGGATCTGATGGATGTCTTGGTTTTATTTGTAACCCTTTACGGTTGTTTTGTGTATCAATGGCAGCATATATGCAGAAAACTCCACATCCGGTCCGGAGACAAAAAAAAAGCACAAGCAAAAACAAAAGCGATATCAAATTTTAAAATTACGACAGTTTGATATGGAAACACTGTATTTTTATTGTTTGAGACTTAGAATCTAAGCTTGCTGAAGAACCACTTGTTCTTACCAGTTTGGTAGCGTTCTTCAAAGAGCTTCTTGATAACCTGCAAAAAACTAAGTTAATATTCGTCTTCTATGTTATAAATTAATGCTCTTACCTTCTTGGAGTCTTCACGTTGAGTAGGCTCCTTGAAAGTTTCAGAAGAAATGGTTCCCTTGATTTGTTCCAATTCCAAAGCATAACTATAAGAGCAAAAGGATTTAAGCTTTTTGCTAAATAGGGTTTTCTTTTTTTTTTTTTTTTCTTTTTTTATTTTACCGAGTGGGCATCATGTGGTTATAGTTAATAATCTTGACGAAAGGCTTAACCTTGGAACGCTTGGCAACCTTCTTCTTACCCATAGACTTGGTAACCTTAAGAGGAGTGCGTTCAATACCAGCAACAACAGCATAACCATAAGGTCTGTCCTTGGTACCTTCATCGTGGTCTATAAACAAGATTAATACCGAGTAATGAGCCCAGATTTTCTTTCCAAAATATCTTACTGCGAACAACAACAGCCTTTTTACCGGCATAACGACCTTGCAAGATGACAACAACCTAAATTGACGGAAAGAGTTAAATGGTGTCCGATTTTGATTTTTTTCTGTATCCAAACAAAAAAGGTGAAATCCAATCCTTCTTTATCTGCATCCATCCATTAAAGGTACGTACTTTACCAGCCTTGATGAATTTGACCATGTTGGTGATTGATATGTAAAGGAAGAGGAGAAAATCTGAGTTTCTACCGTTTTCTTCCCTCTCCTCCCTTCTCCATTGTTTCTCCTCCTCTTGGGCAAGAATTTCTTTGGGCGATGCTTTCACATCTGAGATTGAAATGTTTCGTTTATTCACTGCCACATCGGCTCATTTCTTTTTCTTGTTCTCTGCATCCATGAGTCAAAGCAAAAGGATAAGAACACCTTCCAATGAGTCTGTAGAAAAAAAGCAAAAGCTTTCTGGCGCAACTTGTGATGATAGTAGCAATAATAGCAAAATCTTACCGGAAGATTACTTTTCTTTAGCTCTTGTGCTTTTGGACGGATCAAATTTGTCTTTATTTCAAGACAAAAAAAATGGGCACGTAGCCCAGCTATTCGAACACGCAGAGATACTTTCAAACGATAAAAACGCGCTACATGAGACTGTTGAAAGTATATTGAGCATCCTTGAAACAAATGACCAACAATTAAAATCACTACAACATAAAACCTTCTTTAATAAGGAACGAGATCATTCATTTATTGTTTCCACTTTACAGCATTTGCAAGTAAGGTTTTTTTTTTGAAGTATGGATTTCCTTTTGCTGACAACTAGATGTAGGACAAGACGTCAAAATCCTATAAACTCTTTCAATTACACAAGGCACAGGATCATTTTTTACAGCATGTACTCTTTGATAATATCAAGTTTGCAAGATTGTTACCGCTCATACATCTCATATTTAATTATCCTTTAGAAGTTATGTCTTCACCTGAGGTATATGAGCAGATTCTGTCAAAATTTCTCTTGTTAAAGAAAATATTGTAGCTGTCTCAAATTCAAGAACAAACTTTTTACACAGTGGATGAAGAAATATCAAAAGGAGATTTTAGTTCATCTTCTATTTTGGATATCACTCAAAGACACGATATACATTCTTCTTTTTCTGAAGATTTCATCTCTATGATACCCAATACAGATATGTTTATGAGCAATGAAGTTAATTCGAATGATGAGGAACAGAACTTTAGCATTTTAAGTGCCAACAACGATATTATCTTGTTAGATAATCCTGACTCAAGCCAATCAGAAGCAGAGGAATTTAGTATCACACAACAGGAATCTATCCCAACTATGCCGAACTATCATGATTTAACATTAGCTGAACTAAAGGTAAAAGAGGAGGTGGCTCAATTTAAATTAAATATTTGAAAAGGGCATGCTAATGAATTGGTCATTTACAAAATAGGCTTCACTGAAAAAGTATGGATACAAAGGATCCAATAGTAGACAACAAATGATTCAAAAATTAGAAGGCATTTGGATGTCTCTTAATACAAAGTCAAATCAAGAAAACATTCGACCGGAGGAAGAGAAAGAGGAAACACCCAGTGACTCGGTAAAAGCAAATATCATTCATCACATCAAGACTTATAAACCTGATACTTGGAGGAAAATAGTCAATTACGAAGTAAAACAAACTGCACCCTCTTATTTTGTCCTTTCATAACTTATACTTTCTAAAGAATATAGATCTTAATGAATGTTTTGAAGGAATGGGCTGTAAAAAGAGTGAATTAAAAGCCTTTCTAGATGAATATGTAGAACGTACACGACATACAAAAAAAAAATAAACTAACCTTGTGAATTTTTTAGGGATGCCTGAAAACACAAAAGCAAGCCCGAAACAAAAGATTATGAACATTAGCAAAATAATATCGACCTTATTTTACACCGAAAGATAATCCTTAAATAATCATAATGCTTCCAAATTTTGATCCTTAAGCAATAAAAAATGGTGATCTTTTTTAATAATCTAGCAAATATTTGTTTTATATTCTTTTTGTCTTTGGAAAACATTTTGATTATAAATGACTTTCATAAACACGCATATGCCATTTCTCAGTATCATTCATGATCAATGCAGCTTCCAAAACTTCCCAAATATTCTTTGCATAAGTAAATTCGATATCCTTCTTTAACTTGTCTGGTACATCTTGTCTGACATCTTTACGATTTCGGAAAGGTAAAATGATTTTACGAATACCAGCGCGATGAGCAGATACAACCTTTTCTTTGATACCTCCCACTGGCAACACCTGTCCTCTTAACGAAATTTCTCCCGTCATTGCTGTTGTTGCTGGTACATGGTATCCAGAAAAGAGGGAAACGAGCGATGTAACCAAGGTAACACCTATGATAAAGAAAGATGAATTTTCTTTATCATCTAGCTAACAGAAATGGCTGTTTATATTTACCTGCACTTGGACCATCCTTTGGAACAGCACCACCAGGAACATGAATATGAATATCATGTTTTTCTATAAGATCACTATCTTTTGCTGGTACAAGCTTTAATGCGTATGCATTAGATTTTACCCATGTTAAAGCCAGTTTTCCAGACTCTTTAATCACCTCCCCTAAGGAACCTATTCAAATGTATAGTGTTGATCTGTTAAAAATAAAGTAATTTTCATTGTGATTTTCATTGTTATACATACCAGTAAGATGCAAATTTCCATGTCCAGGCATTTTTGTTGATTCTACAAACAGTATACCACCATGACCACTACCTGAGTACGCTAAACCTGTTACGACACCTGGCATTGCTTCTCGTTCGGCTATTTCTTTTTCATAATATGCCATACCCAATATTTCCTCAATATCTGATAATGTCACATTCGGATCATACTCTCTTTCCCTCTGACATTCACGTAAGCTAGCTAAGATGACACATTTAGCGCGAACTATAGAAGCAATTGTCCTTTCTAAGCTACGTACACCACTTTCCCTGGTATAACTTTCTGCTATTTTAAGCAACACCTCATCCGACATCTTTATGTGGTTCATCTGCAAACCGTGGATAGCCAATTGCTTAGGCAATAAATGAGACTTTGTAATATAAAGCTTTTCTTCAAATGTATAGCCATTCAAAGTAATCACCTCCATACGGTCCAAGAGAGGCTCTGGTATGGTGTCAAGACTGTTGGCTGTAGCAATGAATAAAACATTGGAAAGATCGAAAGGGACATTCAGATAATGATCCGTGAAGCTATCGTTTTGCTCAGGATCCAAGACTTCCAAAAGGGCAGCAGCAGGGTCACCGTAGTGAGTTGAATGAGAAAGTTTGTCGATTTCGTCCAGTAAAAACAAAGGATTATTCACTTTGCATTTTCTCAAGCCTTGAACAATTAAGCCAGGCATGGCACCAACATAAGTTCTCCGGTGGCCTCTGTTGTTTTTTGAAGGGTTACGCTCTTTGTTTGTATGTGGATGTTGGAATAAAATTATAGTTACCTCACATCAGCCTCGTCTCGAATACCTCCCAAAGAAACTCGATGAAATTCACGACCTAGAGAAGATGCAATCGATTTACCAAGCGAGGTCTTTCCTACACCAGGAGGTCCAACAAAGCAAATAATAGGCGCTTTCAAATTACCCTTGATCTTTATGACCGAAAGATATTCAATGATACGCTTTTTGACATGTTTCAGTCCAAAGTGATCTTGTTCTAGTTTTTTCTTGGTTTTTTTTATATCTATCATGTCCGTAGTCTTTTTATTCCAAGGTAAATCCGCTAATAATTCCAAATAGTTACGAGCTACAGAGTATTCACTTGTTGTAGGCTGAAGTTTTTTAAGACGTTTAAGTTCTCTTTGAGCGATAGTATAGACTTCTTCAGGTAGACCCTTCTCTTCTAGTTTTCGACCAAGTGATTCTATTTCGTCTTCATCTTTACTTTCGCTTGCACTGCTAGGTTCACCAAGTTCTTTTTTAATAGCCTCCAACTTTTTTTAATCAAATATAATTCAGATTCTCTTTCTTTCTTTATTTATTTAATTATTTTTGTTATATACCTGTTGTCGCAGATAAAATTCTCTATGCGTTTTTGATAATTTGTTTTCTACACTAGAATGAACCTGTTCAGATATTTTGAGCATCTATATAAATGTATACACGATTTAAATAAGTAAAAATAGAGAAAGAACAACATGCATCTTACATGTAGTTGTCGCGTCATCCAGCCACTAACTTTCTCAATTCTCTCTTTTATATCTAAAATCGCCAACATGGACAATTTCTCATCAAAGGACGTTTCAATCACTGTCATTAATAAATCGGCCAACCCTGAAGAAGGCACAGAACCCAAGAGCTTCGTTAGCTGCTGGAATAAGCTTTGGGGCATCTGAAGCTCTTGCATCTTGCTTAAAAATTCTTGTACAAGTGCCTTGAATCGAATCATGTCATCATCTGTATCGCTTATTTCCTGTGTACTAACATAACTCACTCGAGCGTGCAACCTATTTTCTTGCATGTAGACGTCCTTAGCCTTGAATCGAGCCACTCCTTCAATAAATAGGGTGAATGCGCCTAAACCGGCTCTTGTAACTCGCAGAATGCGAGCTACACAGCCATAATTGAACAATCTATCCTTATCTTGTAATTGTATAGCGCCCTCTGATTCATTTGTTGTGCTTTTTGAAGTGAATGGAATACAGGCAATATAAACCGGATTTTGCTGATCAGTTGAAAGCATGTGCTTGCGACTTAGCGATGTGGCATCTTTTCCTCGCATAGAGATCTTGAGAACGACTGAAGGTAATATAACGCTATTTTCTAGAGGGACAACAAGTAAACTGTCTGGAAGGGCTAAAGACATTTGTGCAGAAAAGTTACTAAAGAGAAATAAGGAGCGATAAATTAGGTTGCTACTGAAATACGATAGTTCATATGTGATTATGTAAAAATGGCATAAACAAAATAAATGGCGGTA
Organism: Rhizopus delemar RA 99-880; assembly: GCF_000149305.1. Lineage (NCBI taxonomy): Eukaryota > Fungi > Mucoromycota > Mucoromycetes > Mucorales > Rhizopodaceae > Rhizopus > Rhizopus delemar. Next base: position 183,717 of record NW_027137833.1, read on the forward strand.
TTTAAAATTAAAAACAATAATAAATACAACGTTCCTGTCTTACAAATATGACACAACCGTTAACTCTCGTCTTGATAGTTGACCGAAAAGAGAGTCATTCTTAATATACTTGAAAAGTAGGCATGCGTATTCTAGAAATTTTCAGTACAAGCAATGCTAAAGTTAACAAAGCAACTAATACTCACATGCAATTTTGATATATAAAGCGGCTATTGTATTTTGGCAAAATTGATGTATAGATCAGTAAATTGTAAGGAAAAGAAAAAGGTATATTACCATTGTTGAAAGGAGGGAAAGTAAAACAGGATATGAATCTAACTTATCAAGTTTGTAAAAGAAGAATAATAGCACACTTAAGCATGTGCGTATTAATCTCATCTTCTTCAACTGTTTTGTAAAGCGAGTAAGAACTTATTTTAAAATGAGTCAACAGAAAAATACTTTGAGTTAGACTGCATATTAAAATTTTCATGCATTTAAACCAATGGCCGACTCATAAGTTTATTGAATGATTTGTTAATAATAAATGCTCCACTCAGGTCTTTTACTAAAAAGCTAAGGTGTGCATATGTGTTTGAGTATCACAAAGGGTTTAATGCTCTGTGACTTGACTGTTATATTTTTTCTCTCTCTTATTTTGGATTTTTTTTTTATTTATTTATTTATAATGAATCAAAGCAAGATTCGAGAATATACCAGCAATGACCAAATTCGAGTAAAGCAATTTTATATGTCAATGGAAAATAAAAGAAAAAAGAGTCGAGTATTACAGGCTTTGGCAGAAAGAAAGAGTGTTCGACAAAGCTGGCAAGTTGGCATTGTGAGTATGGTAGGGATACATCTCACACTGAAACAAGTGACGTGGAGTATAGCCATACTAGAACTCATTGTGTGGACAACAAGTATAGGGTTATTTTGGTACAAGTGGATAAGTCAAGAATATGATGGCCAACTGAAAAGGAAGAGTGAAGATATGATTGAGATATTATCAAATTTGAATAAAGAAGAAAAGAGTAACGCATGGATCATGGAAAGCGAGGATGGAAAGATGGTTGGAGCAGTTTTATTAAAGTATGAAGACAAAAGGGAAGGAAAGATTGGTTATCTGACAGGTCTAAGCTCGGAAATAAGGAACAGGCTGGTTAGAAATGCAATTGGATTTGCTAAATCAAATAAAATTGAAGTGATTAGTAAATGGAGTTCAACATGGTCAGATAATGACCATTGCTTATAAAAACCTTAAAATAATGACGTTAATTCTATATATAAAAGAGGACCTATTATTATTTTGTTTTATTTTTTTTCTCATTCTTTTTATTATTATAGTTTATATGAGCGATCGCTTTGCTATTCAAAGTTTATTAAGTTCCATCGAACAATTACCTTTACACCACTTGTTTTCTTCGACCTCTTTAGAAAAAGATTTAAGCCACGCTAATAGTACATTTTGCAATCAGTCAATATTAGATACTACAAATCATACATTACATGACCTATTAGCTCGTTATACAAGATCTTGTCTTGATTTGTGTGTTTCACTATACTATAGATTCACTCTATATTAATTATATAGTAATAATAGGCGAAATATGGAATTGCTATCAATGCCTACCCAAATGTTTCTATTTACCAAATTAACAGAACTCAACTTGTCGCATAACAAATTACGAGAAATACCTTCAAGTATCAAACAGTTGGTCAGCTTAAGGCGGCTTTATCTGTCACACAATCAACTTCAATACCTGCCTGACAATCTACACCGGCTTACTCAATTGGTTTTAGTTGATGTCTCATTCAATCCAATCAAAACTGTATTGGCCAACATAGCACACTTGACAAATTTGATCTTGCTAGATTTATCACATACCAATGTTCGATCCATTCCGGCTGAGCTACTGGATCTCCCCATGGTAACCATTCGAACCGATCACTGTCGAAATCTATCGGATGCATTCACTGTGCATGACTTGGTTTATGATCCATCAAGTTTGTTTGAACTATGTGCAAGAGAACTAATTCAGCCCATCTTGTATCATTTAATAAACAAAAAGAAGAAGATAAGGATATTGAAGCAAGCACTAGACACGATTAAAAAGAAATGCCCCGATCACATATTAGTATATTTATCTGCTCCAAGTAGATGTTCCTCATGTGGTGGCCCTTATTTTAAACATTATCTTGTTCGGTACAGACTTGTTCAGAGACAAAATGAATTGTTATTACCTGTAGAGTATAGACTATGCTCTGCTCACTGGAATACGGAAGATGAAAGAATACTGGACATGTTTTCTTTTAGCCCTCGACTTTCACTACCAAAATAAAATCAAGCCTGTTTACTACAACTAAACTGATAATAATAAAATCTCTTCAGGATGGTTACTGTTTATTGGCATACATTTATCCTTTTATTTATAAAAAGATACTTTGCTATAAACAGGTGATTGGATTGATGCAGTTGACATTAACATCTTTTTTTTATAAAAAGAAAAGATGATTATTAATGCAGGTAGGCTCTTTATAAAGATCCTGGTCATGACTATACTTTTAATTTTATATCAAGGATCATATCTGAGAATGTAATAACATTCAACAAAGAAAGAGCATTTATCCAAATTTACAGGGCTAATAAAAAAGTGAAAGCATTCTACTATATATACATATATAGTCCAGGGAATAAGAGGGTCACTTGTGCTTTGTTAATAATGTTTCATGTCAGTAAAAAAAGATTTATGTGCTATAATAAAAATGCAAGTATGAATCATATAGACAAACATTTGCACCTATTCAATAAAACATTTTTGTAGAATTTTAGCAACATTTTTCATGAGACAACCCATTGATATTCTACAATGGATTTTGTGTTGTGATAATTAGACAACAACAGGACCTTGTATATGCGTATTACAAAATATGAGTGTTTTTGATGCCCAAAGTCAAATTCTTAAAAGCAAACTATCAAAACAATAAAGACCTGAGCAAAGGGAGTGCTTGATGCTGATAGATACCATACCAAAAAATATGAAAATATGTCATCATGGCGACCAGTATCTACTAGTATTGGTACCCACTTCTTCTTTGAATGGACGTCGTTTACATTTTCATACGTATCCTTTAGTAGTAGAGCTGGTTGAAGGAGCTTTGTTAGAGGCCGAGATTGGCTCATCTCGAGAGACAACTCCTGAGGAGCCTCTTCTCTGTAAGTGCTGTTGTAACAGTACAATTCAATTCCAAAATTTTAACATTGATTTTTTAGTTGGAGACCGGGAAATCCTCTCCTTCTTCAATGTGGCATTTACACCGAATTCTCCTGCAAAAGATGATAAGAGGACCTTTTCATTTGAAAGTTTGAGCTTAGAAGAAATATATAAGATCACTAAAAATTATACTGGGCGATTTAGAAGTGAAAAGGGTAATTTACAACCATTTATTTCGTAGGTCAAGAGGAATAACCCTGTGTTCATGTCAGTGGCTGTCAAAAGATTGCATATCAAGCATGACCACGAAAGCGTCCGACATATCAGAAAGCGAAGCATGTACGTGTTAAATGAGAATCACTGGGATGCATTGTTAAAAGAGATACAATAAAATGCAATATACCTTACGTTTCCCTATAAATAGTATCAGAAAGCGATAATATCTTAAATTTATTGCCACATTATTTAGCAGAGGTAGCCAAATTGGAGGAGGAAAATTATACTATCATTGGTTACGCCCGAAAATCAGTTTTGCATTCGGTAGGAGCTGAAGAAAGAGTAAAATGCCTGCAAGCCATGATAGATATTCTCCACGACCGATCGCTCGCCGAAAAAAAGGTTTGTCTCGCCTTCTTCCCAATCGACAGAACCAATTGCCTCTCGTGACATGGAGGACAGCATCAATTTAATGACTCGTTTGAAAAATATTGATGGCGACACGCAAGGTTCGTAGAAGCTTTTTTTAATAAACGTATCTCAATGACTAATTAGATCTAATGAACAAGATATGCTCAAATTTATCCATTTGCAAGGAAGAAAGCCAGTTATCATTACCTGCTTGGCATATGCTGACTTTGTAACCAAACATGAAATTTTGAAAGAATTCTTACAATAAGACCAGCTAATGAATTTAATGTGTTAACAGCACTAACAGTTGAACATATAGTTATCACAAGAATGTAAAGTATATAGTGATTGATAACTGTTCAAGACATCGTGAGTTTGAATTTTTTTCTCGCCAAGGAATATTAGAAAATACATGCTTTGCAGAGAGATTCAACTGCAGGCCTTCAGTTGAACAGCGTTCAAAATAAAAAAAAATAATTTGTTTTTAGTTGGGTACCCTATCATCAACACATTTTTATATTTTCTTTCTTTACATCATTATGAGATCTATCCTTTCTTCTCAATTATGCTCTGTACATCAAATAAATTGTCTTTAAGCGCTCTTTCTAAAGATCCTATCCAGATAATTAGATGTTCGAATCTCATAGAAGGATGACCATTTGAAAGTTTCATGAGATTTGGCTGATAACCTGCTTTTTTTTTTCTTTCTTTTTTTGCTTGTGAAAGATGTTGGTCATTACATTACAGCTATTGGCAGTGTCATTAAAAACAATAACAAGGGCAAATTTAGATCACTAGAATTATTAAATAATAAAGATTTGCTTTTATACATCAGCATAAAGAGTTTGATGACTGGTAATGGTCAGACAGGCCCTCTGATTGAATACAAATACTTTCCTCAGATGGCCTGCCAGAGCACTCATGGTCCGACCGTTGATCCAGCCTATATGTGAAAAGATGCGCGTGGAATTTCCGGCCAGTGAGCGCTTGATTCAAAACTGCTTGGATAAATAGCTCCTTTGCCGGTTTCATCAAAATGTGATAATGATCAGATCGAAGCTTACCTACAGTTGGTCATGAACGCTCGTGATGTACGTAAAGAAATTGAAGGAGGGGATTTATGCTATGAGACTGTATACAGTGTTGAAAGATACCTGAATCTTCCTGGGGTCATGGGAGTTCTAGGTGCCGAGACAGACAAATACACAGATTGTAATGATAGGTTGGAATATAAATGTATTAAGAATGGTGATTTTATGCTTTCGTATGTAAATTTGATTTCTCAACTTTTAGATGATAATGCTCGTATCCTGATCTATGCTGGTGATGATAACTTTATCGTTAACTGGATTGTTAACAAGGTATGGACATTAGAGTTGCCCTGGTCAGGTCATAACGAGTTTAATGCTGCTAATGATATTGAATAATACTTTGATAAACTCGGCAAGCAAGCTGATGAGCTCTGGAAAACAGAAAATGGCCGGATTGCTTCCTTGCATGTGTTTGATGCTGGCTGTATGGTTCCTTATGATCAATCTGAAAGTGATCTTGACATGTTGCAGCAGTGGATTCGTGGTGAATTGAGTTAAAAGTAGCACGAATAAAATTGAAGTTACACAATAACCAGTGAGTTCAATGTCTTTTTCATTCCTCCTATTTTCTCCTTTTTCAATTATTACTATTCGAAAAGAATGACCTTATTCTATATCCCACCATGGACAGCACTCAACACGATTACGTTTTGTTTAGGACTTGTTCTTTCAATAAGTGCTATTTTCGATCCATCCACACCTTACTCCAAATTTGGAAATCGTGCCAAAATAGATACCATTCCCAGTCGTCAAGCGATGATCATCATTTATACACCTAGTTTGCTTGTCTGCTTCTTGATTGCCGTACCTCACTGGAAGTTTGATTCATTTAATCTTGTACATCTCTTGACAATAATACACTTTATCAAGCGAGTGATAGAGGTATGCTTTGTGCATATTTATAAAAGTAAGACGAATCTCATGACGATGGTGGCAGTGATGACAACTTATACACTCACATCATTTTTGGATCTCTTGGTGATTCAAAACTTACCAGCCCATCAGTTTTCAACTTTACTTGCCTCTGTTGGTTTAGGGTGCTGTCTGGTAGGAGAAGTGATGAATGGGTATCATCATTATCTGCTAAGAAAGCTTCGAACGGTGCCATCTACGGATTATAGATTACCTCAAGGTGGATTGTTTGATTATGTGATTGCACCTCATTACATGTTTGAACAATTGAGTTATTTGGGGCTTTTGATGATTAGCCAGAATGTTGTGTCTCTGTCACTGAAAATGTTTCCATTTATTTATTTAACTTTTAGAGCCAAACAGACAAAGAAATGGTATCAAGACAATCTTCCTGACAAGAAAGATAGACAAGATGCAAAGAATAGAGCGTGCTTAATTCCTTTTATATATTAAATCGAAGAATTATTCATTGAATTTGCATCATCTTTGAATATCTTTTTCATTATTTCATTTCTGCTGAACATGTCAGTTTACCACAGACAGTTATCGATCCCTTACCTTTCTTTGAATTGTGATGCTGCTTCTTTTAGATGATCGATATCATCAATAGTTTCATGACTTGTTATTATGTTGAGTACAAGTAACTATTATATAGATTGTGCTTACATTGTTGGTATTGAGACACCTTCAATGGTCAGGTTAAACAAGTTGGAGTCTTCTCTCTCAAATTGACTATTTAATCTACTTTGTTCTAATACACAATCAGTTACTTGAAAGTCAGGATTATAACTATCGACATTGGTTAATTGTGTTGCAGTTGAGTCAAGCTCAACTACAATAAGTTTCTCTTTTGGTACTTGTGGAAATTCCTCTTGTTCAAATACATAATGAATAATAGGATGTTTATAAGAGTTGTTTAAATAGTCATGAATGATTACAAACTGAGGAATATCAAGGTGAGCAGAATTCATGTGAAAAAAAGAGAGAGGGAGAGAGAGAGAGAGAGGGAGGGAGAAGATTGCAACTCAGACGGAATCTAAAAATAAAGGAGGGTTCCCATGATAAGCACAGTAATTGCGTTTTCTTCCTCCTTCTTTTTTTTAACAAAATGTTTTTGTGTAGACGTATTTCATTCAATAGAATCACCAATACAAAATATTTGACAACACGGCTTAGTTCATCTTCTTGTGGTAATGATGCCAAGGATTCTAAATCAAGAAGTAAAGAACAAGAAGAAAAGACAGCAAAAAGTATAGATAAAGTGTCCTTTATGCCAGTCATCAATATTCCCGAAAAGGAACTTGCACACAACGCTTTCTTTTCTCTTCACAGACCGCTTTTGGGTCTATCGAGTACAAACAAAAGACCTTTTTTTTCTACAACTTCAGTTGAAGAACAACAAGAAGCGGAAAGTAAGACAAAGAGAAAGAGAGAGAGAGATTGTTATTAATTATGTTATAGTGGATGAATTACTCATTCAATACATGTCAACTGTAGAACATTTTGTTGGTCCACCACCACCTGGAAGTAGTGAAGAATTGAATGTGATGAATTTAGAGAATTATGAAGAAATATTAGAAAAGAATGAAATGTTGAAAGAAAATGAAAGATCATTTGATATTGAAACACAAGAAATCCTACCTTCTTCATTACCAATATTTCGTATGCCAGAAAGTGGAGATATCATTGATTTTTTATCAACCATGGAAAGTAAGATGAATGAAGAGAATTCGAGGCTAGAGGAAATGGAGGCTTTGAAACTCAAAAAGTTGGAAATAGTGGGCAATGCAAGACGTTTTCCTTCACCAAGGTTTTATGTGAATAGGTTACGACGATTTCATCAAAAAAGGAAATAATGACATCATTTAATAAATGGCTGGGCACATTTCTATTACAATCATCTTTTTATCAATTCTGAGAAAAGGGGTGAGAATAGGGTAAGAGAGAGAGAGAGAGGGGTACTTTCGACACATGACACAAGCATCGTAAACTTTATTCCCAAAAAGAAACACACATCACTTTTATTTTTGTCTGTGTGCTTTTTTTTTTTTTTTTTTTTTTCTACAATTCTTTATTCTTTTAATCATGCAAAATAATTCATTTACCATTTATCGATACACAATCAATCGAAAAAGAAATTTACTTTATCCAACTCAAGATGATTTATTACAACAGTTCAAGAGTGAACAACATATATTTGATAATAAGCTATTAGTTCACTTGCCTCAATCTCATCTCACAAAAAAGAATATCAGCAAACGATCCCTGCCTATCCTAGAAACTCATAAAAATGAAGATTTATTAGCTTGTACTTCAAAGACATCATTTAATGTTGCTCTTGATAATGTCTTGTTTGTTTCAACGCTTGAGGGCTGTTGGACGCGTAGTTTACCGACACCAATTGCCATGAAAAGACAAGTTAGTTTATCTTATCCAAAAGAAAGAGAAATCATATTTCATTCCATTCCCAGAAGACATTCACATCCTGAACCAAGTTTTCCTTTGTCACTTGTTGATGACAGTCGGCGCCTATCTACGGAACCGGTCCGAAGGATTAGTTCCGAAAGCACAACAGCTACCTCAAGTGTCTCTTCACTAGAAGACATTGAGAAAGCATACGATGAAAGTAAAATGATTCAAGACGACCATCACAGTAAGTGTGCCTTGTATGGACGCATAATTCATTAGACCCTTACTTTTTTGTACAGGTTACAACATCTGTGAAACCATTCAAGAAGAAATTCCCATTTGGGCAGATCCCGTAAAGATGAAGGAAAATCCAACTCGATATGAACATGTCATCCATCACCTCAACCAAGCCAATATTCCTTTTGATTCCCCTTTGCCTTTGTCCAAACCTTGTACCTTTTATTTCACAGACAGTAATCATCAACACCAAGATTATCTTGCCTCTGTCAAACCCATATTTGATTGTGATACCGTTTGGAATTTTACCTGTCGTTGGCGACTCTATAAACAAAATTACATCACTTTGTCTCAATTGATGCCCGGTCAAAACATATTTTGCTTTGTGCAAGGTGTTGGTCCTGTTTGGGAGGATCCAGTGAACAAGCGTGGGGGTCGTTTGAATATACAAGTGAGTCAAATCAAACTGTTGGATGAGCTCTTTGAGACTGTCTTGCTGGCCTTCATCGGTGGTAGCCTGTTTGCATTTGGTGTGGTCGGTGTGGTCGTCTCGAAGCGTTACAGAGGAGATCGTATCGAGATCTGGTTGGACGAATCCGCAACAGAGAATGAGATTATTGAATTAAAGTAAGTTTTATTGCTTTTTTATAGATACAATCCATGATTCATTAAAAAAAAAATAGAAATACATTACAAGAGTCACTACCAGATTCATACCACAACGATGTGAGTTCAAGTCGGTTCAAAAAACACTATGTAAATAAATAAAACTTTATAAACATATCCTCCTTCTCTCTGCGTCATTTTATTCTTGTCTTTATAAATACTCTTTGTCTTTTATGCGAGATTCTATTCTTGTCGTATCTACCTTTTCACCATTTATGTTGTATGTATCCCACTTTAACGTCCAGGATTGATCTTGAGAGGTAGGTGGATTGAATTCCAATAGGACAAAATGAAAATCAAATAATTTAGCTTCATACATGCCCCAATCTTTTACTTGATCAAAATCAAGGTCTCCACCTGCTCCACCAATAATTGCATACTGAATCCCATTCCGTTCTCCTCGTTCATAGTTGTGCTGATGTCCTGAGATAACCAAGTCAACACCAGATGCCTCAAACAGGGGCACATAACGTTCCTTGATAAACGCGCTCCATTCACTCTGTTTGAGCCCAAACCAGGCCTCGGGATCCCAGTACTCGAGAAAGGGTGGTACATGGACCACGACAATTCTGAATTGTGCCCTCTTGAATGCCTCTGTTGTCGTTTCCTGTCGAAGCCAGTCATCCTGAATCTCCCAATCGAGGTTGCTATCCAATACGATGAAATGAATCGCTCCCGCAGCCATTGTGAACGAAAACCATGGGTGTTCTCCGGATCGTGTATAGCTGTAGACTGAACTCGTATCAAAGTCATGGTTCCCGTGTGCATAAATCATTGGCTTTGTCTGTCCAAGCCCAAAGACAGTCAAGGGCTCTGTAAAATCAGTCTGCCACTGTCGAAGGGATGGATAGTTTTGAACAGCGTCTCCGGCATGCAGCAAATAATCAGGTTGGATTCGCTTGATTTGCTGTAGTAAGGTCAAGAAGGTGAGCATACCAAATTGGTTGTCAGCCAGTGCCGCTATCCGGATCGACCGATCGCTGTTCAAATGCCATCCAAAGGTATTCTCTGCCCATGTCTTTCTGTGTAAAGATCGATCATTCTCTTCAGACTGATAAATTGAGTAGTGTATCTTGCTGTTCTCAACAGGTCCGATCGTTGCTTTATAAACCGTGTGTGTGTTGTCTAAAACGTGGGGTTCTATAGGTCCAAGTATCGTTTGATTCTCTTTGGAATCACTCCAGTAACTCAGCATCATGGGCTTGTCGTCAGTTCCACAATTCGTTTCCCAAACAACCTGAACATGATTGGTATCTTGAACATAAAGCACAGGTTGCTTTCTAAGTACCCCGCAGGACACATAGCCTCGATCAAACAAAGTGTTACGCAACTTGATGGCAAGAAAGTTCCAATAGATTACTATCCAGTGTCGAGTACAATAGAGAACAAATAAGATAAAACATATGAACAATAAAATGCTTTTGCGGTGAAGTCGAAGCCACCTTGAGATTTGTAGAGCTGTAATAGGTTTATAAACAATATGGTTTCTATAAGTGGGGTATGGTGAAGTGGGTTGTTTGAATTGAAATGAGACCGAAGAATAAGGTTCATTAAAATCTGTAACTTGGTAATGACTCATGTTAAAGTCATTACTTTTGTATATTTGTTTGAAAGAGAAAAAAAAAAAAAGAAGAAAAACAGTGGATGAAATATGATTGGTCTATAAGTGATGTTTTGTGTTGACTTTTAATAGTAAATCCAGGTAATTCTGTCTATATTCTAACCACTTGTACCAAGCAACAGCCTGAAGCAAACAATCACTCAAATCATCTTTTTTTGATTCTTGTTTAAACATGTCTTTCAGTTGATTATTCACTTTAAGAGAACTTTCATTTTCTAGCCAATCCTGTACTAGTAGAATACCTGCTTGCTTCTTTGCGTATGTCCCTTTTTTTATTTTAGAAAAACGAGAGCTGTTTGCCTCAATCACATTCTGTATCTCATTCTCCCAAGCATCATCCACACGTTGTCGATTCAGAGGCAGCATGCTTAAATCCGATCTCTTTATCTTTTCAGCTGCTTCATAAAGTCCAGACCAGAGCATACCCTCTACTGAATTGACTCGAAGTGTATGTTCCAGTACAGCAAAGGATCCATTCGTACGTGATCTTTGCTGTTCGACAATCACAACATCAGCTCGTTTTATGTTGTTCTCAACACGTTCCTTTATAAATTGGCGAACAATAGGAGCTACTGTTGAAGGATGAAATGTTTCCAACTCGAGATCAACGCGCGCCCAATCCAGGACGGTCGCGTCATGCGTAAGGTGACAGTAAGCCAAGTTTCGGTAGCCTAAATCAAATGAAAGGACAGATGAACATTTTTTGACCTCAGTCAGGACATGAGCAATGCGTTGTACAACTTGAGTTTTGTTGCCATTTACAAGAACACCGCTTGATTTAGCAATGGATCGTAACTCGACAAGTTTTTTGGATGATAAACTTTCTATTAAAGTACCCATAACTAAGGGTTGTCTCATCATTGTTATAAAATAAAGGAAAAAATAAGAAATAGAAAAAAAAAAAAATTCATGCTTTTTTTTGGTGATTTGTGACAGCCGAATTTGCAAGGAATTGTATTAAATATTCTTGTCCACTGTTAAGCATCTTTTGTATATACAGTCAAATTAACTTTACATACAAATAATAGTTGCTTTATATTTGTAATCATTCTAAAGGATATAACTATACATGAGTATAAATATAAGTTATTCATACAAGTAAATGTCTTTCGTTCTTAACAATATCTACATCTTTTTTTCCTAATCTTGTCTTCTAGTCTACCTTGCAACACCTTTAATATGTGTAATCCAAAAAAAAAGGGATCGTAATTGATGTACGTTTCAAGATGTAAAATCGATTTGAAGAATTCTTTTATTTGCCATATCTAGAAATAATAGTCGAACCATACAAGATGCTAAAGATCAAGAAGTTTAAATGCTCCCATTTGTCCTATTTAATCATAGCCATAGAGCTGCGAAATTATATGAACTGAGTTCCACCCAGTGTCAACTACATTATTCAAGTTTTTTTTTTTTTTCATTAGTGCAGAGGCCACTATTTTTAGTACAAGCATTATTTTGATCAGCAAGATCTTTCCAATTTTTGTGTCTTGTTGTCTTCCTTTACACTTTCAATGAATAAACTGATTTGCAAAAGAATAATAAAAGAGAGGGGGTGTCTTTACCATCCTACGACATCTTTTAACGCCATAGCATTGTCCTATTGAGCTTACCGATATGCTAATTAACGTAAAAAATCTTGACAAATCCTAATAATTTCACATTAAATCCTTTATTTGATCCAAAACATTTACAAGAATTTATTAGTGATCTCATAAACAACAAGCTTTGAATGCCTCATGGGCAATAACTATATAAGGAGCTTTCTGTATTAAAAAGTAAAGAAACTTTATTTTAAGGAATTTATAACTAGGCTGGGCATCTTGAAATAGGAACAGACTCACCACCTTCTGACCATAAAGAAATTGTGATACCCGTCGTATAAGTCATGGACACAAGACCAAATACAATAATCAGCACATCTATTGTCTTTTGACGCCAATTGTTTGCGATTGCCTTGAGGTGAAACAATGGAGGGAAAAAGAAACAGAGAGGAACACAACAAAGAGAACCAATGAGTGAAACAAATTTATCCAAGTCACTTGAACCAGCAATGGCAATAGCAGCACAGATCAGGACAGACACGAATCGGAACAGATTCTTTTGCCACTTGACAAAGCTATCATACTTTCCGGATCGTGTGAAAAGCCCAGTTTCTATAATACGGATCGCAGGGAACAGTTGAAGTGGAATTGAGAGACAGATGGCCAAAGCATAGAGACCTTGAACTGTGTTGACAGCTATACTGTCTGGCATATTTAATAAGATGACTGTTTGAACTTGACTACCAAAGGCTAAATAAGAAATGAAGCCCACAGATAAAAAGATACCAGTAATAAAGATCATGGTACCCGACAAGACCTTGGGAAACTTTTCTGGCTCTGCCATTGATTCAGTGATCGGAATAACTATAGAAAGAAGTCAGGACATGCAACAGAAAATAGGATAAGAGTACTTGCCTAATCCAACACCTTCATATGTAAATACAGCTGTACCGATGAACATTGGGAAAGAGGTGTAATTAATCATCCATTCGACATCAGCAACACCTTGATGAGAAAGAATAAAGAAATCATAATAATAAAGGTAAATTAATCCGACCAAAATGAATAAATCGGCTATAAGTGCAAATGCGGATAATTTTTGTATTTTGCGAATCATTGCCAATGGTACAAAGATGGCTATTTGTCCCAAAATAAGATATGACAGTGGAGTTTGGAATTGACAATTGGATATAGATTCAATCAACGCTTGTACATTTTGAGCTACAAACACCATATAGGCACATACAAAGCCAATCTTTTTATATACAAAACCATCAGTTTAATCATGTAATTAATCAAACATCCATCTCTTTTTTTTTTTTTTTTTTTTTTTTTTTTTACCTGAGATAATGTAATGGCTAATAACACAGCAAATCGCATGGATTTACCAAATAAAACACCTCCGATGTCACCAAATGAAACTGGAATCTTGTTTCTTGTCTCTACAAGTAATAAAAATGTATAAAGGGATATAAGTGCAATGGCTGACAATAATGTAGAAGAGAAAAGCAAGCCACCGTTGTAAAAACTAAATAGAGTTTAGATATCTTTTTTTTTTTTTTGTTTTTTTTTTTACGCTTTAGGCAAGAACATGACACCTGTTCCAACAAAAGATTTCAACAACAAAAACACTGCTTTTGCTGGAGTAGCCGTTCCTTGAACAGCCTCTTGTTGAGCTCTTCGAATCAAAGGAGACTCTTCTCCTTGGGCTTCTTCATCCCCTAAAGCTTCTTCTTCGTCTTCACTTAAATCTTCACCACCAAAATGTCCATACAAGGCCAAAAAATCAACAAAGGTACGAGTCATCCAGTTAGGAGGAGGCCTTCCTTGATGAGCCGCTTTACGGACAACGAAATGACGTCTGAATCCACCAGGCCCCTTCAATCTGGACAAAGCTGGGTCCAAAGGTTCGGATTTAGGTATGGAGAACGATTGAGACCGTTGCCGTCTGGCAATCTGCTCATTCTCTGCGTCCTCTGCCCACTTATAGATATCATGTGTAATAGCACCTCCAGGTAACTGATGTACACTACGCTTAAAAGATCCCGAGGCGGCATCATCTTCAACTGCTTGATGAATCGAAGCACTGCGCAAAGATGAAGCGGGTGACGTATCTACCAAGTGTCGTTTGACGACCTGAACCACTTGGTCTTCAGATAAGTCTGCGCTCACCGTATTGTCTTCAGGATTAAATGTTGCTGTGGATAAAGGCCGAAATAGACCTCCTCCACTATGGTTTGTGAACATATTTTCGAGTTCGTTTGTTGAACCATACGTTTGGTGTGAAGTAAAACTTTTGGGAGAGGTTCCTAAACGTGCGGTTGACGCCACACGATCGATTGAGCCTGAAAGATGAGAATTATCTCCTTCTCTGTATCCTTGCTTTGCATTCACTGGTAATGGTGAACTCATTATGAAAAAGAAAAAAAGAAACAAACGTAAAAAAATAGAGAGTTTGTGATTTTTAATAGGATTCAAACTCCTTTCAAGTAACCCCCTTAACTTTAGTATGACATTTACTTTTTATTTATATAAAGCATATATCTCATGTTTTGAAACAGAAATCAGCTTCTTTTAATCAGGCGTTATTATATCAGTCAATGAGATGATGATAATGATGCATTAACATGACCCTTTACATCCGTGATGTTGACTAAAGATAAAGGAAACACTTGATCATGAGTACAGATATCGAGTCTACAATGACTATTCTTTTTTTTTTTTATACTTGTCATTTCTAAATAAAGTTTTAATCAAAGTAACAGCAACTGATTTTGATACTACAGTTATTTCAAAAAGTATAGTCGTTGTTTCAGAAAATAAAGTCGTCCAAAAATCATTTTGTCCAACTATAATGCCACTTGATCCAAAAATGAAGTCGTCATGAATTTTTATTCTTACTTGTCGCTTAGTAATTACAGTTTTAATATTCTTGACATCTTATTTTTATATAAATTGAAGCAATCGTTTCTAGTTCTTTTTGTTTACAGTTTATTTTAGATATTCAAAATGAGTATGCAATTTTTTTCATGAAAATGGACAAAGACATGCTGTTGATGAATATGGAGTTGAGCCTATGGACCTTGTCGTTGACGAAAAGCTATTATCCATCTGGAGATGAAAGGAGTAATGAGGATATAGCTATGGAGTCATACAATAAGCGAAGCTATACGTTTTACTTTGATGACAAGAAAACAAGATTTTTTTTATTTATTTTTTAGTAAAAGCCCAAATAATTCTGCTACAGTGAGACAGTTAGATATTCACATTTGTGCAGCTTAGGGATAGATTCAAGCATTATTATGAAAATTCTGAAAGTATTTTTGAAGAAATAAGGCTGTCACCGTATTCTTGGTGAGAAACATAAATGATTTCTTTTAAATTGCATTGATTGAGAATCCTTTTGCTGTTTTAACTGAAGTAGTAAAAAGTATAATGCAGAACATTGCGGATCTCAACATTTCTCGTAGTACAGTTTATAACTTTATGATAACTTAGTATAATCTCTCCATTAAACTGACACAATTCCATCCTGTAGAAAGAAATAATGAGGGAAAAAATTGAGCAAAGGTGCGATTGGGTCCAAAAATGGCAGCAAATTGACTTGGACTTTATAACAGATTACGTCTTTCTTGATGGATCAGCCTTTCATATTAATATGAAACGAAGTATGGCTTGACCAAAGAAGGAAGCTCCAGCAACAGTTACGGTACCTGAAACTAAAGCGAACACAACGTCGATTTTAGGTGCAACATCTACTATTGGCCTAATAATGTTAGTTTGAGAGCTCTGAAGTGTATCAAAAAGGGAAGACCTGGACGTGAAACTTACAGCTATAACATAGGAACAGTTACAGGATGTTATCTGAGCTTTTTAAAGGCAACTCTTGATGAAATGGACAAGCATTTAGGAATGAAGGGGCATTATCTTGTATGGATAATGCTCCTATCCATAACTCAGTAGATATAAGAAAGTATGTCCACTCACGAGGTTATCGGTGTGTATACTTCTCTCTGTATTCTACTGAGCTTAATCCAACTGAGCAGTTCTGATCCGTTGTCAAGAGTAAGGTTAAGCACAATAAGTTTTTCGAAAAGGAATGGCTTATGACTAGAATTATAATTTCATTACCTTTTGGTCAACCACTTTTTTTATTTTTTTATTTTACTTTTGATTAGCATCATACACTATTCCAATCTCTTCCTGTAATATACTAGCCAGTGCCGATTCTGCTGTTTTGTTATTGTAATAAGTAAAGGACTAGGTGTTTTGACTCCAACTCTACTAGCTAATTCGTTTTTGAAATTTATCGTTTTGATTTCATCTCCCTTCATTTCGCATCATTATATTAAATGAATTGAAAGACTATTAGGATTAATAAAGATGTAAAGCTTTTTTTATAGTATTCTCGGATTTGAGAATAATTTTATAGTGATTGCCTTTCACAATATTGTTTTTTGGCACAGCCTTTTTAGCTTATTTTTTATGCAAAAAGTCTGCCTCTTCCTTTTCTTTTTATTGCTTCTAAATAATAATAAGCTTTTGATCTAAGGAATATATATTAATCAAGTTTATAATACCTTCTCTATATGTACTATAGAAGACGATGGGATATTCATCTGTAGCAAAAATAAAGCCAAATATATAACTACGATGTCGAATTCTGTCTTTTGACTCTAAACACTGATAAAAAAAATAACCAACTCAATAGTATCAAATAGAAATAGGGAATGGAATATATCATTAAAAGTCTTTTTTTCTTTCATTGGTTGCGATATTTGCTTATTTTCGCTTTTATTTGCAGTACACTCTTTTCATTTGGTCATCATTGGGGATTAAGTAAATAGTCATCAAACCTGATTAAAATAAGAATGAATGAATTTACTAACTAAAAGTAATCAATTCTTGAAAGAAATAATTATCTACCTAAAGTTTGTCGCTAATGTACTCTTTCAAAACATGCATGCACTCCTACATCCAAAATGTCTTTCTTCGTCTGAGCTTATAAGTAGCATGGCAACAGAAAGACGGAGAATGAATTAATACTTTAAAAAAGAACCTGCCTATTTAGTTTTATCCTTTTCTTTTAATAGAAATGTTTAAATTATTATTTATATCTTTATTGTTAGTACCTTCCTTACTTGCTGAAGCAATAAAAAACATAATTGTCTTTGGTGATTCTTATTCAGGTCAGTAAACAAATCAATCATGAATGAGTAAAAAAAGTATTAAAAACTATTTTAGACGTTGGAAATTACCAAAGATTGACAAATGGTCCCCTGTGGAGTGAAAATTTAGCAGCTGCTTGGGACGCTTCACTCTATAGCTTTGCGTTTAGTGGAGCAGTTTGCAACAACTCTGTTTATCCAAAACAAACATCAAAACAATATATTCCGAGTATCGAGGACCAATTAGAGATGTATTATCACCAGAACTTGAACTTAAATCCTCAAGAAACTGTAGTCGCAATCTGGGTAGGCGTAAACGACATATATAAAACCTTTGAAATGCGTGGTATCTACATTTAAAAAAAAAAAAAAAAGAGATGAACTTCATCTAAAATTTTATATTAGAAGGAGAACAACAAGCCAATCTAAAAAGAGTAGTTGACTGCATCAGCAGCAATGTTCGTAATGCACGACGAATCTTTTCCACCAATAAGTTCATTGTGTTTGGTGTACCGCCTTTAGAAAAAATACCTTATTATGCTGATAGTCCACTAAGGCTCAGTAGAGAGCAAGCAGCTAATGAGTTGAACGAATATTTACTGAAGGAAGTTCAGAAGATGAACAAACATCTTCAATCAGTAGACATAGATTTTATGGACATCCATCAGTTATTAGATCACATTGTACAAAAGCCCAACTCATTCAATATAAAAAATGCAGTCGATGCCTATTGGGATGCCTGTCAAGGACAATGCTCGGATGATATTAACAGCTATGTTTGGTGGGATAAGGCACATTTGACAGGTGGCGTTCACCGTCTGATTGCGGATAGCATTGCTCAATCTGGATCTTTTGCAACAGAAATGGAAATACCAAAAGATCTCGATGTAAACGCATTATTGAATAATGCCGACTCAAAATTCAAGTCTCCTAGATATGAAGCCAAAGCAAACACAGGCGAGATTGATCGATTGATTGAAAAGATGAATGAAGAGAAGCAAATGGGTAACCCAAACATCAAAATAGATGGAGAAGCAGAGCAAGAAGGAATAACAAAAGAGAAGGGAGGGATCAACAGCTATGTTTACTTTGGAGTCGCAGCTACAGTTATTGTATGCATCGGCTTTGTATTATTCAACAAGCGAGCAAAAAACAGAACAAGTCATTTAGCATCACTTTCCAATTTACTGAAAAAAGAAGACCGAGGCAGGTTTGTTCCTTTACGTAATATCGACTCTGATGTTTAAATCTTAAATAATAATAAAAAAAAAAGGATGAAGTGTAAAAGATACTTTATTTCTCACAACAGTTTCTTTTTCTTTCTTTTATATGCATTTTATAAAGCATTCTATTAAACAAGAGGATCAAGGCCTAAGCCTTCAAGGCCATTCTCTATTACCTCAAATCCAAGAAAGATATATGCAAATACCAGTAAGAGAAGACTTGGTTATGTTAGTAGATTCTCCCTACTATAGCAGTCCAGTATATTTGTCCAATTTCATAAATCAAATACTCAATAATCATGATCAAAATACGATTGTAGCCGATAATTATGCTATTAAATGCAATGGACCTGAACATGTATCTCTTTTGGGATCAAGTAATAGTATAAGCTTAATTGATGCGCACGGTTTTCCTCTTTGTTTTAATCAATCCAATGAAGTTGAAGACATGTCTAACAGGTGTAGCTTTCATGAAGCTTTACAACAAGATAACAAAAGCAAACTATCTGGTAATTCCATATCTAATCAGATAGAAGCCCAAATTGAAAACAAGAAAACAATCTATAAAGACATACGAACTGTAAAAGAAGAGAGAGAGAGAGAGAGAGAGCGTGTTGAGAAAAGACAAACTAACCTTAATTTCAAAAAGGAGAAATATAAGAAAAGAAACACATCCTACGACTATAAAACAACCGCTTATTTGCAATCTGTCTTTTTTGATGTCTACAGTAAGCAGCCAAAGCTGACAAAACAACAAAGGATGGTCGTCCAGAAGAGAACAGGCTTACCTTCTCGCAACATTACTTATTGGTTCTCGAATCATAAAAGAAGGTTTCAGAAATCATTACATTTATTCCAAAAAGTGACCAAAAGCAGTAACAGATCCGTTTTGACTTATAATGACTTCATCAAATGGCATAGAATGTATGGTTCACCTAATAACATTACAAGAGGTGAGTCGACATGAAATAGAACGTGCAGATACGAATAATATCAAGCAGAGCATATATTTCCTTAGCTTATAAATAAAACATGTTTGTATCTATACTTTTTTATTACCTCATTTTCATTGAGATTTCTTCATTTTCAAGACACACGTATTAAAAAGAACCAATAACCACTTTCAGACTTTCATCAGTTGTTTTCTCTGTACGTCATATGCTGTGATTTGAAAAATGGTGGTTGAAGTATGTCATTCTGTAAATTATATGTCAATCTTAAGAATTACGTCTGAACTATCCCGGATGCTTGATCGCTTTACGTAACTGCTTCCTTTTTCATCCTCAAACCAGCATTTATGAAGATCCAAAAGTTTACCTTTTAAGAGCAAATGATGCTATGATAAAACAAAAAAGGATACCAACTCTTTATCTATGTTGAAGTCATAAAACTTATCTGATAGTTTACAAAATACTAAAACACAAAGTAAAAAAAAGTAAGCTTTCAGTCCTGTAATATTATCATGCCAACTCGTAGTTCATTATTTTATAATGAAAAAGGAGAATAGTCATAGGTCCATCTCATAACATACAACAATGAAAGTAAAAGAACCCAAGACTCACAGCTCTGAGATGTTTATTGAACTCTTCAGGATAATGAAGGAACACTTTATAATAAGCAAGTTAAATGTTGAATACCAGTATAGGCATAGAGTGTCTAATTCACCCAGTCAAAGAAACAGCCTGTGGTATAATAATTGTATTCTTCAGCAACCAAATGTTTTATTTCGTATATACAATCTCTTTCTCTTTTTGTTTAATTATTCATTTCTTGATTCTCTTCAATTCATTCACTTCAGCTTCAAGTGCTGCACAAGCAATCTCTACCTGCAAGTTTTGACTAATCAAGTCTGACCATTTGTTTTCCAAAGAAGCTAATGTTTCTGCTGCTTGTGTTTGCTCCATCTTTCGTTCTTTGTTGATATTTAATATCTGATTACGAACTCGTTCAGTGTTATTCTTAATATACTCTAAGTATGTCTCTAGCTGATAGTTGTGTACTCTCCATGCGTTTGCTCCATATTTTGAAAGCAATTCCAGATTGAACATACTAAGCATTTGTTACATGTGTAAATAAAGAAAACTTATAACTACTGAGAAAAATTACCTTCCAGCTTGTGATTCAAGTTGAGATTTAGTGTTGTTGACAGCAGCTTTCCAAGCTTCTACATCATCTTCATCAGAAGGTCCCTTTAACTCGTATCTCTCAGTATCCAAAGCATTCAAAATTTTTTTTTGCTGAACACGATCAAATTCCTGTTTCAAACTCTCATTGTCTTCGAACAAGTTGATTGTGGTTGGTAATTCCGATCTTTCCTTCTTTTTCATACGTCGCATTTCTTGCTCAATCATTCTTTCAACTTCTGCCTTCACATCTAAGCAAGAATTGATACAAAATTGTTAAAATGATTTGATCCATTTTTAACTTTCTTTACTCACTTTCATTATCGAGTTCACGATCAACATCTAAAACATAATTTAAAGCGGTCAGAAAACAATCAACAATAAATAATATTTCGTTTCTTACAAGGAAGTGCATCTATATCAACATCTGAGCGCATAGCGTAATCAATGGCTTTTGCTGACATAATTAATAGCTTAATTCGAGAAAGTTTGAAATGTATAAAAACAGAAGAAGAAAAAAAAAATCAAAAAAAAGTCCCGATTGCGTCACTCAGAACGCGTTAGATAAATCCACTGTGAATATGAATTAAGCACCATGCCTAAATATCTCCTCTATCCTTAAGCGTACATCTGTTTATCTCAAACAATCTCTTGTCATTCAGGCTGCTCTTCTATTTCTTATAAATAATGGCATAAGTAAAGTTTGAAACCATTAGATTGATAGACCAAATGGCTGTGTATATCACATAGTTATCTTTGTACATTAATGACTATATTTTCTTTTTTAATAGACTCTTCTGATAAAATAGGCGACAATAATCATTTGCAACTGAAGTATTGCAACTCTCTTGGAAATTCAATTAAACAATACTTCTATGATTCATTCTCTTAATTTCGCTCTTTTATACCCTATAGAATATGCTGTAAAAAGGCTTTCAGAAAGAGGTATTCTATTTCTTGTGACATCACGTGGTTTGAGGATGTTGCTGGAGCAGTAATAATTAAATGTTGAGTCCGGATATGAGTATTACCAGACAACTGCCCAAATACAAACTATTCATAGAAGAAATAACCGTGTGGGAACATATCAGGCTTTGTCAGGTATTACCAGTGAAACAATCTCACATATGGCGTATTGAGTGAGCCCTGGTAATTAAGATAGTATTATGTAAATTTAGCACATTTATTCATACCATTTTAACAATGACCGCGCAGATCGCTATATTATTCAATAGTACTAAACACACGAAATACAATAGGTGTACCTGAAGATTAGACAAGACGAAAATTCTCACATAGAATTCATCAATAGAACATGAAGATCCTTACTACACCGTCTTCCTTACTTAAAAAGTCAATAATAATGCTTTATTCTTTCTCTTTTAGGTCACAAAGGAAAGAATGTACCTCTCGTTTTATATGTTTATACTTTACCTCCAATTGCTCAAATGAGCCAATTCTGCTATTACATTCTATCAGCATATTGATAGGCAACAGTTCGGAATTTGTTATTTTACAATAAATGCTAACCGAGGCTCATAATATTCCTTGTTATTCATTCCAAATGTGAAATTGTATTCATATGTTAAATACAAGCTGCATTACTAATATATATAGTATGCTACTCACTTTTATTATATGTGTTGCCATGTTATATTTTCTCATATATCTATTATAATTAATAATTCTATGATTTCCTGTAATTCTATAGATAATCAGTAATTTAAAGGAGAAACTTACCTGTGTACTTCATTAAAGAAATGAATGGACTCATTAGAAAATTGTATCATGATAATGTAGGTCCCTTAAAGATTTGGCTCAAACACAATTACATATTCTAAAATGTGATATGACATGCTTTAATTGTTTTACTTTTTTAATAGAATATTATCACATCATACATGTTTTAGCGTAACAGAAACTTGCAACAATATTTTCAGAAAAGCTACGCTTGCATTGAGAAAGCAAAAGTGTGGCATCATCATAAGATGTATAAACAAGCTTATTGAAGGCTATCAGTAACAATGAGAAATGTGTGTTCCAATTCTTCCTTGTTTTGGTGCAATTTGCAAGCTCTGATAAATTCAGTATTTGTACGGAAAGGATCTACTTTGGAAATGCTGATTATAAAAATATACTTTAGTCGTTGAATTTTTAATTCCGCACTGTAAAGAACTGAAAATCATCTTTACGTTAATGGATATTTGACGAGGTTTGTCGGAAGAATTTACACCGAATTCAGTCGTACCACTCTTTCATATGTGCATAAACAATTCCTTTCGTTAGTACAACTGAAAAAGCTTTTTACTCGCAGTAAAAGGTCTGAATTACAATAGAGGATATGTGACATTCTGGTTTGTTAAGTATGTCCAAGAGTTCTTTTGTGGTTTCTTTTCTATTTGTGGGTAAGCTTTTTCCAAATTTGTACAAAGAATTAAAAATGTGTTACCTTTAGTCTGATGGTTTCAAAAGAAGATCGTTAATTTTGATGAAAAAAAGATGATGAACCCTTGTCCAGGTTCTGGTTACTTGTCAGCCTTTATCCATATGTAGAAAATGCTGAGCTGTAATATACAATTTTCTTTTTCGAATATTACTATTTTTAGGTATGTAATGATAACTGATTGTAGTAACTTTCATAAAATGTCATAATTTCCTTCAATTAGCTTAAACAGTTGTTGAAATTTTATACAAACATTATTAAAAAAAAAAGATTCTTCATTAGAAGACAAATAATGAAAAAGGCATAGCAGAATGATGTTTCTAAGCAAGCTGTTTCTAATCCGTGCTACCTAAATTCTACTGCCAGCAATCACTCTCGTTGGTTAATATTTTAAAATTCTGTATGTGCTAGGTACCACGCAAACTACTGTACCTCTTTGTAACACCTTTATTTAAACTCAATGCTGGAGAAAAAAGTTCTCTTTTCCCGAGAAACAATAAGGATACAAATACTCGCTTAGCGTCTTTTGATTTCTTTTTTCTTTAATTCTTTTTACCACTCAAAAATGAAAATATTGGCCATTCCTGCTTTGGTCTCCTTGGCCTTTTCAGGTGTCTTGGCTGCTGATGTACAATATTCTGTTATAGCATTTCCTACTGGAAATCAAACTATTGGTGTATCTGTGGGTGGACAAACCGTTCAACTTCAAAAAAGTTCTGTTCATCCCAACATTTTCTCAGGTGCTGCACCTTTTGGTTCAACCTATCAGTATGTTATTATGGATGGGCAATCAAATACTCCCGAATCAACTACCCGTAAACTTGCTGATGGCGTCGTTTCTACTGGAAACGAGTTCTTCAATCGTAGTCAGACTGTTTACAATGTCCCTGCCCTTCCTCAGGCATTCAATCCCATTTATCCAAGTAAAAAGAAATACATATCAATTTCTAATACAAAAAGAAGAATGATTCTAAACGATTTTTGATTTAATAGCTTTATTTACAAATTTAAATCAATCAAATGAAATCGCTACCATCATCATGACAGTAAATAAGACTCAGTTAGCAGCTTTTAATAAAGATCCTACTGGAGACCTTGATGATGCTCAAGTAACTGAATTAGCTTATATTAACAGCAAAGAAGTTTATAAATTCCAAAATGCTGGTCTCAAAACTAGCGGTCAATCTACCAAAGATTTTTCTAAGCAGTCATGGGCTATCAAACTTGACAAATATAACAAGAATGCTACTGAAAAAGGTCTCTTGTTTGGTAGAACGACGGTGAAACTTCGTGCCGAAGAAACCGATGCTTCTTTCGCGTAAGTACTACGTTGCTTTTTTTTATGTGTTTGTGTTATTAAATTTGGTTTGCATTTTGAAGTCGCGAAAAATTAGTATTGGATATGCTTGCTGCTACAGGTGCTGCTACTCTTTCTGGTTCTTGGGTTCGCGTGTTTATGAACAATGAAGCATATGGTCTTTTCTTAATGATAGATGATGCCTCTACTCACTTTATTGATGATGTTCTTCACGGTGGTAACTGGCAGTACCCTAATACAGGTGAAATTGAATATCTATTTAGGATCGACTGTATACTCATTCGTTTGACGTAGGTGTTACGTATAAAGGAAATGCTCTCAGTGATAGTCAAGCAGGAAATTTAGCCTACAAAGGCAATGATACCTCTAAATACAGTTCAGATTTATACAAGCTTCAAGACAAAGGAGAGGACAAAAGCGTCCACAAAAACAACAGCCAACAGCTTATCATGGAATTCACTCGCCAATTAAGTCAAGTCAACATCTCCGATGCAACTGATGCTCAGCATCCAGGCAGTATTGCTAATTTAATGGATAGTCCTGAACACACACTTCGTCATATTGCTATCAACTTTCTTATTGGTTCTTGGGACGGTTTCTGGTATCAAGCTAGTAACTACTATTTAAATCAAGACCTTGGAACCAAAAAGTGGACCTTAATTACTTATGACTTTGACGAAACCTATGGCAACGGTATTGAGGATACCGGTTTGAATACCATTGCTTACCAAAACTATACCCCTAAAAGCGCACAAAGACCATTGATAGAGGTTTTCCTTAAAAACGCATACTACACTGATGTGTTTGAAAATATTCTCAAGACTGTTGTCAAACGTTTCTTCAAGCCTAGTGTTATTGATGCTCGACTTCAAGCCTGGTATGAAATGTTGAAGGAAGATATTGTTTGGACTCGTGGTATTGCTGGCAAATCTTCTGGTGAAAAGACTTCTTTCACTCTTAAAGATTTCCAAAACGGCTTACTTGGTAACTCGTCTGATACAATTTCTATCAGCCAATGGGTCAGTAAGCGTTCTGCAGCTCTTACCCAACAACTCAACTTCAATGATACTGATGACCTTCCTGCGCTACCTGCCTATACTGAAGGTACTCATCTGGATGCTAACGGTAATGTCGTCAGCAATAACGGCACAACTGTAAGCACTGGCAGCAGTAACGGAAACAGTAATGGCAGCAGCAGTAACAGCAATGGTACAACAAACGTCACAACTTCCAAAAATTCTGCTAAAAGTCCTGCTTCTTTGAACCAAATTTCAAAAAGTACTCTTGTTTTGGCTGTTTTAGCTGCTATGTTGTTCAATTTTTAAAACCATGCATTTTTTTGCTTTACTCTAATTACGCCCTTCTCATTTGTTTAATATTTGTTAATATATTGTCTGTAAACTAAAAAAGTATCAAGTTTATACTCCATATCCTACCATGCTTGTTGAGTAACAATACACTTTCTGTTTCAAGGAAATGTTTTTTTTTATTTGTTGCACAAGTGTACCAACAGCAAAACTGGAAAAAAAAACAATGAGAGCGACGTCTCCGAAAGCAAGAGCAATTTACACAAAAGCTGAAAGTATAATATTAACACACCGCTTGTGTTTGACAAAAAAATCTTTTCTAGAATAGAGCTTGTACACTAGCTTTCTTTTAAATTGTCGCGAACGTGTACGTAACAGGTGAATTCATTACAGATTGAGATCAAAAAGAAACGTTCTATTTTGTTAAGCAAACGCCTGGGTATCGGAAGCATCTAGCATACTGGGAACATGTGCATCTTTTATAGAACATAACTCTAGAAACAGAAGAAAAACAGGTTCCTTCCCATGATGCTCCTCATAATTTATCATGATGATGACAGAAAATACAAATACTGACGTAATCACGTAATACAACTTGGCAGATGATGTGCTTGCAAAAGAACAAAAATAAACAAACATTATGATTTTCAAGGTTGAGTAAATCTTTATATTTAAAAAAGAGAAACGGTCTGTTTAGGAATACGAGTAAATCTTTATGTTTAAAAAAGAGAAATGGTTTATTTAGGGATATGATTAAATCAGAACAGCATATTTGATATACAAAAAAAAAGCAGAATTATCTTAAAAAGACGGCAGATTACTTGTATTCAACCTTAAAAGTTTTATGCATATAATTCAGCAGAATTTTGCAGAATTTTCTTTTTTCAGAGAATTGTCAGAAACCGTTACAACTCTCAAAGGAAAGGGTTTGATGTCTACAGAATAAAGCCAATCGCTACTTATGATCTTTTCTTCCCCTCCTCTTCTTTTCTTGAAAAAAAAATAAAATAAAAACAATAATTTATGGATGATAGATTATTGTGCCTGTAAATTTCCAGCAGCAAGGGAAATATGGCGCCATGACATCAAATTGTCTGGTCAAATTAAGTTCTACAAGACTAAAATTTTATGTTTTCTGAAAAAAATTCTGAAGTTATTTGAATAAAAGTCGGTGCAGGTGTCTCTCTCATACTTCTCCTTTTTTTTTGCTTATTAGACTAAGCAACAACATTGAGAAAGAGATGAGGCCATCAATTCCTTCTGTTTGGGGTTCCTTTAGCATTATCTGTTTATTAATATCTGTTGCTTATGCAGTTGACGTGAAGTACTCAGTTGTTGCATTCCCTCGCGACAAACAAACTGTGGCTGTCACTATTAATGATAAAGACTATCCTCTCCAAAACAGCTCTCAATATCCTAACCTTTTTACTGGTACAGCACCATTTGGTCCCGGATATCGCTACATTCTTTTATCAGGAAATAGCAAGATTCCTGAAGCAAATAATAGAACTTTGCCCAGTAACTCAATTTCAACCGGCAATGAGTTTTTCAATCGCTCCAAGACTGTATACAATGTTCCTGCTCTTCCAAGAGCATATAATCCTTTCTATTTGCGTAAGTTTTAAAAAAAAATCGCGTTCAATAAAAATATTGTGTAGTCTAATGTAGAAAAAATTGTTTGTAGCATTTTTCAGCAATATGAGTAGATATAATGAAGTGGCTACTCTCATTATCAATGCCGATACTTCTGGCCTGAAAAAAATCCTTAAAAACCCCAAAAAGGATTATTCTTACGTTGAAGTCTATAATATGACCTATATTGCAAGTAACGAAATTTTTACTTTTCAAGGAGCTGGAATCAAAACTGCCGGTCAATCCTCAAAAGATTACGCAAAGCAATCACTTAAGATCAAGTTCAACAAGTTCAACAAAAAGGGCACCAAAGATAGTTTGTACGGACGCCGCAAATTGAAACTACGCGCAGAAGCCAATGAACCTACAATGATAAGAGAAAAACTATTGCTTGACTCATTAGCCGCAGCAGGTGCTGCCACACCAAGTGCCAACTGGGTCCGCTTATATGTCAACAATGAACCTTTTGGTCTATACCTCTTGACAGATGGCTCTTTTAGTGGGTTTACTGATAATTTCATCAATGGTGGTCTTCACTTAAACACCACTGGTGCTACTTATAAGGGAAACTCAATGAGCGAAAGCAAGGGTGCTGATTTAGTTTACAAAGGTACCTCTCTTTCAAATTACAACACAGATGATATCTATTTACTACAGGAGAAAAATCATGCAAACATCACAGATGATAATTATATGGGCCCTTTAATTGACTTTATGCAAAAACTTAATTCTACCATACTTGCTACGGATGCTCAAAACCTTGGAAACATCACTGATCTTATAGATAGTGCGAACCAAACAATGGTTCAACTCGCCATAAGCTTTCTTACTGGTTCTTGGGATGGCGTCTGGTATTCAGCTAGTAATTATTATCTGATCCAGCATTTGGATACAAAGAGGTGGTTTCTTGTCACATTTGATTTTGACGAAACTTTTGGTAACGGCCTTGAAGAACCAAATCTGATTTCTGTTCCTTATCAAAACTACACTCGATCTGGCACTAAGCGTCCCTTGGTTGATGTGTTCATCAAATCGCCTTATTATAATGTGCAGTTTCAAGATGTACTCAAGAGAATTATCAAACGTTTCTTCAACCCGCGTGTTATCAAACCTCGCCTTGATGCCTGGGCTGATATGCTCAGAGAGGATATCATCTGGGACCGCAGTCTTCCTTATCATTCTCCTGGAGAAAAGTTCAAGTATACAGTTGACACATTTAACAAAAATTTGTATTCTACAGTAGATGACACAATCGGTGTCCTTGAATGGATCTCAAATCGCACAGCAGCGGTCTGCCAACAACTTGATTTTGACGATACAGATGATTTACCGCCTTTGCCACATTATCAAATCAATCTTCCTGATGTATAATATAAAAAAATAATTTATTAATTGTATTTCAAAGTTATTATATATAATAATGAAATAAATCCTTGTTTGTTTTTCCTCCCTATTTACACAAGATTTCTTCAAAGAAGTGTTATTTTAAAACATGCCCGTAGTGTCAAATCCTGGTGGTAATTGCTGTCCGACTAATGCTGCCAGCTGGGCTTGCTCCGCTTGTATACGTTGTTGCTCTTTACGGATTGTAGCTTGTGCCGCTTGCTCCGCAGATATCCTTGCCTGTTCTTCTGTCAATTTTTGTCTCTGATCTGCCATGATTTGCCTTCCAATAAGTATTTTCATGGATAGCGTTTCATCGCTCTAGAAAACAATGAATGTTGAGAAGAACATCATTTTTTTTAAAGTATAACAAACCTTTTCTATCCTTTTATTTAGCTTTTGGTGTTTCTTAAATACATCAGATTGGCATTTAAATATATCAAGTATCGTAGTATCTAACAGTAATGAGTCTGAGTACGAAAGCATTTCAGCTATGAAAAGCACATACCTTGGAGTTCCACAGACACTTTGTTTGCAACTAAATCTGTTTTTGGGTAATGATAAATATGATAAGGTAATAAACGGTCAATGGCATCTTTGGTGGAACTAAAAGGAGTCTTATAATCTGGCGTTGTCACAGCAACATGATCTTTTGAAAGAGTTTCCAAAAACCTTTTTTTTTTTTAAAAAAAAAAAAGGAGAATTAACAAAAAGAAAGCCTCTTATAATGACGCGAAAAGTATATTATTCACCTTCTCTTGATTTCACGATGTTGATATTCTTCTTCTGGTAATCGTTTTGATAGAATTGAATCCGGCAAAGGTTGTGAAAATTTTTTGGTCTCCTGTTTAGTAGGTGCTGCAGCTAAAGGCTTTTGCATTTGTGATTGTTGTGTTTGAAACTGTACTGGTTGCGATTGTAGATTGCTTGTAAAAGTCGATGTGCTTGCACCAGTAGGAAGAGAAGAGCTTGTGGCTGGTGTAGAAGTAGCCGAAGCACTT
This sequence comes from Rhizopus delemar RA 99-880, assembly GCF_000149305.1. Classification (NCBI taxonomy): domain Eukaryota; kingdom Fungi; phylum Mucoromycota; class Mucoromycetes; order Mucorales; family Rhizopodaceae; genus Rhizopus; species Rhizopus delemar. Next base: position 213,616 of record NW_027137833.1, read on the forward strand.
TGGTCATTGCTCTTGGCATTGGGATTATTAATAGTGTTCTGAAACGATTGTTGAAGTGTTGCAAAATGTTGTGGAGTGAATGCTTGAGATAATGGTTGCTGGTGCATATTTAATATGGTGGATTGTTGCTGCTGCTGATGATGCTGTTTTTTCTTTGAGTATTTTCCGGTTTTATTATATTTACGAGGGCCTTTGATATCAGGTGAGGGAGAGACTTCATAACTATTTGGTGTTTGATTTATCATTCCTTGCTGATATTTTTGTTGTAAAATCATAGATTGTTGCTGTTGTTCTAATTCTTCTCTTAATTTACGTGCAGTCTCCTTAATGGCATCAACCTCAGCTGGTGTTGGTTGTGGTGGTATATTCAAGGCAAATGTTTCTGTCTTTGGTGCGATAAGTTTATTGTTATCAACTGGCATGTTGGCTTGTTGTTGGGCTGCAAGCATGGTGGCCGCATGAAGAGATTGGATTTCTTCCATTAACCTTTTACGCTGCTCTTCGCTTATGGAGGATACTTGCATATTATCTGGTAGCTTGTACACTATTTGGTCTCTCTTACGGACCATAAGAACTTTGATGCCAGCTAAAACAAGTTCTGTGATAATCTGTTCTCCTTCATTATTATTGTTTATTATAGATGATGTTGAAGAGGCAGGTGAATTAATATTAGACTATTATTAGCATTTTTATATGCTTAGTAAAATGTATATAAAAAAAGAAAAGTGCAAGCTCACTTGAGGTTTGTCAATATTCTCCATTCTACTCCCTCTTTTTTGTGTGTCAGCTGTAATTGGAGATGCTTTTTAAATTTTTCTTTTTTAAAAAAAAATATTGTGACTACGTTGCTAAATCAGCCGGCAGGGATTACGACAGTTGCCGAAGCGAAGGACGAAGAAGTGGTACAATGCTTTCTGAGCCGCGCTTTATTATCAGTAAATAATCCACCCCTCTTTTTTTTTCTCTTTACAAGACAGTTTGATTTTTCCATCGGGGCCTCTGATGATAGCCGACATTCTTATGCGTGTTGAGCTGAATTCACAAATATTCAATACTTGATATTCATGATCTTGTCCATGTTGTGAGCTGCAATTGAGTTTGGTTTACGCATCTATATTAATCAACTCTTTTATGCCTAATATAATGACACTAAATTAATTTTTGGATAAAGAAATTTATTGAAGATAGTATTAATCTCATAATAAAATAATGTTGTCTTTTTTTCATCCATCAACTCATTAAAAATCGTGTCAGCTCGAATCTCCATAAACTGCACACGACCTTTAATTATATCTGAAGATGAAACAAAAAAATAATAAAGCATAGGACGTCTTTTATCTTTTTAGAACACATCACACGATTAGAGAGATTGCAAAACTTGTTGGCTTAAACTAGTCTACTATGCAAGATATAAAAGCCAAGATTGATAACTATGGCAGCCCTTTGCCTCACAAACATACAGGTTATCCATTGAAATAGATGGAAGAACTGAAAGGCGCTTGAAGAGGATAATCAGAGAGGATCCTTTTGTCTCTTATAAAGGAATAAATACGGGATTAGCAAAGCTAGATGTTTTTGTTAGTATAGAAACTCTTCGATCGTATGTCGATCAACGTGCCTTCAAATCGTACAGAGCAGCTCACAAGCCTAGACTGACTGCAAGACACCGCAAAAGTAGGCCTCACTGGGCAAAGGAACACAACAATTGGGCTAAAGACCAATGGAGAAATGTTGTCAAGTCCAATAAATTGTACTTTTGTATGAAAGGCAGCAGATACGGTAAAAGAATACTCAGGAAGGAAGGAGAGCGTTATGACGAAAGAAATATAGTATCTACAGTCAAGTGAGGGTGATGGTGGTACTATGGTTTGGGGATGTTTTTGGGGAGGAGGCTTCGGACCTTTAGAAACTATTGACACTGATTCTGTACACTAAGAAACATACGTCAATATTTTGGCTAACAGGTTTCATTCTTGGTTTACAAATGTCACGATGCATCAGGAGAGGAATTTTATCTTCCGAGAGGATGATGCTTCCTGTCATACAGGTAGTTATGCTCGATAGTGGAAGGAAATCCACCAAATCAGGGGGGTTGAGTACTGGTCTGCTCAAAGCCCTGATTTGAACCCGATTGAGCATGTTTGGAATGCTCTTGAAAGACAAATTGAGAGAAAAAAATTGTCTGTCAAAAACTTGCAGCAATTGAAGGTGGCTCTGCAAAAAGAGTGGGCAAGACTGGATCATGAGCTTGCCGACCCATTAGTTCAAAGCATGAAGAGGCGATATGAAGCAATTATTAAAAATAAAAGCGATGCAACAGAACACTGAAAATTATTTTATGGATATATTTTTAAAATAAGCACCTGAATATTTCTTTTATCAAAACTTGAAATCCCAAGCTTAGGTTCACAGGTATTAATTGGTCTTGAACTTACATGCCATATTTTTTCCAAATTTTGTTCGAAGAGTTATTTGGTGTGATTGTATTGGTTGATGGCAATCAAGCGCTTCTTTTGAACGGCGTGGAGTCATACGGTAGATACCCATCCATCAACGTTCATTTTGAAAATATATCAAGTACAGAAGAATCATCCATACCACATTTATCCTCATAATATTCAAATAAGCTTAAAATAACAAAAATAAATATGAACAAGTCAGAGAAGCTAATATTTGGGTCGAAAACGATGAACCCATGGGTCATTTCCAGCATAAGAATTGACGATTCAAAGCTAGCACCAGAAATAGGACCATCAACGAAGAATTTCGCCCCTTCGAAAAATACACGAATATTTGTATCGACTTCGTCTATTCAGCTGGCAAATAAGATATTAAAAGGTCCAAATAGATTAAATGATTTCTGACCCACTAGTACATTTTAGACAGCTACTATCTAAATTTCATCAGCGTAGCACGTATTCTCTGGCCAGATGCTACAGAGTTTTCACTCAAGATATAACAGTCCAGCCGTATACAATTTATACATTTGTAAATCGCACATCAAAAAATGATACTTGCTGTATTATGGGCTCTAAAGTAATGACGCTTACTGGAAATTCAGTTTTCGAAGAAAATGGCATGCTGAAAAAAGAGGATATTAAACAATTATTGCCTAAGGGCATTACGAAGAAAACTCAAGTTGTATCAGATATTCTTGGCTTAATAGAGCTATTTAAAGATGATAGCGAACTTGAAATCATTGGGAATGCCTCCATATCTCTTTATCTTCGTTCCATTGTCATTTCCTCGACGAACGGCTTGAAAAATGCTAACGAAGATATCATAAAAATATCTGAAATAAGTTTCTTCGAGCTTAAATCAGTACAATAGAAGCTACTGCTAAAGTTCCTCTTTGTCATCTTTGGAATCGTGATATGGCCGCTACATTAAACTTTAGACACATTCTTTTTATCCTGCATGCAAATGGTGAAAGACCAGAACGTTTCTACAGATCGAGGAAACCTCTCTCCATCGGCTTTAAAAGAAAGAATACATTATCACCATTAGCTAGCACTAGTCGACCAGCAAAATACCAAACAATTCTTTGCAGTTACCACTGCATTACTCCCAGATACAGTGTAAATCTTTGAACAATCGTCTAATTTGTTTTATTCACTTGTCTCAAAAATATTTTGGCGTTCGTCTCTTTTATCTTTTGAAGAGTCTATATTTTGTTAAATTGTCTCATTTTAGGTTAAAGCACTGTATATTGTAACATATTTAAATTAAGCAGAAAACATATGCGAAAGATCAAGTATAAAACAGTAATATCTTCTTGATACAATCTATTAATACAGCACATTTTCACGGATAAAAAATGAAAACGTTCATTATTATTTGCACCAGCAATATTTATTCTGTTAGATAGCAACAGTATTATTATTAAATTAAAAGCATAAAAAAGATTATATTACATTTACATTTTCAGTTACCCTCGCAAATCTGCAGGTCGACTACGAGAATAAAGGTTTTTTGGATCAGGATTACAATAAATATGAGAGGCAATCTTTAGACTATCAAAGTCTTTTTGTGCCCTTTGTGTCCACTCAATCCTATCGGCTGGTGTAAAGGCGTATTTTCCCAAGTTAGCCCAGTAGAATGCCTTTAAAAATCGAATTTCTTGAATAAAACGCATTTCTAGTACACCATGTTGAAGTACTGTAAACCCTTCAACCGTTCTACCTGTACTTATGTACGGTAAAGCTCTTGCCAAATACAGACAGGGTTGTGTAAACTCCCAAAACTTGACTTGCTGAAAAGCATGATTTAATCTTGAAACACCTTCAATAAATCTATCATAATTTTTTGAATCACTTGTGGACACAAAATCTACTCTTTCATCTTCTATTAAAGAATATAAGCCCATGGTAGCAAAGATGAGACCAAATATAGGGAAAATATTTGCTTTTAAAGAAATATTAGTTTTTTTTTAGGAAATACCATTTGTACGTACGTGTTACAGTGAGCAGAGGCAAGATTGACATTAAGCATTTAGTGTGCTTACGAGCATGTTCATAATTACGACGCCTCGCATAGTAGCAAAGCAAAGTACCATGAATAGCAATCTTGTTATAATCAGCTGCTTGCTTTAAATGTGCTTCCAAAAGCGCCACAAAAGGTTCACATTCCCTTAATCGATCTGTGATTAACGCATTTCCAACATGATAGACACCTAACCATATCTCTGCTTCAAAATCACAATTGCTGTGTGCGGTATCTGCCATCTGTTTCAGCAGCAGCAAATCCTCTGGCGAATTATCTAAAGTCCCTTCAAATACACGCATTGTGATCACAAGTCCAGCAGATCGATAAAACGCTTGGCAATCGGTAATAACACCCAATGTCTTAACAGCCTCAATGGATCGATACAATAGCATTCTTGCATTTTTGAACTTTCCAGCAGCAAAACACAAGTGGGAACAGATTGTAAGGGTATCAGCATCGTTTTTATCATCCATATATTTAAGAGCTTGAGTAATATAAAAAATACTTTGCTCTTTTTCATCATTCAGCCAACTGAGTAAAGAATTTCTAGCTAAAAACAGAGTATAGCTAGGACCGACTTCTTCCAGGCGTTCACAAGCATTTAAACCAACAAGGCATGTATAAACAAAAGCTCTTCCTTTACCATTGTAAAAGTAAATGTTAGACAATTGCACCATAATCTCCACCACACGCTTTCCGATTTCCTTCTTTAGATCCTTGTCAAATTTTCTGAATATACGAATCTTTCGATGCTTGTATTGTGCAATTTTGTTAACCCAAAATCTATAAAGGAACTCGGGTTCACTTTGAGGCCACGATTCACCTAGACAATCGAGAGCTTCAAACAAATAGCGTTCGCCCTCATTCAATTTTGTACGCATGGTGAAGCATATGCCTAACCGTCGATAGATATCACTGCGGTGAATACGACCAAATCTTACAGCTAGATCTGGATTGTCATTGAGTATTTTTACAATTCTTTCTAGATTTCCTGTGGCTTCAGGTAGCAAAAACGATCTCATGTTAAGATCAGCTAAGGCTTCTAAGTAGTGTAACTGTTTATCTAAAAAGTCGGTTTGCAGATAATGGCGAGTCACTTTGGGTAGCAATTTACTGTAGTTTTCCCTTGTTAGCTGACTTTCATAGTATTTTGCTAGTAATCGGTGTAAAAGAATTCGTGTTTCATAGGAAACCATGTCGTAGATACTTTGAGGAATTGTTATATGGGTGAATGTATAAACGTCTTCATCAGTTTCATGTGCTTGTTCATCTACTTTTTGAATAAAATGATATACATCATATTTTTGTACTTTGTTTCGTGCATCTTCTTCGCTTGCATGCTTGAATTCAATGTTGTTTTCTTTAATAACCGATTGCACCTCTGACATAGTAAAGTACTGATCTAAACAGCTCGCGACCTAGAATAAAAACAAAGTGAGATGGCAAGTCTTTTTTTTTTTTTTTTTTTTTTTTTTTTGTTTCGAAGAATTACAGTCAGAAATTCCTGAAAACTATTATCGACTCGATCAAACTGCATCTTGATAATACGCTTATAATCAAAATTTCCCAGCAAGTCTTCCAAGTCAAATCGAGTACTACTAGGTACTAAAGCATGCTCAACCACAGTGACATGATTGAAATCTTTCAATACAATTGCCATATTTCTAATATCATGTTTCAATATATATATTACTACTTTTTTTTTATACTTTACTTGACATAAAGAGGATTCCCTGCCGTTCTTTTTTGAATAACAGATACAATTTCAGGGCTTACACTATTTACACTTGAGGTTTGAAAGGTATGTAAAATGATCTCTGCGATTTCTGCAGCGCCTAATCCATTCAGTTTGATTTCTCGCGAGACACCTGTTTCTCTAAATTTTTTAATAAATGTCACATTGTAATCCTTGACAGGACGAGTGGCCAAAACAAGTAAAACTTTTTGGCAGTGCTCATGAATATGCTGCAGTAAGCGAATGGAAGCAGAGTCAGCCCCTAACAAGAAAAAAATGAGTAAAGCTCGATTGTTAAATTCTCTTTCTCTTTTACATTGTACATCATCAGAAATAAACACGAGCCCAGTATGTTCAGATACATAACGAATCATGCGTGTAATTACACCTGTCAACAATATGTCACGTCCTCGTACGTCTAAGCGCTGAGTAGCTGCGTTGTCTTGCAAATCTGCCAAGGTAGTAAAGACCACTTTGAATAAGGGTAAAAATCCTTCTTCTTCACCACATTTTCTTAAGCAACGTGTGATCAGCTCGACCAACTCATTTGTACTCTCGGGAAGGATATCACCATCAACCTCTGCTCCTGCAACGGAAGGTCTCTGGTTAGCCAAATGAGATGCTGATTGCTGTATACTATTTGTAGTTGTGGTGTTTGCAGGAACTTGCGATTCTTTGATGGTTGCAAGAACTGTAGGTGAAGACGGTGACGATGGTGGTGATGATGAGACACCAGAGGCATCCATTCCAACACCATAAGAATGAAGAGAATCATACATGTAATTTCCTGTGGATGCGGTGAAGTGAGATAATCTTCTTCTTGGATTACATGGCACTTGATCCGAATCAATGGTTTCAAATAAAGTCAATAAAATGTTTTTTACAAGATAATACTTTGAACTCTTTTCAACTGTATATGATAAGACGATAAGCATAAGTACATGGCTTTGTTTTATTTTTACCTTCTGTTGACGAAGACCAGCAGCAAAGCGTTTCATGACAGTGAATTGTTTTACTCAGCGTATGACAAAAGAAGCTTTTGCCTACACCAGAAGGGCCCGAGATAATAAGCAGATGATTATTAGGTGCTTCCAACCAATCATTTACAAATTCAGTTGCCTCAGCCATTTCTGACTTGTATCCAATAAAATCCGAGCTCCTTTCCTGAGCCGATGTACGTTTGTTCTTGATGATGGCAAACCGAATGATACCAAAAATCTGAATGGGTTTCACCTTGCCCTTGACAAAATTTTCACCATAGTCTTCAAATTCACAAATTCTACCAATTTGCTGTTTTGTTGCAAAGTCGCATACAATGTTTCTTTTTGAAAATGAAAACTTGAGCATTCGAACAGCCAAGATGATAGTATCGCCTGCGATTGCTGGATCACGTCTGTAAGGGTTGCCTTGGGGTAGAACTGAGTTGAAGATCGTACCTGTGGAGAGAGAAATAGAAAAATCATCAAAAAAGCCTAAAAAAATATCTCGAAGCTCTAATGCTGCCTTGGCTGCAAAAATGGCTTCTCTTTCATGAGACAGAGGTGGAAGACCAAAGACAGCTAATAAAGTAGCCCCTTTATCATCAACTGCAAACTGTTGAAGGATACCTTCGTATTTGACCAAGATGCGAATGGTTGTGTGTACTGCTTTTTGGGCCAGTTGGAGACCTTCTGGGGTAGCAACGTTTAATTTACCCAAGCTGATAAACATGATGGTCGCATCTCTAAATTGTGCTGAAAAGTTGTCATCAGGACTATGCTCAAGACGAAAGAGAGCGCTTCGGTTGATATATTTCAAGTAATGAGGATTAGGGTCTGTTGAAAGCTCCAAGATTGAAGTGTCCCTTGTACGTGCAACAAGAGGCTCAATGCTGAGCGTCGCTGCTCTACTTAATAAACCAGGAGTGTCCGCCAGATAGTTTACGTTAGCTGATGTAAATTCTTTTATATGAGTTTGATAGGGACGATTTCCTTTCCTTGGAGTGCTAGTTTCAATACCCTTTACAATATAAAAATCTCTTCTTTTCTCATAAGATAAGTCCATGGATTGATGTTGAAAAAGGTCATATGCTTCTGGTGTAATGCTCATTTCTCCAGCTTTGGCATTGTTCAAAGCCTCTTCAAGTGATTCAACAGCTGGGCCGCATATAGCATACTCTAATCTACCACCATATTCCAAATTATAGTCGCATGGGTTCTCATTTCCATTTGCACTGACGTATGAGAAACGTTGCTTTTTCTTAGTCATCTCTGCTGACTGACCTTCATTTGGATACATATCACCCACTATAACATTTGTAATATTTCCGCAAGATAGAGCTATGTGTAACTCTAAATCGATAGCGTCTGGCTCATCTTTTGTTGTATCACTTGTACCACTATTTCTTCTTCCAGTTGCATAAACTTTGTTTTTTCTACTTTTCCCAAATAAGATTGGTATACAATTCCAAAAATTGAATGCTGTCGAATCATAAGTATAATCAATATCTAAGGCTGAGCTCAATTGAAAACTGCCACCTGTAGATGATTGTTCACTCGTTGAACCATTGCCATCAAATAAAAAGAATCGTTGATTCTCATCAGTTTTCAGACGACGATCCAGGCCTACAGATGATCTATGTTTTGTACGTTCCTCAGCTGTTAAATAGACTCTATAGTGAGACAATCTAGCTAAAAGTTGCAATCCACATTCAACCGCTTTTCGAACAAGTACATTTCTTTGTCTAAATTCTCTATCTTTGCTATTCTCCTCACTGTTGGTATCATCTTTGTCAAAGGATTGTACCTGAAAACTGACTAATACTGCATCACCAAGAAACTATAAAAAAAGTTTGTATACATTTCATTTGTAGTCCCCTATGTACTTACTTTCACAACATCGCCACCAAAATGTTCAATTATTTCAATGCACTATCCAATTGAAAGAGAATGAATTTAATTTTCTTTTTATTCTATTGTTTCTAAATATATACTTCTCCCATATAAGATCCTATTTCAAGTGCAACAGCCTCAGCACCAGATTCACCTTTTTCAGTAGCCATAGTAGTTAGCTACGGACAAAGTAAACTTATTTTGTAATGACAATAGATTATCTTTTAACTTACTGCACTAAAACCTAATATAAACATTACTAAAATATTCATGTACTCAACAAAGTGAACTTACCAACAACGTCAACCATGAGTACAACACCAAATTGTGATTGACTATAAGGAATTTGCAATTTGTCATATCGTGCATGTAATGACCTTACATACTATTTCCCACATATAAAATTATATTAGTTTTTAAACAAGTTATTTTATTGATTGTATAACTCACCTTAGCAATATAAGGTGCAATATTTAGCATTGCTAAAAATATCTAAGTTTTACAAGTATACTTTTTCTTTCTATTGTATTTCGAATGATTTATTCAAAAAAAGGAAAAGAAAAACGAAGTATTTTTGTTTTCTAAAAACAGACTATGCTTAGTATTGTGACGTTACTGATGTTTCACCATCTCTTTTTTTTTTTTTTTTTTTTGCAAGTACGCTATTGGAAGAGACATGTTCGATGTACAGGGGTGGGGGAATCTTGACAGATCAATTTATTGTTTACTTTGCATTAAAGCTGTGTCTAATCAATTGCGAATATAAAAGTAAAATAGAGGGTAATCATAAGTCAATTGAATTAACCTTTAAAAAACTTATTAAGTTGAGCACAAGCAAATTCATTTACAAAGATTTGTATTCCTTTTGTTGATATAAGAAAACTCAATTGCTTTCCCAAAGATAAACTGTGAACAAATAATCAACTATATGAAAATTTTAAATACCGTCGCATTTCACCTTTAAAACCATTTATTCTTATTTTTTTGTTTTTGTTTTATTTTAGAAAAGAAGATTAAATGAATTCAGCAACAAATCTCTTTAAAAAGAATCTTTTTTCGTTTAATAGAACCATTCACACAACTTTCACATCCTCCAGTCCTCGAGGACTAGTAAAATCAAGTAACCGTTGGGGCAACTTTCACCGAATTGGCCCTGCCTCATTAGCAACTGTTGACGTTCGACAGATGCCACGTCGCCCTATACCTGACCATATACTTCAGCCGCCTTATGCCGAACACGGTACGTCTTCCGTTTGGTCCCCTGAAATCCCTGTCAATACAGAAATAGACATTGCTCACATGAGAGACGCTGGTAAATTGGCAAAGGAAATATTGGCATTGGGCTCTACCCTTTGTAAAGTAAAGCAAAAAAAGAAAAAACAGCTATAAGTTACTTTCATTAAATGGATCTATTATATACATAGCCTGGTATAACCACAAACAAAATTGATCAAGTTCTTCATGAAGCCATCATACAAAATGGAGCTTATCCATCACCTCTTAATTACAACGGATTTCCAAAGAGCGTATGCACTTCTATTAACAATATCATTGCACATGGTATACCAGATGATAGAGAGCTTAAGGATGGGGATATTATTAATGTGGATGTGACAGTAAATAATGAATACGAAATAAGAGATGAGAATGATTATTAACTGGACTATGACAGGTGTATCTGAAAGGATATCACGGTGATACCTCTGCCACCTTTTTAGTAGGAGATAATGTAGATGAAAAAGGAAAGGATTTAGTAGAATGCACAAGAGAGAGTTTGGACATGGCAATAAAGTTATGTGGACCCAATGTGCCATACAAAGAGATTGGTCGTGTCATAAGGTTCATTCAAATTCATACTTTCTATTTTTTTTCCTAATGGAATTTGTAGTGAACATGCACACAAATATGGCTATAGTGTATCTGATGAATTATCTGGGCACGGCATTGGTAAAGAGTTTCACTGTCATCCCTTAATCTATCACCACGGTAAATAGCAAGCCACATCGATATAATATGAGCAAGTGAATTTAATTTGACTCTAATTAGAAAATGAAGAAGAAGGCATTATGACGCCTGGAACCATATTTACAATTGTAAACAAAGATAAAAATGTGCATCTGTAAATGTAGAAACTAACGTGAATATTAAATAATAGGAGCCCATGTTATGTCAGGGGTCTGCTACTGGTATTATGTGGCCAGATCAATGGACTATATCTACAGTAGATGGAGGTAGAAGTGCTCAGTTTGAGCACACAGTAAGTAACTGTTGCTTCAAACTAGATGTTTGTCTAAATCTTTTTGTTTTTAGATTCTTATAACAGATAATGGCGTAGAAGTACTTACAGCATAGAAACATAGAGATTGTAAATAGAAATAAAAAAAAGTAACATGCAAAAGACTATTGTACAAGTTTTATTATCATCATGTTCTTTTTATGGATCTAATAGGAAATGCTATCAATTGACGCTTTACGTCATTACAGTGCATTTCATTATTATCAAATTCAGGTGATAGACATTGAAGACGGATGTCCATAAGCCAATTGGTATATTCGTTTTCCAGCAATTGTGCATCGACTTCATTCACAAGTTGAAAAAGGACTAAAGCATCATGCCGAAGCATAGCAACACGCTCTCGACTGAATAATAGATCAGTGGCCAATTGACGATGACGAGCGCTATACCAGTTATGCTTGTAACCCCTTTGTGTTTTATTACGTGAGTTTGATTCCAAGAATAAGCGGAAACTGCAGAATAAATAGTGAGTTAAGAGCTTTTTTTTTTCTTTTTATATATATACCTATCAAACTGTTCATACGTAGATTTGACATCTGAATGAAGTAGACCTTCATCAATATCCTTCAAATAAACTGCACGAGAGACAACACGACGTTCACTAGGATTATTCCCATTTGTGGGTGAGCTAGGACGGAATATCCAGCTGTATAAGAACCAGAGAATGATAAGAGTACCAAAAGATGCTTTGACAACTAGCGGTAACCCCTCAACTAAATCACGAACAGTTTGAATGACTGGATCAATATATTGATTGTACCATTCGCCCTTGGTCTCTTTTTTCTTTTCGGCTGTTGAAGGCTTTTTGATTGTGCCTGCTCTCTTGAGAGATATGTCTAGAGATGGTTTCTTATTTTGATTATTTTTGTTATCAGTAAGCTTGCTCACTTCATTCTGAATGATGGGCACAAAGACTTCTAAATTCTCTGCCATTCCCTTCATAGCCGCTTTGTTCACGATCCCCTTGACAAGAATATTTTTCAAAAACTTGACGCCAGTGTGACAAGCCAATTTACAACGGTCTTGACTTACCCAAGTAATACAGTACTTTAGATAAGGAACAAAAGCATCGGCATATGGAAGCTGAGGTGTCTTTGTGGTGGTCATGACAACGTAGCATCTAAAATATGGTTGGATAAACATTCAGTTTTCTTTTTTTTTTGTGTATATCAAAAAATACATTACAAATATTCTTCTTTTTTTTCAAATACTTGTTTTTCAATTGCTTCTGCTTCTTTTAATTTCACCATGGCATTATTAACTGGTATAATATATTTAAGTGTACGCTCAAGCTTTCCTTCAATGCCCTGTTCCCATTTGGTCATGGATAAATCTAATTAAAAGCAGTTGGTATTGACCCTTTTTATACATCCAATCCATTCCTTTTTTCTTACCTTTGCTTTTATTTTCAGCTGTCTTTCTTTCCCAGATATCTAAATATTGAGAGTTTCCTTCATCGAATAATATATGATATAAGCGTTTGGCTGATATAGGAAGTTCTACTTCGGATTCAAGCTTGTCTAAATGATTTTCACATTTACAATTCACTGGACCAGATGGCAATTTAAAATCGTTTGGTAAAGCGTAAGCTAGAAGATGGAGAAAAAAGAGTAAGTATCACATTATGAAAGAAGCATAAGTATCTATATCTTACGATCATCTACTTGAGGGGTTGATTCAAAAGACTTTTGGGATGAACTTACAATAACCTCTTCAGATAAAGTATTGGATGTTGCAGTAACAGCAGTTGTGGCCTTTGTTTTTTTATTCTTCAGCATGTTTTGGTATTCTTCTTGAAGTTCCTTTTTTGCATCAAAAAAGCCGCTACCGCCTGCTACGGTAGCTGCCATCATGGCTGCTGCAAGTGCACCAGATTTGGGTTTAACTGGAGCAGAGAACTTGCGAGGCGCAGATGGTTTCTTTTTGGTTTCAGTTGATCGACTAGGGATAAGATCAGGTAAAGACAAAGTGGAGCTAGATGGAGAAGGCTCTGCTGAGGATTTAATGATGGTCTTGACTTGGTTGTTGCTTTTGAATTTGGATGCAGATAAAGCATGAATAATATCATATGTTGTTTGTATAGGTGAAGGCTACATAAGAAGCATAAATTCATACTGAGTGCAATTTAATAAAATGATGCTTACCTTGGATGATTTTGCGTTTTCAACAGCAAACTTGAGCTTTTCACAGAGGACTTCAATGTCGTCCATTAAGGAAGTAAAAACCAGAGGCTCATCCGACCCTTGATTTAAGTCAATGACTAGTGCACGGTTTGATTTTGTGCCATCATTTACAACAGAGTTATCTCGAATAACCCGAACTGATTTAATATCCAATAAACGAACAGCAACCTATTTTTTATATGTAAGTGGATCAGACCAGGGGAATATAATTCATTTTGTACCGTATTAATGCAATTTAACATGATGCAACTATGAAACCAGAAGGTTTCTTGTGTAATATATCCTTTACCAGTATATACATAGCCAAAAGTAGATGTTGGCTCCTTTATATTGGTTGGTATCTGAGAACTAAGCTCTTGTTCAAGCTGATCTACTGTGTGAGTGATAACAGTGGGCGACGAAGGTAAATCAAGTGCCGACTCAATCTTTTCCATTGGTTTCTTTTTCAATGAACCAACAAAATCTATGATAAAAGGTCAGGGCTTTCTGTTTCATGTTTTCATTTTTTTTCTTTACATGTTAAAACTACTTCTCTTGACTCAACTCCACCAAATAATTTTCTCAATTCTTTGTTGCAAGCATCCAGATCTGCTGAATATCCAATTAATTCCACTTTAGGTACACTAGAATCATTTGTTCTGATAGGCCAGACAACTTGATTTCCTTCATTGTCAGTCATGCCTGTTGTATTTGAAGCAAGGGAGGAAGATGATAGCTCGCCTGACCCATCATCGTTGTTCTGAAACATACTAGGCACCAGTGTCCAAGGAATACCCCAGGAAGAGCTATTGCTTGTCGTTGGTGTTGATGCTGCTGATGCTGTTGCTGTAGGGTTCATTAATGTTGTGGTCGGTGTACTTGGGGATTGAATGGCACCCCCCTCAAGTGAAAGATTGAGAGAGCTACCATTACTAACACTCAATGATGCATGGGCTGCCTCGCGAACAAGAAGGGGTGTAAGGGAAGCTGAAAATTCATTTTCAATCTCTTGTAAATTAGACAACAAGACTGGCTTTTCATCCTTTGTACTTGTTGATATATTATTTTTGTGGATTGTTTTGATATTTAAGTTCTCTGATGAAGAGGAGGACTTATTATTGAAATCTTCATTTTGGAGCATCAGTCGCTTTGCTTTTTCGAATGTATTAATCCATTCACGCATCTCTTCTTCGGTCTCAGCTTGAAGCACAAAGGAAGGTCTATAAATAGGATACAAAAGATAATATTAGGAAATCATGTTTGCCTCTTTTCTTTCTAAACTTTACTGATGAGCACAGACAACTTCAAAACAAAACCTTCTATCAATGTCAGATAGTGGCTTTATATCACAAAGCAAAACAGATACACGTTCACCAATACTGATTGTGCCTTTCATTCTATTACCTGTGATATAGCAAGCGCCAAAACAACCATCATATAAAAAGAACCAACGTCTAAACCAATTATTTCTAGCTCCTCTTGCAAAAAGATAACCCCATTTTTGACTACTTGTATGTGAACTTGGTGTATAATCTAAAGAATGTTTACTGCCTTGAGTGGAATTGATATATTTGTCCAAATCTCTAGCTGGACGTATGCTGTTTAAATATTTGCTTTCTAATAAATTACGTGAATGCTGTAGTTGTTGCAATTGGTAATTACAAGTGTCTTTATCCTTTATAAATATTTGTAAGTAAGTTTGATATATCAAAAAAAAAAAAAAAATATACTTACATCAATGAGCCATTGTTTCCATGAAGTCAGATTGGATTCTATCTTTGACCATGAATCTAAGCCTCCTTCAAAGTCTTTAAGATGGTATAATGTAGCCAGCGTAAATCTTTCAACCAAAAAATGTTCTAAAAGAGATCGAAAATGTAATACTCTGACAACGTGTTGACCTGACATACGAACATAGGATTTCCTTGCCTCATAAAGTCTAAACGCTTCTTCTCGAATAGCCGATGCTTCCTTTAGTCTACTTTGAGAATTATATTTAAAGAGTTGACTTTCATATCTTTCTAAGCATTTTTCGTATTGTTTCTTGAATTCTTTAAACTCTTTAAGCTGTACTTTAACAAATGATTGAAGTGGTTGAATAAAATTGTCATCAATATCTGAAACCTATATTAATTATTATAAACTTTCTTCTTCCTTTTATATATAATTTATATTACCAATTTAGTTTTAAATGCCAAGCTTGTTTGTAAAGCATCCGAAAAGCTTTTAATGACAGCCCCAGTGAAATTTGGGTCAATGATCATACTATCAATACCCACTGGTATTACTTTCTTACAAAGTATATTTGTTTCTAAATTAAATTCTATAAAAGAAGTTTTAACTTTTTTTTTTGTGTGTATTTTACTTATTATTTACTGTTTAACTTTTCAGTATATTGCTTCATATGTTTAGATAAAGAATCTAACCATTTTTCTAACAAGTCTAATTGTTCATCAAAGTGTAAAGAAGATGATCGATATACTGGTGAGTCATTAATAGCATCATATATTGTTAACAATGTTGTCTGAACGTTGTTATTGTTAACAAGTTGCATTCTAATAATAATAAAAGAAAAGAAAAGAAAGGAGAAAGAGAGAGGAGTGAACAGTGGCATTATAACTACGAGATATTAAAACTCCACTTTTTCATCTCTTTACTGCTTTTGGTAGGTCAAGGAGTTCTTGTCTCGTTTTCTTTTTCTCCTTATTTCAAATATATTTAATTTACAATGTTCCTGGTGTCAATTTGCAGTTTTAAGACTTAAATAATTAGCGGGTTTTAATTTCCTAATCCACATATTTTCAATCACCCAAGTCGTAATTTTTCTTAATTTATTATTCAAAATGAATACTTGCTTTTTATTAAGATGGGCAAGACAGAGTCATTTATGAGAGTGGAGCAGATGCTGTGGAGTAGAGAAAAAACTTGATCTTACGACTAACAAATCTTGACTAAGTTCAGTAAATAATGTGAATCTCAAATGCCTAAGATCGACCCAAAAAACGGAAGAACTGACTGATAAAATACCGAGAGGCAATTCAGAAGAGCAATACAATGCATATATTATTGTTTAAAAACACCCCTTTACATACTATATTAAGCTCAAAGCTCTTTAAGCTTCAAAGGCTGCTAGGTTAGCGGTTATTGTTTAGCGTACTGCTCAAGGCTGAGCATAAATATTAAGGAATGACTCTGAAATATTTATGAAAAGCAAACGAGCAAGGGTCGCTTACAATATAAACATAAAGAACCCCTCATCAGAGTAGCTGATGACCACTCAGACAAAAATAGCAAATGCAGTAGATAGCTTGATAAAGCAATTAGAAAATTTCAAATCAAAAGATATGGTTATTGATTAATCTCTATTGCATAAATGCAACTTGACAATGAAAAAAGTTACAGTTCATCCTGAGAAAGATTTGCAAAGCACCTAGACTGGGTAAAACAATGGGCAAAAAGTGACATGGATTTCTTGAAGAATTGTATTTTTATTGATAAATCTGGCTTCAGTATCAATATAGATTATCTACTGCGCGTTCTGTTCGCGGTGCAACAGCTATAGTTATCATATCAATGACTGAGGTAATATCCTATTTTGTACTTGGTATTATGTCTGTTTTTGGTGTTTTGAATGTTGAAATTAAAATCCCTCAATCTTCTAAAAAAAGCGAATCGGAAAATGGTCTCAAGAGAAAGGTAGAGGGCTCAGAACAAGCAGTTCCTAAATAAATCACAATAGATCATTATTTAAAATTCATTTCAAACACATTGTATGTAATGGATAAACTACAGAAATGAAAAATGTTATCTTATCATGGGCAATGCACCTATCCATACTTTAAATAAAGTGAATGATTACATAAGGAACTAAAAGAAGTTTGCTCTGACAATACTCATCTGCGAAGGATTGAGGATGTTATTCGCTAAATTTTCAGAAAGCTAGTCAATTTGCGATTCTACATGGTGAAGTGCAGACGAGATATCGATTGATGAGTTCCGCCGGAGCAGTTGTCGACGTACTCTCTGCAGTAGTGAAAATCCACTTTTCATTTGCGCTTGCCGTTTGTTGGAGTAATTTTGGGTAAAATTTGTGTGAGTCACTTTAAAGTGATCCTATTAATCTATTAAATCCAATGGTGGAATATGTTGAGCAGCAACATCTCAGAAAGGGCTTAATTCCCTAACGGAATTGTTAATCTTTTGCAAGCTATAAGTTGCAGTGCCAAATACCAGGTCCGTATCATTGTTCTCCCCAGATAAGAGAGACTGACACAGTTGAATGGTCACATAGAGAGGCATATGTCACTTTATGTTGCAAAATCAAGTGTTGAAGATTATCACCAACGACGATGTACTCAATAGTGGAAATATCACGAAAGGTGGGCAATTGTTGATTATCAGAGTCGTTGTGAATTGGATTATGCCAATAATATTGTATCCGTCGTCACCAATATTGGATCTAATCATTGCTTGGTGATCAGCGTATACTGTGGTTGAAATCTCACACAAGAATACAATGCGCTGCTGGTAGTTGTTCAAAATCAAAAATTGAACATAAGTTTTGTAAAAAGATAGCTCACTCCCAGGACGAGGTGGATGATGATTGGTTGAATCTTTATGTAATATTTGGATATGCGAAAGAACTCTGTCTTTACTTTCTGCTTTATTTACTTCTCTCAAGTTAGAATTTAATGTCATCAGCAACTGAGAGGTAGTAAGCAGTAGATTGCCTTGTTCATGCTTTTGGTAGACGACTTTAACAAACCAATGATAAACATTAGTATCAATAAAGTAGTTTAAAGCCATGATTATATAGATAAACAGAACAGGAAAGAGAACAAAAAGACGCTTTGTAATGTACAGACGGTTCTGAAAATTGAATAACTTTTTTCTTCCTTTCTGTTTTAGACGACCTTTTTTTTTTACCTTTTCTTTTTCAAGAAGAAAAGGTGCATAAAATACACTACTGTCGGAATTTATTATATATTGGGAATTCTGCTTATTCACACTCGCACCAATTTCAAGCTTCTTTTTTTTTCTTCCTAAACCATGTCTCAAGCTGAAAAAACAACTGATTTAAAAGAAATTGCAAGACAATTATCTGATTCTTATTATAAAATATTGCAACATTCTACTTTGAATGAACAAACTGTAAAAAAACGTTAATAAACAACATAAACCTTTCTCTCACTCTGTTTTATATACGTGAATATCTAAAGATTCAAGAGTGTTTGAATCTACTCTCAAAGTATAGTAATGACTTGCCCATTTCATGGTTTACCCATGATTTTTTGGATGGACTCTTTATACTGCAAAAGAAATATGCGAAAAATGGAACGAGTCCGATTGTGGTGCTGCTGTCAGGTTGGTTACGTCGTAATTCAGAAGCAGACGAGATCAGAGAGGATTTAGCTCTTGATATATTACATAGAGCTTTATTAGAGTACAATGATGACTTAGCATTGCAAAAAGAGGCATGGATTGGATGGGTAGCCATGATTGGAAAGGGAAATCGAGATATGAAGCTGTTGGAAGGGATGACATCCGTAATTGAGATTTGCAGTCAAGATGCTATCAAAGCAGACTATATGGCAGAATCCATTGATGCAGGAGTTGCACATGCCTTAGCTCACACAAATACAATGAATGATTTTGAAATAGATCATTGTCAGAAACTTTTGCGTGTACATACAAATTTGGTCTCAAAAAAAGGTTTCCATGGTCTGTGTTCCTTGATGACAGCTGCTGAGCATGTCGTTGATGTCCGATCTCGAGAGGAGCCTCAAACTCGGGTAGAGGCTGATCTGTCCACGTTTGTACAGCTAATGTTTGATATCAAAGATGATTATGCCCGACTTGCCTTCTTGGCAGGCACACTGTAACGTATATCCTTTCCATACATTTCTTAGTTATTGCTAAGCTTTTTTATACAGACGAACCCTTCAATTCAGCTTGATAAAAATGACAAAGAAATTGATAAAATTAAGACAAGAAATCGAAAAGGAATTTATTCATCAGCTTAATATCGCTTTAGACTCAAATGATACGATGACGCACCAGGATTCTCTGTCATACTTTGCCGCTAGATGTCTTATTCAAATGCCAGTAGAACAGCTGGAATCTATCTCGAACGCACAACTTTTGAAGGTCTTGACATCAAGCTTACTGACTAGTCCATTTACTTTTCATCATGGAGAACCATTTTCTCGTTTAGAAAATACAAAAGAGATGGTCGATCAATTAAATGCATTGTCAGAGCAATCTTTATTTAGAGAAGTTGGCCGTATGTCTCGCACAATAGCTAAACTTGTAGAACTATTGATAAACGAAAAAAAAGAACAATTCATTGTACAGCATGTTTTGGACAGGCTACTTGGTTTCTCATACAATGTTTTTATTGACTGGGATCAATTTATTGCTAAATATTCTAGTAAGATGATGACGCCAGGTAGAGTTGCATAATATTCCTTAGAGCTGGTAATTTATCCCTTTTTTGCTATTTCCAAATTTAAAAACTATAAACAACTTGTCCGTCTTGCAGAGGAAAACTCCAATTACAAAGACCTTGAGACTGGTGCTTGGACTTTACTTAAAAGTATATTGTTTTCATTTACAGTTATACTAAAATCTGTAGCTGTGGATGTACCCAATGGTCAAGGCTTAGTAGAAGTACCCCACGCTGCACAAGACATCATTTCTATCTTTGCCAACCTTCATTTTATTGCACAACATCTCGGACAAGGAGCTGGCCTTCAGGCATATCAGGATACGCTCACGAACACAGTCGCTTACCTCTTACATAAAGAAAACCAATGTCAACTGAACAAACTTATGTCAGTAGCCTTTAAGGAATACGCTCATGCTATATACACAAAGGATACGACAAATACCGTAGAACTTTTATCAATCACCAAACAAACACGTCTCTTATTTTTTACAGATCTCACTGAACAAGTAATGAAAAGCATAGATGATGAAGTATTAGAGCAGCATATTTTGCCCGTTATTTATCCGGTCCTAAAATGGAAACGTATTGAGAATAGAGATCTTTATGAAAGTGCTCATACAGTGGCGATTAGTACGTTTTTAACAAAGAAACCTGTTTCGCGTGAATTAGCCGGTGTTTATGCAAAAATACTCATTGACGTAAGTTTTTAGTTTTATTCAAAGCGTTATCCTTTCTCATTTTTCTCAGAACTTTCCTGAACCTATGAATTTGGATCAATTTCGATATGGGTTTAACACAATGGTACAAGCCTTGTGTGAGATGGATGACGCTTTATCTTGGCTTACTGTCAACCAGCTGATTGAAAAGATTAATTCTCTGGATCAAGAGAAAGATATACCACTTAGAAGTCAATACGGTACTGCACTCATCGATTTGCTTCGGCCTCTTTCTTTGGGCCCTTTTTTCCGTTCTATTTTAGATCAAGTCCAAAAGATGGTTGTATCACAAGAGACAAAGGCGATGCAGCAAGCAACAATGAAAATCATATTTGATACCGTCAGTGGTCCTGGCATCTCTGATATGAGAAGAACAGAAGCTGTGGGTTGGTATTTGGACTTAAAACGCCAACTGCAGTTGTAAAATAAAGAAATATAAAGGGATTTATTGACAAAAGAAACAAAACGTGTTCTTGTTAAGATGAAGCTTTCTTTTCGTTGACTGAGATGAAGTGGTAAGAGACGATCAAGATCATGGTGATTACTCCAAGTGAATTAGCAATGAGAGCAAGTTGACTATCAGAAATCATTTTCTATTCGAAATATAATAGAATGTTAGTGTCATTACTTTCATCTTTTAAATGAGCTTTTACTTTTTATTAATAATCTAATTTATTACAAAATAAAAAAAGGAACGGAAATACAATTTAAGAACTTCAAGAATTTTAAACTCTTCTTTGAAATAAATCATGCTGATAAAATAAAAAAGTTGAAGAGTATAGTAGCCAGGTTTTATTACATTTGTTCATTTCTTATGGTGAACACCTCTTTAAAGATACATATTAATACGTAACTTGAGAGTTTTTTAAAAATAAGTTTTTAGACGATTTCCTTTTAGATTTGACAATTTTTAATAAAAATGGGCTTCAATAACTATATTCCAAACGAAAACTAAAATAACTTTATGACTGAGGGAATGGAAGTTGATGAGGTTGCCGTTCAGTTCGGCGACATTAAGATGCTCAGGGGAAATGAGTACCTGTAGAAGATACTCCTCAAAGCACAGCTGATGATGAGAAAATGGAGGAAATGGTTTTAGAACTGGAAGAGAATTATAGAGTACTTTACTTTTTCTAATTCTCCTGTAAGTTATAATGAAATAAACCCAAAGAGAAAAGATAAAGAAAGCAACCATCATACATCAATCTATACAAGTAATCAATAACATATCCACCGCCGCCACTACAATCCTCCAAAAAGAACAAGATCATATCTTCGTGAATAACTGCTATGAATCTGTTGGAACTCTTATTAAGAACGAAGCCGTTACTCTTTGTCCCAACTATCATTCTCTTGACTCTGATGGAAAGGCTGCTCTCTTCCCTCCCAAGACATACTCTGTTGATTCGTATGATTATATCAAAGAATTATTGTCATCTCTCATTAGCTATTACAACAAACACAATAGCAAAAAGACAAGCTGGACAAATATCTACAAGGAGCTGAAGCGCCTTGATAATATTTATGATCACGAGCTGGACACGATTCATAATAATACAAGTTTCTGCGTGCATTTCTTGCTGCATATCTTGTCTATTATCAAACATCAACCTCATCTATTTCGTGAAGAAATAGATAAGTCTGAATGGGATTTTGTTGTCGACTTCTGGTGTGTTGTAACAGAGCGTTTATTTCATGGATCCGGATTACGTTTAAAATGGGGCGACACTCACTTGACTGTACATGATACCGTTTCTAATTTGCTTTTAGGTGACCCAATTTTCAAAAAACTCTCGGTATTTTCTAAACTAAAGAGGTTAATTCTCATAATTTTTGAAGGCTTCCCAAAAATAAAATACAATTCTAAAAAAATTATAATCTTCTCAAGTGTAACCTAAAATACTGTTTGTCTCTCTGTATTTGTCTACTGCGCAATCTTTTTAGGAATAGAGTAGACATGAAGCTTACAAAAGACAATAAGCACATGACTTTAAAAGTATGGCGCGATAATAGTCGTATTCGCTCAAGACTAATTGATTTAATTCTTGAATGTCTATTGCTGCATAACAAGCAGTGTAAAAGACAGCAAATCCACGTTATTTCCGATTTAATTAGCAAAGGAAAGTATATTCTAGAAATAAAAGTTGAATTCTACAAACATCATACGCAGTCTTGTTTAAAGTTAAATTTCGAAGAGTCAATGATTATTTTAATTTATTAACATATGGAACTTAGTTCAATTCACCACGGACCCACTGCTGCAACATGTCAAGACCACTTTCAGGTTGATCATAAGGGACCATATGACCAGCACCAAACACACGCAAGAAAGCAAATCGGCCATCTTCTGTTCGTCTGAGCTCACCAGCTTGCTTGCCGAGTTTATCAGAATACCATTCAGTATCGTTAGCAGCATTGAACTCCTTATGACCTGACCAGGGCAACTCCAATGTCCAAGCTTTGTTACCCATCCAGTTACAAATAAAGTCAGCATCACCAGCATAAATCAAGATACGAACATCATCTTCTAAAAGAGGAGGAACTTCAACCACATAAGGACGCATCCAGTCACCAGCCATTTGGAATCTAAAGTTAATTTGCATATTACAGCTCTCATAATTATCTGTTTCAGCACCAATGGCCTCTTTAACTTCAGGAATATTCAAGTATTTTTGAACACTCTCAAGAATTTCATAGCACAAGTTACCGCCTTTACACTTTTCACGTACATCATAGGGATTCATACCAGTTTGTTGGTAAGGTTGGATTTGATCTTTGTTACATTTCATGGCAGCAGGCAAACAGGCAAAGACATTTTGGTTATCATAACAATTTTGAATCAAACGCTCACAAGCAGGGAATTGCGCCTCCATGGCTTTACAGGCAGTTGGGCTCAAGACGGGGCCGTAAGAGTTTTCACACGCCATCTTGGCATAGTATTTGTATTGGATCAAGGGATCTGTTAAGCCGTTACCAATTAATAAACTCTTCAAATTGACGGGTACAAGCGTTTCTTTGTTATGGAAAAGTTCGAGTGAGTTAAAGTTGCCCTTATTGTTGCGGTTGATGGCACCACCAATAGCAGGAATATAATGGCCAGCATCTTTTTTAAGCAAAGAAAAAGTTAGCTCAGTATTATTTCAAAATAAACAAACTTACATGATTCTCCAGAGACGTGGAAGTCAAGGTCAGCGTATTCTGTAATAAAAACACAGACAAGTTTAGCGGTGTGTGTCTTTTTTTTGCATGAAAGTACACTAAAATTTAAAAATAACTTACGTGGGAATTGCTTGAAAAAGAGTTGAAGGAAAGCATAGACATCCTTGGCTGCAGCATTTGTGTTGGTGGCTCCTCCACTACCATAAGAATAACCAACATTCAAGGGCTAAATGAATACATAAAAAATAAGACAACTTCATTTTAATAATATCAGGTTTCTTACTTGATCTAAAAAGATGACGTTTGCTTTTTCATTCCATGAGTACTTGTTAAGAATGGTATCTGTACCCTCCAAATTAACAGTACAAGGACTATATTATAAGACTAAGTTAGCTTTTTCCTATTCTTTTTTTTTTGTTTATAATTCTTCTCATTTACCCAAGTTCCATGAAGAGACCCGTCAATGAAGAACAGCCAGGACCACCGTTCAACCAGAGAACAAGAGGGTCTTCCTTAGGCTTATCTCTTGACTCAAAGAACCAAAAGAAAAAGTGCTTATCATCATCCACATCTAAATAACCAGAGATCTAATGATAAAAAGAGTCATAAACGATTGTTTCACGTAAATTGCATTAATTGTTTGTTTACTTGTTTGACATCTGGATCACAAAGAGAAGGATGCTTGTATCTCAAAGCATAATTTGAGAAAGCGGGATGAGTAAATACATTAAACTCGTTGGAAGGATGATGAAAGACTTCCTTGAGCCTATCTGTTGTTGCTTGAAAAACATGCTGAGCATCAGTCCAGATATGTTCTCCAAAGTCAACAATTGCTTTTTGCTCAAAGACAGCAGGTTCAGCATAAACCAAAGAGGTCATAAAGTAAGAGGCTACAATGGCCGTCTTTGCAAGTGAGAATAAACTCGGCATAATTCTTTTGATAACAACAAAATAAAAGAAATTAAAAAACGAATGGGGATGCCATTTAAAAGAAAAAAAAATTGAGTCTTGTGAGCGTTTGTAGCTCCGTCTGTAGATTTCTCCTCCGTTTGCCCGGTGAATCAAAATCAACTTGTGATTAAATGATGTGTAATGTTGGAGCTGAGATTGATACGTTGAATACATAAGATAAGAACAAAAAGCGATTGACTATCGCTATGTTTGTGAGCCTATATTAAAATGAGATAGCTACGTATTACTGAGCTTCCTGATGGGTATTTTTAATTGATCTTCTTTTAGTTTATGTTGTGTCAGTAATAACAATAGTTTTCAAAAAGATTTCTTTGAAACTACTCTACATTAAAGATAAAACAAAGAGTACTGTTTTATTTTTTATTCAAAGTTTAACAGAATAATCTTGAAAGAGCTCCATTTAGTATATTGTGATAAAGAGATATAAAGCAACCTATGGTTTTATTATAGAAACCTACATACGGAACTTCAAGTCTTTTGGTGTGAACAAAAGATAACATTGGAAATAAGAATAGTTTTGAGACATTGACTGAAATAAATTAATATAGTATAATAGTAATGATAGTTTTACAGTATAATTTTTTGCTGTACACTTTGAAATCAACTAACCTTCTATTGCGATTTTGAGTATAAATCAACCAGAACTTGACATAATTTTATAAAAATTATAATAAAAATTTCTTGTGAGTTGAAGTCTTCTTTTTCTTATATAGCAACAACTTTAAGTGCCCAAGTTTAGTCAATAGTCGAATTGTTTGATAGACAGCATTCCTGCTAAAATTTTCATCCAATAAAAATCGTAATTTTTTTCCCTTTCTATTGTCTTTTTTTATTATCTGCATGTGGACCGTTTTAATAAAAAGACAAGAAGTAAAAAGTAGATGACGATCATCAGTATGGTCTAAATAGTGATTGGGCGCAAGCGTAGACCATTGGTCGTGCTGTTGGAAATAGGGGGGATAAAGCAAAGTAGATGGATCATCGAATTTGGACCTAACCTGACGTAATAGGGAAAAGTTAAAGTTGTACAATGGCTTATTGGTGCACAAGATATGAACACTGCTTTCAGCAAAACCTTGAAGCTTTTTTAACAACTTGCGATGCAAAAATACTTACAAGACCTTGATTGGCTGAAGCCCATCGATATTGAACGCGTCAAGCAACAGTACCTCATCAATATCCATTCGAAAGGTGGACGTAACCAGTATATTGAGCGTTTTGATTCCAATCACAAGTTTGTTGCTGCTATCATCATTTATGGTATTAACGTATACATTTTGGTATCGTTTATTGGTACTAGAGAGAGATGAGAGAGGCAGCTGATTTCGAGTGATTTTGAATCGTTGAAATTGGCTCCCAAGTGAAGGCAACCTTGCGTATGCTTCAACAGAATTTAGCAGAAGTCGCTTACCATGGTTGCGAAAAATGGTTCTTTCCAGAATCCTCGTGTAAAAATATGGTAGCCATCCAGGTCGCGTCTAATCCGTGTTTAAAATTTCTGACGCATCATTATCCAGCTCCGCATACTCGTTTGCAAGGCTTCTCCATTGGGTGGGAGACTTCGTACGGCGCAGTCGTAGTGATTCAGCTCGTCAAAAAATGGATCAATATCGCTCATGGAGTTACAAGACCGCTTGTTAGGCGCTGGAAAGAATTGAAAAGGTTCAGTTGGACTGTCGTATTGTGATTCAATGAGCTTCAAGATATTCTTAGGTGTACCCAACAAATGATGGTGTCCGCCATGATGATCAATGAAGACAAAAAGCTCCAATTGTTCCAGCTATGCTATTAACCACATTTTTTGTTTTTCCTTTTGTGATGCAATGCTGACATCGAGCACAGTCTTGTATCACTTGACTCAACAACCATCTCATTGAACTTCTGATTTTTACCGATACAAATCTCACTATTCACTGTTGTAGCAACTATAAGGCTTATTGCTTTGTCATCAAAATTGTTAAACTTTTCAGGGACACCATTGTAATTGGTGATGTGCGTATCTTGAATTTATCCGAGTACGAATATTGCTATTTGTAAGAGGATGCTCGAAAAAGCCTTAAAAAAAAGGAGGGTCAACAAGATCAAAAGTAACTGAAAACCTTAGTAATGACCTTATTTTCTTTAATGCTGATGACAGCAAGTTTTGTATGGCATCCTGAGATATTTGCAGATAATAAAGCCGAGAAACAAAAATGAAATAGTACTAGAAAACCTAATGAATAAGTCTCTATGTAATCTCTTTATAAGGTTTCAAGAAGATAGAGAGGATCTATTTAACTAAACTATAAGAGTATAATATCAAGATTGGTGTCACCAAGCTACAAGCAAAAATAAACAAAGTCCAGAAATGAGCCATGACTTCATTTTTGCTAAAATACAATCCTTTATTTAATTGAGAGCATAAAAATAAAATTAAATAAATGTCCGCCCGAATTAGGTCAACCCGTTAGAAAGTTAATGCTAAGGAAAAACCCCTTTGGGATCAAGGGTAAAAAATGTAAAAGGAAAAGAAATGAGTGGATCTATCAAATAAAAGTTAAGGGAATTGTCTTAGCCATATAAGAAGCTTCTGACTGTATGCCACCCTCTGATTCCATAAAATGATGCTGTTCCGTTGCATCCAGCGGATGATCAAGTTGTCTCGAGAATTGGTCAGTCGGCCTCCTGTAAGCGGTCCCATTCTTGCATTAAAGTCGCCGCAGAGTATTGTCTGATTAGTGTAGCCTGTTGTGCATTGTAGAGAATCCAAGACTTGGGTGACAGACTGGTTGTCCAAGTGGGATGGCAGGTATAAACAATGTACAAGATTGTTCGCAATGGTGAAAGAGAGCTTATATTGGCTTAAACTTGTATTATGATCTGCAATGTGGTGGATATGGTAGTTACAAGTAGGATTGGCAAAAGGACTGATGTCCTGGCTGCCTTTGTTAGCGAGAGGTTGGGTTTTAATACCGTATGTATGGAATTACTTTCAGTGTTGGATACTTGAGTGGGCTTAATAGCCAGGTCTCTGTAATAAGAGCAGGGGATGATTGAACAATTTTAAGGATTGAATTGAGCACTTGGTAAGCCAAGCCGGTAGCATTGAAAGTGAAACCGTAAGGATATTCATAAAAAAGAGACATCTTCCATATGGGTCTCCATGATGTGTGACTCAGATTCTTTATAATCGTCTGTAGCACTCATGTGTTCACCGCCATAGAAAAGGGGTTCGGATTCTGTGTGGTTAACGTGTCGGTTTGAGGAAAGTGTCTCCTATAAGGTCTGCTTGCTAATCCAGCCTTTGGTATGGAAATAGCGTGCAGCTGTAAATTTAACAGGGTCTCGGATGAATCGCAGTGTGCGTCCTATGCGATTTCAATGGTACATGAAAGCGAGATTGGTTCGTTCCTTATCTGTAGCATCGGCATATTTAGGATCACGTAGCTTTACTGCCACGCTTAAAGGTAATTGTGAAGTAAGAAAAAAGCCATTGCTTCATCAGAGACTAGGTTGACAATTAAATACAGAAAGTCATGAGGTGTTTTCTGTCAACATTTAAACAATTTGGAGATTTAAATAGCTTAATCTCAAACACATCATAGAGAATTAATAGATTCAAGATACATAATGATTCTATTATGCTATAACAATATATTTCTTTATTTCTCAAAACTATTCTTAGTCCTAGTGTTGGTCTCTATTCACCCAATCTTAAATTTTATAGTAACTTGTAACTTGTACACTAATAAATATATACAAATTTCTTTTTCCTTTCATCACTTGATGACAAAAAGAAAATACAAAGGTTACCCAAATGATACAGATTTTACGCTTTAAATTTTTTGTTTGGTAACTTTTTCCAAATTTGTAATACTTGCTTACAGTAAGACAGTCTTTTTTCGTAAGTGAAAAAAAAAATACCACTTGATTACTACGTTTCCACAATTCAAATAAACATTACAGAAATAACAGTTTTTTTTTTATAAAATACAATCTTGTGAGTAAATCTAAATTTGTCTATTCTCTTTAGTTTTATTTTGTTGCAAATCTTTTCATTCTTTCCTCTGCAGCCCTTGCTCTTTTTTCTCTCTCAAGGCGCATACGAGCTTCGGGTGACATGTTTGCCATATCGCTTACTGTATTGTTGCTACCTCCTAAAGTCTTTTGGACAGAGGCAAATGGCTGTTTGTCCTTAGCTTGTTCTCGCTGTTTTTGTTGTCTCAACTGCTCTTCTTTGGCTTCTCTTTTTGCCTCCATTTTAGCGCGTTCCAATTCTAAAAGACGCTTCTTTTCTTGTTCCCTTTCCAACTTCTTTTTTTCTTTGTTTATTTGCTCTTCTTCCTGTTCCTTTGTTAAAGGGCTGGGAACACGCGCTTCCTCCAGCCATTTCCATTTATCCGGGAGATCACACATACACCTTCTAAAAGCGTTACGTGTTTCTTTATCCTTGCTAACTTCGTATGCTGTTTTGCCTAGATTATTTACAATAGTGGGATCTGCGTTGTACTTTCTCAAAAGTTCTGATACTAAATCACCTGCCCCTCCCATAGCAGCAACCATATGCAATAATGTAGGATTATGCCGTAAATCTTCCCTTGCTAAATTCTTTGGCAACAGGCCTGAAATAGGGAGATCTTTATGCTTTTCAATGTAGCTTATTGTTACTGCTGTTTTGTTTTGTTTTACGGTGTTTATTAGTTTTTCTACCGCAGGATCTACTGAGACTACTTCTGGTTGTTTTTTGGGTACTTTTTGATCTTGAGTCTTTTTAACAGATGATTGCTGTCTTTTGACTTTCTCCTCCTCCATGACTCTCCGTTGCTCTTGAATAGCTTTTTCATCAACTTCAATCACTTTCACAGTAACTAGTTCTCCATACACTCGTTTCAACTCATTGAGTGTTGGTCTTCTTGTGACAAAAGGTATAGATTTGGTGTTGTCTGCATTTAGAATCGCGCCATCATAACCAAACAAGACATTTCGATTATTACTAGGTGCATGAACAAACACAAATTCACTTGCTTGAATTTTCTCTCTCCATTGAGACACAATCTGCCGTACCTCTTGTTGAAGCATCTGTTCGTTGTATCGACGAATTTGGGCACCTGCTGAATTTGCCTTTCCTCTTGCGTTATCATTGGCAGACTGGGAGCCACCTTGCTTTCTACGTGCTATATTTTTTAACTTTTTAGAAAAGAGGTTATGTTTACTTATTAACAGAAAGCCTACTTGTGTATCTGTGAATTGTCTTGTGTTCAGCAAACTTTACATCAGAAATACTCGCATTTACATCGATCACACATGCTGCAAAATGTCCGCCTCCGAGCATAAAAATAGTCCAGTAACGTTTACCTTCGCTTTTTCGAAGTGCGGCAAGAGAAGATGAAGCAAGCAGATGATGATAGATACCATAATGAAGACTTTTATTTTCCTTATGTCTAAACCATGATAGAGCAGAATATTTTTTCAGTTGAGAGGCAATAATGGGTTGATCAGAAGTACTGTCCTGTTGTTCGTTTTGCTCCTCTTTTTGTCTAGATACAAGCGCGTTGATCTTGTCTTGTTCTTGTTCTTCTTCCTCTCCCTCTTCCTCTTCCTCTGATCCAGAAATGCTCTCCGTCAAATCTTTTTTAATTGAATAGCTGTTAAGGATTGCGTAGAGACATGTTTCTTTTTTACCTCCTAATAACCGTTCAAATTCCTCAAAGCTAATAGGTGCTGCATCCAATACGAGCTTTCTTTTGATGTTGTATCGATGCCAGTCAGTATTATAATGACTTCTTTGTTCTTCTCTAGAAAGGAAAGACAGTTGGCAAGTTCGACACGTCAGCTCAGCATCTTCTTGCTGAATTTGTAATCTTTCGAGAGCATTTACTGTCACTTGAGTAGCTTGTTCTGTTAATACGGCCTCGGGGGCTTTTTCGACAGGTTCTAATTGTTTGAGTAATTCTGTTGGAATGTCGAATATGCACAAAGATCTATTGTTGTTATTATTCATTTTTAAGAAAAAAAAACAAGTAAAAAAAAAAAGAGTGGAATCGCTGTTTTTGAATTAGAATCTTTTTTTTTTTTTTGGTTTTGTTTTTTTTTCGTATAGTTATGAATGCTTTTGAATAATCAACAAGAAATATTTGTTTGTTTTGCTTTCTTGAATGTGTTACTTTTTGGAAGCTACTACTGGGAATTCTAGATCAAGTAAGATAGGTTAGGGTTGGATATATGAAACTGCTTGATAGTTGGTGGATGATTAAGGTTCATTTATCAAAATACAATATAACTGACTTTCATCTACGGATCAATACGAGTTTAGATCATTAACTCATATCAGTAAACATAACGGATATCGGTTACTGTACATCTCATACACAAAAATCCTAGTTCCTGTGCTTGCTTTAAAAAATAACAATTCAATTAAAATTTGATTCATTTACGTACGTTATCTAGTTGAATATGAACAAACAGCCAAAGTGAGTGTATACAGGTATAAAATTGTAAGCTGATGTGGGAATTCTTTTAGTATATGGGTTGAACTTATAATGATGCTCAAATGTCATGTATCTTCCTTGTCCTACTGGATTTGTTGAACAAAAATGCGCTTGAATTTGTATTTGTATTGCTTATTAAAGAGCTGTATAAACCTATTACAAACAACACATTGTGTATGAAAGGCAAAATCATAGGAAGGCAATAGACAAAGCAGAATGCCTTATATTCATAAAAGTGAAAAAAGAAAAGAAAAATCATCATGCTAATGGTTTCGGAAAAGGATTATAAAAAATAGCAATGATGTATAAGGAAATATTGAATCGAAAGCGAATAATCTATTGTTCTGAGTTTGTATAGTAGTTGTGCATCTACCACCGAGGTTTAAGGGGCAAAACCAACAAGAAAGAAAGAAAGAAAAAAAAACGAAAAAGAACTTTTGAATGGTTTATTTTCATTATTAATACATAAACAAAAACTGTTTTTCCCCATTTATTCCACTTAGTATTGTTGGGGTGCCCATTTTACGTAAAACTGTCGAGTAAAGTATTCTGTCATAATCAGTAGATATTGGGGTACCGCCTATGTCTGCTAATTAAAGTAAACCTTTTTTTTTTTTTTTTTTGTATATTTGTTTACACACAGACATATAATACCTCTCCTTTTTATATAATCACCTACAAGTTAGATGTCGGCTCGCTTATTACCTAATGAGCTATTAACACAAGTTATTAATTTCACTCATCAAGCTGATTTAACACCTTATTTATTTGTATGTAAATACACCTTTCAACTTGTTCGACAAAAAGTATATAAAAAAGTAATATTCCCAAATGTAAACATAACAGAACAAGATATTTTATCGTTTTGTGAACTTTATGGACAAAGTCTATGCAGTATTAAACTACCACAAGCAAAATATTATTCAAACAAATTATATCAGGCAATATTTATTTTGTGTCCTCAACTCGATTTTTTGCATGCAAGCATCCTATTCCCAAGCCAGTTGAATGAACTAATGCCTTATTATTCACCTCATATCAGTTTTATGATGACACATATTCCCATTGAAGAAGAAGATATCATCTATTTGGATACCACAAGAACGGTACATTATTTCCCTTGTTGTGCTTCTTGCTTTATATTTCCAAAAGATGTTGATGTAGACCCTCCAACCCTTACACAAATATCTCATTACTTTCATCATCCCGGTGCACTTAGCAATGCCATTCTACCTACCTTTGGCCCTGATTTATTATCCTTAACTTTAAACCCTTTCGATCAGTTAACAGCTCAGGTTGCTCGCATGATTGTGTCGAACTGTCCTCAGTTAAGGTACTTGGTAGTGCCATTTGTTAAAGCAGAAGGATTATGGATGTTACTACGGTGGTGTAATACATTAACTACTATTATAGTCGGCAACGATGGTAGTCCGATATTCATTGATGATGAAGACGATGATGATGATGATTACGAGAATACGATAGAAAACAGTATGTTGGTCAATCAAAAAGCTGTTGAATCAATAAAAAGTCACAAACGGGTTTGGTGCGTTCACACTTGCATTCACTCAAGCTTTCAACAAAAGAGAGTATCATGGCATATTGGAATTATACCCAAAGCTTAAACTCTTCCACTTTCCTTCATTCTTCGTATTTTCCTTTCAAATCAACACTTTTCATATAAAGTAGCTAACAAAAGAATATACACACCATCGCTTTATTGTTTAACATAACTTAGAATTCAGTAACAAAATAATCCAATACAGTATTCACATACTTCAAACTCAGATTGATTAAAATTTAATTTCAGCAATAATGTTCATGATTTTCAGACAGAAATAAAAACAATCCAGACTATAACAAATAATTTTAGACAATAAAAGTTATATGTTTAACTCAACCGACAATATTTTTTTAGAAGTATCATATATAAATTATATTAAGGGAGGCATATAATTAGAGATTTATCTGGCAACATCTTAGCTATATATTTAGATTGACTTGTGTTGCATTGTACTGTCTCAAGTACTTTACAAATAAAATTAAACCCCAAATGAGCGCATGATGACAGTTTTCATTGCTTTCGCCCGGGTCAGATCAAAAGAAAATGAGTGGAAGCTAAAAGCCCCTTATGATATCAAGGGTAAAATGTTTGGGGAGAAAGAAATGATAACAAGTGTAAGAGACACTAGCGAGAGATACTGGAAAGCCAGTCGAGAAGTCTTTGCCCAAGATAGGGTGGCGGTGAAGATGGAAATTTGTTATGGCATAGGTAGTCGAGGTCATGAAGAATGGTGCAGATAGTAGGCTATCGAAGAAATCAAGGAAGGACAGAGGATCGATATTGTTTCAAGAGAAACGATGAGGCCATGAATTCAGAATCATCTTTAGATAGTCGATAGGAGGAAGGTATTTTAGAAACCATAGCATCCAGTGCTGAAGAACAAACAGTCTCAGGAGAATACAGCTTGGTATAGAATTTCTGGGTGACATCAAGCATTTGGGTACGAGACGAACAAACATCTCCATTATCAGGATCCCATAAACGTGGAATGGATCTTTGAACCGCTCGGGCAGTAGCAGATCGTTTTAAATATCCGACATTCATTTCTCCTCGATCCCGCCAGGTCCATTCAGCTTTCAAAATGGCGATGGGAGTAACCTCCTCTTGTAGAACTTGAATTTGCTGTTCCACACGAGGTAAGTGCGTAGCCAAAAATGCAGAAGGAAAAGGGCTACGAAGCAAACGTTGACGCTTGCATTGCAAAGCAAGTATCTGCTGTTTTCTCCAGTCAACATAATGTCTGCCAAAGCTTTTAGTAAACTGCTTGACTTTAAGCTTTACTAAATCCCATATGCCTTGTGGAGGTAATACCGAATTAGCAATTTCCTGATCATACCATCGCGTAAGCATGGAATCCAGTCGTTGACGGTGCTCTTTGTTGCTCGTGTAAATTGGATTTGCGCGCCATAGGCCTGGCCCTGTATCATCAACGAAATCAAATTTGTAGGTGACTTGAAGTAAGGTATGGTCTGACCAATTGGGGTTGAGAACTCAACATCAGCATCAACATAATTAATAACCATATCTTGGGAAAGATATATGTAATCAATTGTAGAGTGGCTGATTTCTCCACGTCGGAAAGTAGCTGTGTCGAGAAACTGTAGGCCCTTCATAACATTTTGAAAATAGCATTGTAGAAAATGCACCTAACGTGTCGGTACCGAAGAACCAAGTGGAGACGAAGAGTTGGGCAAGGAATAATTGAAATCGCCCGCGATAATCATATGATCTACGCACGAGACAGGATCGTGTGGAGAAAGTTGTCGAAAGGACAGGAGGGAGTTAAAGAAATCGACCCGTGCACGGTGTGAAGAAGCAGGGGCGTAGATAACCAAAATATGGAAGGGATTCATGCGATCGTGCTCATGTGAAACCCGAGCCAAAATGCAGCGAGAATCCTCTGGAAGAGGAATCCGCATTAATGAAAATTGAGGGTCCAAGCAAAGATGGCCACAAAAACCCGTCCATAGGGATTGGTGTGCACAAAATTGCTGATGTAACAGATCCAAGTGTTGAAAATGGCTGTTGTTGCTATTATCGACTTCTTGAAGAGCGACAAAAGTAGGTTTGTATGAGCGAATGTACCGGATAAGATGTTGTCGTGAAGATGGGTTACTACTTTTAAAAAAGCTATTGCCATTTAAAGATAGTAACGTAAAAGCCTTGCGTGAATTTATAGTCATGTTAATGAAAGTTATAAATCAATTCGGTTGACAGGTTTCGGCGTTCGGGGAGTACGTCGTAGAATCTTAGACGAAGAGACGGCATTGTTGATTAGCTCTGTTGTAGGCGTTGTGGTAGAAAAATCTCCCTGAGGAACATCCTCTTGCATGGATAAAGACGAGGTATTGTCTATCACCATCCTGATTGAGCCATCAACAGAAGCTGGGGACGAATCCATAGACGAGTCATCAAAAGAAAAGGGCTCGTCACATTCCATGCTAGTAGCGAGACCATCAGCAGTCGTGATATCAATTTCCGGATCAGAAAAAGTAGCTGAAGTCGAGGCGTACTTGGGCCGAGCTGACGAGGTAAGCGCAGACTGATTAGAAATTGGTGGGGCAGAAGAGCCATCAGTGGCGTCGATAGCAGTAGGATCAGGATGAAGGGATTCCCTCGTCATAAGAACAGTAGCTTCCTTGCCCGTTTGAGCAGTCTGAGTAGGGAACACAGGAGAATCAGAAAGAATATCTGTAGTGGACTCAATATTCGGTTGAAGAAACGAAGGGGAAACACCTTTAGCAACAGGTTTACCCTGACGAGACCGTTTAAGGCCAGTCTTCTTAAGGAGGCAGTCGGCACCAAGATGACCGCGTTCCAAACAACGATAGCAGACACGTCTACCACTAGGTGAAGCAGGACAAGCTGCAGTATTGTGCCCTATCTTATGACAATACTTGCAATATACTGACATACCATTCCAATGTGCATGAATGAAGATTTTGTCGCATCGAGAAATCTCAGAGTCGATCCACGTTAGAACATGGGATAGTTCAAGAAATGGGGGTTGACCTTCAGAGACAAGAGTGGGTATAATCTCAAGGGTAGCGTAACCAGATCCGAGGAAAATGCCGGTATCGACGTCCCTAATAATTCCAACATCACATTTAACACCATAATTGCTGAGTGTAGCAGTCAATCCGGCCAGCAGTTCTTTAGGTCGAAGCCAAGGAAGTCTTTGAAGATTTATTTTTTTTTTTTTTTTTTTTTTTTTTGATAATAAAACTGGGTGTGAGGCCCACAGCGGGACGAATGATAATATGTCCATTATCAAACTGAAAACTCTTAACAATTGCCTCATTCTTATTTTCCTCATCGTCGAAATTAATTTCCAGATAGCAATTAGCACCAGATCTGTGGACCAATTGACCTATAAAATCTTGAAATTGATAAAAGGCGAATTCGTATAAAGTACGTTCAGATTCTTTACGGTTGGTCACATTAAAGAAAAGTGAGTTGGGAGATTGTGACACTCCCCAGTAGACAGTATCAATAACTACAGGAACTGCATCCTGGGAAATTTCTGATGATGAATTGGTAGAAGGTGACAGAGATGGCACATTCGGTACATATACTAAACTTTCTTGAATTTTAGTTACAATTCGGTGCACTTTAGAGTGCGGCACGGGCTTAGGTTGTTTGGCATTTGATTAGGAGCTCGCTGATGGGCTGGAAAGAGCTGAGGTATCATTTTTGTCAGGTGGCTTATTTGCAGATGCGAAAGAAACATGTGTGTCTAAGAATTCAAGGTGAGGTAGTCATTTTTTCCATAACGATGACTTTGAAAGTGCGTACCATTGTGAATGACTATTAGATTGATGGATATAGCACAATAAGCGAGAAAGCAGATTATCATCTGGAAGCGTAAAGGAGCAAAGAAAGAATTGAAATTGGAGAATGCGAGCACTTTCTTGCATGAAATGTTCACTGCTTCATACAGTTGCATCACTTTTAATTCTTATACTCTTTGATGAATTTCAATAAACATTAAAATTTTCATCCATAAAAAAAAACAAGACAATAAAATCAGAAATCATTTTAATTGAAGCACCGAACTCATAACTTTTTTTATTCTTATTTTTATTTTTAAAATGCTAACGCCTACTGCAAATCAAGGCATTGAGAGAACTCCAGAATATGTGCAGTTTATGAGAGAATTAAAAGAGTTTCATGATAAAAAGGGGTAAAAAAAACAAATCAGATAACATAGACAGCTTCCTAATTACAATTAAAAGAACTATTCTACAAGCAGAACCTGTCTTGGGTGGTAAAAAATTAGATCTATTACGAATTTACAAAACAGTTATGGAAGCTGGAGGATATGAAAAAGTACAAATAAAAGAGCAAACGGAACTTTTTGAATTCACAATTAAATTTCGCGTAGGTTACTTTAAATCGCGGTTGGAAACAAGTTGGCGATCCATTTCGTTTTCCTTCGACATGTACAAACAGTGCTTATATTCTAAAAGCTGTTTATACAAAATACCTTGTACGTATAATTTATTTGATTTTGTCTATATATTAAGAATTATGTAGCTTGGCTGGGAAGAAGAACATCATTGGCATCGAACATGGAATCCACCTGCAGAATTATTAGCAACTTACCAAAAAACTTCGTCACCTGCCCCTTCAACAACAGCAATAACAACAACCAACCCTAACAGACAAACTGGTACAGCTTTTTCACAACCAGCTTCAGTACCCAACAATCAACAATTACCAACATATCACCCACAAGGTAAAGCCAAACAGGAGAATTTTTAACATATATTAATATATCAAATTTAGCCATGTTTATGGACTATGAATTCCGAATGCGCATACTTCTTTCACTTCAGTCCCATTTGCCAAATGAAGTTGATTGGGCATTTAATACACTTATAAAATTCTCTTATGTTTCAGAAAATTTTAATTTAGACTTCATTCCAACATTGATTGATCTACTCTTGGATTTTACAGTAAACTTTTTTGAACATGACTTGGACCATTCAGTGAACGACAACATGATTAGCAAAACAAAGCAAGAGACTTATGAACGTGTCCTTCAAGTGTTTCATATCCTACGCAATTTTTCTTTTTTAGAAATGAATATTCGTCGATTAGCCCTACACGAACGACTGAGGGCACTCTTGATGACAGGCATATCGCTTGCACCTAGCTCACGATATGGAGAATTAAGTCGACACTGTTTGGACATTATGGAAAATATAGCACCCCAAGTGATACTTGTAAACAGAGCTGACCCTTATCTAACGTCTATGACACAGCTGCTTTTTAGCAATGACCGTGCATTTATTTTAGGAGCTATTCGAGCTCTAACGCGTGTGGCTGTCACAGAGGCTAATGAACGTATCTTGAGTCACGCGAATAGCCAGGTTATTGAACGTATGGCACAATTCTTGTTGGTGGACGATGAGGAACTAGAAGCCGCTACCTTGGAATATTTATATCAATATTCAAGTCTGAGAGGAGGGTTTTCTACACAATTGATTGAGTGTTATCCTGGAAACTTGATTGGTCTCTTGACAGGTTTTCTCTCTTACAAATCTTCATTAGTATCAGCATCTACTACAGCATTAAGCACAATACACGGAATTCCAGCTGCTCAAATGATTCGTGTAGAAGCAGTACAGCAACAGCCTTCAATTCCAGATCTGACAAATTATACAAATCTCGATGAGCCATACCGATGCCTTGGATGGTAAAGCATGTGTTTTTTTTTTTTTTTTTATTAACCATTTCTTGTTAGGTTGAAGGATCAACTTATCAATGGCGACGAAAATGAAAAAATTGTGCTAAAGGAAGTGTTTGGTAGCTATCAGAAACTTTTTGGGACCGAGAAACCTTTGGGCTTAAAGGAATTTTATACAGTATTAAAAATTGCATTCCCTCAACCTTCATCAGTAGAAGAATCATTTGCCAATGGTGAGAATCCTCTAGAGACTGTTCTTTGCAATATCAAATACTCTCCTACGAGAAGAAAAGATGGTAAAAGATAAAAAAAAAAAGGTGTACTTTATTAAAATTTCTTTTTTTTTAGGCTCTATTTGCCGATGGGAAGGATGCGAGCAATCTTTTGATGATAAAACTGAACTCCACAAGCATATTGTAAAGGATCACTTAGAAGTAGAAAACGATTGTAAATGGATGAAGTGTTCCAGAAAGACATTTGGAGGAAAAGCGAATGCTATTCAACATATGCGCACACACTTTGCAGGAAAGATAAGCAAACAACATGCGTCAAAGCCTAAAACATTTGCAATCACAAAAATACCTGTAGATGAATCAGAAGTATCAGGTATACCATTGACCTCAGCACTATTATTAAGAAATTTAGCAAGACATAAACAACATCATACTTATTATTTGCCATATCAAAGTGAATTAATCCTTTTAGCTATGCAAAGGCCAAAAATATCGAAATATATTTTAACCGTTTTGGGTGAATTGAATTTTTAATAAATAAGAAACTACAAAGATTTTTATTTTTTTCTTCTTGCAGAAAAACAATTCCCAGATGATGGACAGTTGATTAAATAAAATATTTTTATCAACTGTAAATCAATGTAATTTGGAATGGCAAAAAAAACTTTCAAAAAAAAAAGGTTGCCAAAGCACTATATAATGTCAAGATACACTAATTACAGAAATTAAAATCGAATACCAAATGTAGTTTTCTGTATAATTTGTACTATAAAAGCTTTCATAACGCGACATTACTTTCTAATAGGCAGAAAAAAGGATAAAAATAGAACGGAGCAGTCACAATGACGTCATCATTATTTGGATGTATTATTCCCAATTTGAAAATTTGCATGACAGCCCGGTTAGCTCAGTTGGTAGAGCGTGAGACTTTTAATCTCAATGTCGAGGGTTCGAGCCCCTCATCGGGCGTCTTACAGCAGGACTTGTCTAATTAAGTTGGTTTACTGTCATATTTTTTGTTTTTTTTCGGGTAATCATTTTACCTTTGTAACGTTGCAACTATTGTAACATGCAAGAACAAAACGGCGGAATTTAAATCGTTGCAGTTTATAACGAACGCCTTACAGTTTGCAACAACCACCTTACACTATACAACAACCGCCTCTTGTGTTATAATGTAGCACAAATGATGAAATTTTAGATCAAGAGAACAATGCTGATCACAAGAATAATTTTGATGTCCAGCGACATTGATGTCGTTCGACATAGATGTCAAACAACACAAACAATAAGCCACGCCAATTTTTATATAAATAAGATGAATAATTTTAAACAAAATAACATTATCCAATAAATTCAATAAATCAAATCCTCTTGCGCTTAAAAAGCAATCTTTTCTTATTGGGTCACAATTACCTTTTCTTTTCTTTTTATTTTTACTTATTCTTTCTGATCTGATACCCGAGTTATCACAAATCAAGAAAGTTCCCTTTTATTTTTATCGTTTATCAAACAATCTTATTCTTAACCTTATTGATCTAAAAAGATCTGGTGGTCACTACTCAAAGACAATTTACTCTAAAGAACTGTTAAACGTTCAATCAAGTTACCTAAACTCAAGTCATTCAAGACTTCAAACCTCAATTTAAACAAATCTACATCACTTTAACACAAGCCAAGTCCCAAGTACTAACAAGTTACAATAACAACCACCCAAAATACTGAAAAATATACAGTCAAGTTTTTTTTAGTACCACGCCAGTTAGAAAATGAACTTTTGCGTAACAACCTATTTGAAAACGGAGTATCAACTCTTTTGCTTGAAAACCAAAAACAACATAAAATTATAAAAACCAAAAACATATAAATACCCTTATATCTTATCCCTATTTTGACTTCACTTCACTTCACTTTACTTTTGAATTTTATATTCTTTTTATATTTTCTTTATTTTATAAAACAATAAATCCATCAAGCGTTCAATTGAAACCCTTTGGTCTGTGTTCTATTTTAAATACTGAAGTCCCTTGAAGTCAATAATCTTCATTGTAAACCTATTCCTAAACCTCAAGAGTTTAACCTATTCTAACAAGTTTGATCTACTATTAACAAGATCTGGTGGTCACTATCGACAAAACTTACATACTTAAAAATCTAAACCCGCAAACAAGCAATATATTAAAGAAAATTACAATACCAAAAACAGAACAAAAGCATAAAATCCAAAAACATATAAATAACGGCAAATAATAATCACAAAAATACTTCACTTCTTATTAACTTCTTACTTACTTCACTTCTTATTTTACTTTTTCTTTTTATCAAATAAATATTCTTTTAAAGAGGCAAACTATCTCTTATTTTATTTAACATCAAGAACAAGAAGTCCCTTGAAGCTATCATACTTCATTGTAAAACCCCCTTTTATTTATCTTTTTATCTTTTTTTTTATTTTACCTTTATCAAAACAGTCTGATCTACTTTATAAGATCTGGTGGTCACTATAACAAGCGAATCAAGCCAAATCTGACTCATATAAAAGCAACTCTTATATCAATTACACCCAAATCTGTTTATTTAAACCTTAACTCAACACTCCCAAACAGAGAAACTACTATAAACCAAATCATTACACTATTGTGGCGCAATTGGTGTTGTAGTGTTGCACGAACGAGATTTTAGTCCCTGATACAAGCATGTATTGTGAGAATGGTCTCTTTTTGGATGAAGCACGAAACAACTCCGACATGGATTGTTAAAATAACTTAAGTTATTTTAACAACCATCGTCAAAGAAATAACAATAGCCGCAAAAATAAAAAAGGTCAAAGAAATAGGAAAAGCAAAAAAGAAAAAAAAATTATCATATATATATCCCATCTTTTTATGAAGAAATTGTCAGTCAGTTTAAATAAATCATATATTTCTACTCAATAATTAACAAAATTTAACAAGAAAGTCCCTGTTCACTTAAACTTTTACTCTACTTTAACTTTTATCAAGAAACATCGTATTGCTCTTATACATAAGATCTGGTGGTCACTACTTAACAAATTTCCATTTAAATTCTATATAAAACAATAACTTACAAGGCAATCTTGACCTTAAAAACAAGCTGTACCTTTGTTTATCCCCATAAACACTCAAGGAATTACAAAATAACAATGCTGAAAGAAGACAGATAGTAAAGGTTTTTGTACCACGACAGGTAGAAAATGAAATTTCGCGTAACAGCTTATTTGAAAACGGAAAATCAAATCTTTTGCTTGAAACCAAAAACATTCAAGTATCCTCATATCTTATCCCTATTTTTCTTTCCTCACTTCGGAATCTTATATCTTTTATTTTTTTTTTCCTTTATTTTATAAACCAATAAAACAATCAAGCGTTTAATTGAAACCCTTTGATCTGTGTTCTATACTAAAAATTGAAGGCCCCTTGAAGTCAATAATAGTCACTGTAAACGTATTTTTAAACCTCAAGAGTTTAATCTACGTCAACATGTTTAATCTACTTGACGAGATCTGCTGTTCATTTATCAAGCAAATCTATTTTATTATGTTTTACTCTCAATTTCTTTTATACTCAAACTCTATCAAGATCTCATATCTCGACGCCTACAAACCGAACCAAATTACGAATTCTACACTGTTATATAAGAGAAAGGTAAATAATTCTTTTAAGTTTGAGTAAAATGACCATTAGTTTGTAAAGTAATCAACCTGAGATAAAATAAACGTTTTGTTCACAAAAATAAAATGGAGATTTCAATAGGACCCAAAATTATATATGATTTTATTTAATAATATATGTCCTATGCAGATGACTAAATGCTGTATGCTGTTATGCAGATCTTTACATAGTTTAATATAAGCAATTACTCGTCATTTATCAGCCTATTTTGATAGGTTTACATATATATTAATAAGTTTATATTTCCATATGCTCACACTATTAATCGTTAATATTGCTTGATTACTATACAATGATTATCTTTGAAGGACAACAGTAAAGTAGAAATAAAAAGATATTAAAATTAATCCAAATAAATAATTACTTCAAATACGTAGCTCAAAATGCAGTATAATACAAAAGCTTAACAGCAAGGAGTTCCTTTTTAAGTGGGAATAATAACATAAATATTACTTTTTTTTGTTTTTATTTAATAAACAGGAGGGTGCATTTATATGTTTGCGATGTCAAAATTTTTAGAATACAATATAGTAAGTTTTTTAAAATAATATAGTTACTAATTCTAGACCAAACTATTACAGTACCTCTTAGAATAAGAGTCTTAACAAGGAATGAGTTATAATGCCACCAAGAACGAAATTAAAAGGTATGATATATGCAACGTGAATGGTATTTTGGATAAATCTCTTTAAAAGATTCGAAAGTCGACATCGTTAATCAAATCCAAAGTGATATCGGCCATTGATATGGTATAAATATTAACAATTTACTCCTTACATTTGGACTTTTATTTCAAATTCACTAGTTAGATAATTGTATTTATAGAAACTCTCTAATACCTTACTATAACATTAAATTAAATTAACCCTATATAAAAAGAAGTAGCTTGAAGCACTGTAGCGAAATGAAAATTAGAGTAACTCTGTTGTATCATGTTGTTGGAAGAGCAGTTCTAAAGATGGTTGATGTGACATGTATAACAAGACTTTGGAACACCAATAAAGAGATTGTCATCTTTATTTTAATAATAAATGTCTATATATATTTTAAATTCATTTTAAGTTGGTTAAAGTAGTTAAATTATGTGAGTCCAGGTTCTAAATTATAATAATCTTTGCTGGATCCAAAATATATAAGGCAGCCAGAAGATCTGGGTGGTACTTGTGGCCTGTGTGTGTCATAACTTTTTATGCAGTATCTTCTGTAACTCAGCTAGTGCTACTTTGTGGGATAGGCGTTAGTTATAGGAGGAGCATTAATCTTAGGATTGATATTAACACTCGAAAGGTCTAAAAAAATGTAATAAAGAAAAAAATTGAAAAACATGTACACGTAACCCGCGCTTTTATATTCTTTTTTGGAATTTGTTGTTATTTTGTTTTGATTGAATTACCTTTACAAAGAAATCTTATATAACCTATTTATCTCAAGCAATTTAAACTATACCCATTATATTTTGTTTCCTTTTAAACGGATTTTCTTTTTTTATCGTATGATATAATAATACATGTTCTGATAGTAAATTATTACCATGAAATCAAAATTTATAAATATCCTGTTCTGATACAACTCTAGCTAAAAGTTAAATAAATCCAA
Organism: Rhizopus delemar RA 99-880; assembly: GCF_000149305.1. Classification (NCBI taxonomy): domain Eukaryota; kingdom Fungi; phylum Mucoromycota; class Mucoromycetes; order Mucorales; family Rhizopodaceae; genus Rhizopus; species Rhizopus delemar. The sequence goes on from NW_027137833.1 coordinate 257,703, forward strand.
AAATTAAGCCTATATGAGCAACCTAGTCTAAGACGTTAAAAACTAAACCATAATCAGTACCAAAATATATGTTAATATAACAAAGCATACCAATTATTGCGACTTTATTTATATCTCATCTTTATTTTTTCCTTCTTTATCTTTTGTTTATTGTTAATAAACCAAACTAGAGGCGAGCACTGTATAAAGATTATTGGACCCTTCTACAAAAAGTTACAAGCTCCTTAAAGTAATTTGTCCTCATTGTATTCCCTGTGTTTTATCAAGAAGCTTTTGTAAGGCATTACTATATTCAAAAACTTAAAGGGGTTTGAATCAAGTACACTTTACAATTGCTTGATTAATGTAGGTTATCAGTCGCTCCATGCTAATCCTTGTTCTGTAAGAAAAAGCATCATTTATATTGGAGTAAATATATATTTTGTTTAATTGAAAAATTAACTACTGTTTGAGTCAATAACATTCTATGAATGACTAACAACTTCAACATATTTGGCTTTTATAAGGTCCAATATTTTCTCAAACAAAAAGTAAAATTTCAGTATTATCTTTAGTATCCAATTTTTAAAATGTTTTACCTATTTTTTTAATTGCTTTAGTGACCTTAGTATAAAGTTAAAACCTACATGTTAGTGTCCAAGAAAACAAGATTGCCACTTGCAGCTTTAGTTGATGCTTTTACTTCATAGTGCATGTTTTGTATAGGCTTTTCTCATTCTTCTGAAGTATGATTCATTTCCCTGTATTACTTGCAATATATATATATTTTGTTGTCAAACAGTATAAAATAAAACTTTGCAAATTATCTTGCATTAATAATGATTTAATTACAATTCATTTTACCCTCAGCATGTTTAATCGAATGTTGCAAACACCAGTGTTACTCTGAGATCTAGTAACATCAAATTGAATACAAATTACTCCTTTTTTAAAAGCAATTGTATGCAATAATAAAAAGCAACGAATCGTAAAATTAAACTTGTCTATTAAACAGAGCTAAAATTCCTGATCAAGGAGCAAGCTATTTAGATGTACTACTTAGTTTGTTTATAACATATCTTCTGATGCTCCTTTGTTGAAGTACACAACAATTAATTATTTGTATCCAAGTATTATCATGTTATGTTTCAATTTTGATGCAATCGTTGCTATCAGTTTTATAGTTAGTATCTCATGAAAAGTATAAACAGTTTTTATATTTTTAAATGTATTTTATCCTTAAACGGAAATACTTATCATCTTGTTCCAAGGCCTTATCTTTCCATTTAATGTATTTCATAATATCAATGTATATAAATATAAACAGCCTTGTTATGATATACTAATTTACATAATATAATTTATAATTTGTAAATAAGCTTACTAAAAGATGATGATCTTATGGGATAACGTAATATAAAGGAAGCATCCACAATTGTTTCCATGCAGAACAATATCTCTAATAATAGCACTACTTTATAAATATTTCTATTAAGCTTGTTAGATTTTATTCTACTGTATTTGTATTATTATATTTAGTTGCTTTTTTTCAATTGTTTGCAGGATTATTTATTTATGAAAAAAAAAAATTAGAAGCATAATGCATATAACATTACATTTAGTAAACTTATGAACGCCAAAATTTTTATGTATTTTATAATTTTTTATTTTTTTAAAAGGGTATGCGCGGCAATAACGACCAGCGTTATGCCGACACCGATTAAAACGGTGCGGAGGACAGCAGAAGATGACGGCTTGAGATCGTCAGAGGGAGGCGCTGCATTTCGGCGCGCTCTACTCTTGACGCTATATGAAAAGAAGTTAGAGGTGTGTAATTTATAGCAAATGTTTTTTACTTACATCTCATATGCATTTGTTAGAATAACAAAGCATTCTTCTGCTTCCTCCTTCGTCATACCCTTTGCTTTATCAGGGTGATAAAGAAGAGCCAGCTTCTTATACACCCTTTTAACTCCAGAGGCCGTGGCGTTCTATAAATCAAAGTATTTAGTTTTGTATGTTACGATTACTATTTTTCTACTTACTCTACTGACCCCCATTGTCTTGTAGGGGTCCAACGCCACGCACCTCACTCTTCTGGCTTGGGTCATTGGAATTTCCTCCAGATTGGTAACTTGCGTTGCCAAAAGCAACAGGACAACGCAGACAAAGATCAAGAGAACGAACCTAATAAAAAGCATAGGTTAGACAATAAAGCCAGGATTTTTTCTATTTTTTTATGACTTACGTTAAACTTTTTGCCAAAGTTTTGAGGCCACATGCCTTCCTACGCGTCTGGTGACGAGAGACGCCTTCATTTCCTGAAATAAAAAACAGTTTTATCAGTAAATTTTATGGTACTGAGTTTATATTTTACCTTTCGTTTTCAACAAAGAAAACAAAAACCGCAAAGTAATCGGCAAAAGAAAGAGCACGATTAAAAAAATGTTGAAAAGATAGCAAACGATATAAGACATGATAAAAATAATAAAGAAAAAAGAAGATTGGATTGAAAAAAAATAGCAGTTATATAAGATTTGTCTGTAGATTTTTGGTTGGTCAAAGATGGATCAGTTACCTCAAGTGTAACATAAACAGATATGCAGCTTTCATTACCAGCGACTGTTGTTCAATATTTTTTAGGAAAGATATACTGTAAAGTCCTTAGCGAGCAAAAAAAAGCTCAAAATATTGACCTATCTTTGAAAAGAAATGGTGTATACCAAAATCAGATGATTAGATATTTTTGTTTCAAAAAGTTGGTATTAATTATTAAAAACAGATCGTAAGCTGGTTTGGGTAAACTGGTTTGGGTAAGCCGATTGCTTCAACAGCCCTCTGTGAAACCGTGTGGTATTTACTTTTTTTTTTTTTTTTTTTTAAATATATATATTTTCTTTTGTGTTATATTGATTGTGAGTAAAAATAAACAAACTAAATCAAAGATAAAATTTATAAATTTGCTGCACACTCTTGTATTTTATGATTGGTCAGCCTATACCAAAGGAATAATAAATATTTTTAAATGAGAATTTATGTTTATTGTGTTAAATAATGAGCATATTTGTACAACTTATTCTCAATTTCGTCATAATCAATTATAGAATACTAAAATCAGGTTAATTTGTTGATCATCTATTGTTTCTAACAAAATAAAAACTTTTAAGTTGATCATGGAAAAAAAAAAAAAAAAAAAAAACCTCAAAAGCAAATTTTGCCGTTTTCTTTTTGTGTCATAGCTGAAAGTAAGAGTTATCTATAGTAAAATATATATAAGCTAATTTTGAAAAATATCATACAATGAATATTAAAAAAATGTCAAAAACACATTATGAACTCAGTTTCAAATATAAACTTAAAAATAGGTAACAATTAAACCGGTTTACCCTTTTGAGCCATAATTAAAGGGTCAACAAGATAAGGGTTTGGGAAAAGCAGCTGAGGTCCTGTGTTTTTTTTGAAAAAAAAAAAAAAAAAAGGACCAATTGAATCCAATCCATCAAACCCAGCATTATAAACAACTTTAACGTATTGTGTTGCATGCATTGGGTTAAGAAACTTACTATAATAACCAGTTTGTAACCTATAGTTAAGCTTGATCAAACTGATACAGAGCAGCGGATGCATAATAATGAAGATAAATAGAATTTACTAAAATAGCTGGCATGTTAATACTAAGAGCACGCGGATTAAACATATGGTTCATAAGCAAATACTAAGGCCGTCTTCGCAAATGGAAAAGTATACTTATTAGCTATGGATATAAATTAATATCACTTGCCGATATACTTTGACAACCTTAAAAGACATATTGTGCTTGGTTTGTTCTAATGATGATTTTCATCTAGCTTATTTATTAAGTGTACGCATCATCCAAGAAAAAAGCAACAACCTCTATGGTTGAAATCTACAAAAGCTAAACTACAAATTATCGCTTTGTGTACCTGATGAAAATAAACCCAATCAGCCAGTATGCTTCTGTGACCGTTATTGGCCTGAGTTTGATATTCCCTGGCCCTTTCTTTTTTCTCATTGTCTTTATTTTTTGCAGTAAAAATAATGTCGTCAAGCGTTGGAGTCAATTGTACAGAACTTAAACAAAAATATGACAACTGTTTCAACCGTTGGTATTCCGAAAAGTTTTTAAAAGGAGATACAACGCCAGAATGCGAACAATTGTTTAAAGATTATAGAGCATGCGTCATGGTAAAATGAAGAACAAAGAATAACAAAAAAAAAAAAGTAATAATCAAGCGATTAATAGCTCACTTTAAAAGAAAAAGGGATTGATAAGCTACTGGACAATTCACGTAAAGAAAATCCTTTTCCTACAGGGAATGCACAAAAAGATTCAGAAACAACCGATTAAAAAAAGTACAGAAAGTAAAATAAAATATAGAATAAAAGAAATACAAGTGCTTCTACGACAATCTCTCTTTTTTCGCTATGGTTTGTAATTCTTTGCCGCTTGATTATTTTACTGTGGCTAGTTATATTTAAAATATCAGGAAATTTATTTAGCATTAACAGCAGCATTAGACCAGTAACAGCGAGGATATATGCGTTAAGCATGAAGTTTTTCTAATCAACTTAATTATCTCGCTATTTTTCTTAGGATTTGAATTATGGAAGCAAAAAAAAAAAAAAAAAAAAAAAAAAAGCCAATTTGGATGAGTTGAAGAGAGTGGAGCAGGTGTGCATGTAAAGCATGATGTTAGCAATGATAATTTAGAAGGCATTGTATGATATTCGATCAAAGAACGAGACCTGATAAAGAAAGACTTTAGAATGTGACTGTAACTATGAATACAACACGTTAAGCCCATGATAAAATGCAGTAATCGTATAAAGTATGGGATATGGAAATAATACACTTTTTTTATTACAAAATTAAACAAGAAAGGAATAGAAGCAATTAAAAAGGGGACATGTGATGAGATTTATAATTCAGTCTTGGACGATGTGGTTTAACAAACTGTGCTATTGGTTCAAGTGTTACTTTTTTTACAAATTGAGATACGAGCTTTGTGGTAAGTTTGGCTGTCACCAAGTTTTCGAAATAAGGTGCTTTGTTGGTATGGTGACTTGATGCCCTAAGAGAACTTGTCCCAGAATCGAATGAACTAAACGAATGAGCCCTTCTGAGAAATCCACCTTTTATAGGTGCTTTTATAAATTGGGCGTCAGCATCAAAGGATATACCTGGATCTAATTTATCTGCAACTTGTTTTTTCGTTCTTTTAAACATGTCTTTTTCTTTAAAAAAGTTCTATTTTTAATACATACCTTTATTAAGTTGCTCCTCTCCAAAGACCTTTGAATGAATTAGCATAGACCTTGAGGCCTGATCTGGCGTGGGCAGCTGTATTTTCCATATTGTATTTTTTGTATAGCTTTCTTGAATGATATCCTCGTCGATACATAAAACATTATTTTTGGATTTCGAATTATTTTGTTTTTTAAATTGTTGCTCATTAGCCATCTCTGTTTGCAACGACTTCTCAAGAGGATAAAAGGCTGTTAACAAGCCAACCTGCTGTAGCTGAATGTCATCGTTTTCTAAAAGTGGTTTTATTCTTCTGATGTGCTCATTGATGTTGAGTTTGATGTCAAGTTGATAGTCAGTAACATATTTCAGTTTGTTGTTTGGGTACTCTAAAGACCAACTTGATTTCCCAAGTTGAGAAAGGTCAGAGGATAGCAGTCTCAATGCCTTGATTCGCGAAAAGTGTAATTGCTGAGGTGTCATTTCATCGTATTTTGCTGGCCTGCAGGAGAGCGTCATAGTATGAGTCTCTGCTGATGGTGATGATGGTTGATCCACAGAGGGAAATTTACAAGCTGGTTGAATATAGACCTTTGAAAATCCACTCAAGATACTTGCTGACGTATATTCCTCAGTCAGAGGAGACCAAGTTAGTTTCCAAAGATATTGCTTGCTCTCTATATCTGATAACTGATTTGCAGCTATGGAACGAACTACAAAACGATGGTCCTTTTCTGTATACTTTTGCTTTGGAGCTGTATACCAGCAAAGATAACTTTTTGTTGCAATATTGAATATCTTGATAGGTTGATAGGCAATAATGTGCACAAATCTGGATTGGATCATACCACGAATCATTGATTTATAAGGCTCATCAAAAAATTCATGAAGAGGTGTTAAATCCAATCGAGTTACGATCATACAGTCGCTGAAGAATCTATAGAGTGAAAATGGTTTGTTTCGTTCTTTTGTTTTGTGTTGATCCTTTAGAAAATTTAAAGCGTGATAGAAATTGTTTGTGCTTTCTGAGTTATTATTAAATGTGTAAGATTTGGAAAGGTGCTGTTTATAGCCTATTTTGGTATTAAAAATAAATACAATGATCGTTACGTTATATTTACCCAACATAATTTTTCTAGGCCAAAAATAACCAAATTCGATCCATAAAGATAAAAGTAAAGACCATTGTGTATCTCTATCTGACTGATTAAATATATCGTCTATTCTACTCTGTAATGTCTCTGTTGGTCTTAATATCTTATCTACATTAAATACAGCATGCTTGTCTATTTGGATCGAATGCAAAGTATGTCGAGTGATTGATGTAGATTTGTTATTTGAATGAAATAGCATGTAAAGATCAGATAAAGACTGAATTAGACTATCATCGTTCATTGTAGTAACAGCACCAGATTCAATGAGATTGTCAGTCCATGAAGCTTCAGACACAATTTCAGTTGTAATGTAATCATCATTGTTTGAGTAAATCAATGTTATTTTTGGCATAGTTTCCAATACAAAACAAGCTTGGTTTGCCAGTGTCCCATTTGGACAAATCCCTTTTCTCCAATCCTTTAATCTTTCTAACAGTTCTTGCGTATCGCTTGGATTTAATTCACTTGATTCTAATAAGACCATGTAAAGAAAAGAAAGTAAAGAGAGAGAAAAAATATGAAATTGGAGAAAATAGGAGGCAAAAAAAAAAAGTTTATTCCGTGTTACTTGATACAATGGTCATTTGACTACACGCAGTATTAGCCAATGTTTAATGTTCAAGATCTTGTTACTTTTCTTTTTTCTGCTAGATTTCTTTCGCCTGCTTGAATTCTTCCAAATCTAGTTTGCCAGTTTTCTTGAGTTCTATCTCTTTTTGCTCGCCTTTTCCTTTTTGCTGTTTATGTGGATTGTTATTTTTTGGATGACCATTCAATCGAATAGATTCTTCATAGATAACAATGGCTTCATTCAGATGTTCTGCCATATATTCTATCCTTTCTTGACTTGGTGGATGAGTCGATTCAAACCATTTGTTGATTAATACTAAGATGTATTGTAGTAAACTGGCATTTAAACTTTCATATTTGTCTAGTGTCTCATCATTTTCTTTTCCTTGATTCATTACCACCAATCCACTTGCTGTTTCTTGGTTTTCTCCTTGCTTTTGCGCTTCAATAATCATCTTTTCTAATTCTGCTATTGCTTGCCAGGTCTCTATTGCCTTTCTGGGATCATATCCTGCTTTAGCCATCAATTTTAATCCTACAAGATCAGCCTACAACAAGATTTGATTTAAAAAAAAATTAGACATGTTCGCAAGTCGATCGATTACCTCTCTTTCTAATTGTCTGTTGTATGTTGTCTCTGATTCTAGTGTAATGAATGTTGAAGTGAAAATGCCAATATCTTGATTTACGTGCCTAATGTACTGTTTAGTTTGAGTGTGTCATGAAGGATATCACACATTACGGTCCAAATATGTCTGTCACCATCCATAATAGACATCTTGCTATGTCGCTAAACATAGACATAAGCTTTACAGCTCCATGCTTATCAGCAATGTGCCTTTGCAATGTATGTGCCATTTCATGGGCTAAGATAGTTGCCATCCTTTCCGTGTCACCTTCAGTACAAGCATAAAACAGATTAAAGACAAAGATACGCGGCCCGATACACAATGCATTCACAACATTGTTGTCATTAACAAAGTCTACCTGAAATTTTAGCTTTGATGCAGATGACTTAATGTTTTCTGTGCTCTTCATTCTGGTCTCTAGATCATCTGACGGAACAATCAAAAGAGCACCTTCTTTGTTTTCCACCTGAGGCTGGTCTTTATCTACAGCATATCGCTGCACAGGAGCTCGAACGTCGTCTACAGCCGCCGCCGCCAGATTATCGACAATTTCTTGCATCCATACCATAATTTTGTCATTTCTTGGTAGAATCATCTTTTGCTTTTCTTGCAGCAGGTTATTGAGACTGGTGTTCATCCGATCTTGCTCTTGCTGCTCATTCAAGTAAATCAATCTCAGCCTGGATGTGTTTGGTGCTTGATCTAGCCCGACAGCAATAAAAAGAGAGAGACCGAGTAAGGGTATGCCGGCCAACGCTTTGTTTGTCCAGTGTGACATGCTTTGCTTTTTATAAAGTCTCAACAAGAGTAAAGTGGCAGATAGATTTGAGAACATTGAAATAACCTCGATAACACTCGTTGTCTTTAAGGTACCAATTAAAAAAGTCGGAAGAGATAGCAGAGGAACCTGTGAGGGACGGCTGCCATGAAATGGTCTAGGCTGAAAAATTGTTTTTTTGGATAGCCAGAGTTCTTTGGTACGAACATGATGACGAGCGGAGACACACGAAAGGACTGAGTCTTGAAAGGTGATGAATCATATCAGCAAGAAAGAGAGTAACTTGATTATATCTTTATTTTTATATATACTTTAAAATCAAAGAAAAAACAACTGCTCCATTTGGCAAGCATCGATAGATTCAGACATGCTTACCCCTTCAATAGACACACATCAAGCGACTTTCTTTACACCCTATAAAACGAAACCTCTCTTCTTCTTTTTTTCATTGAAAGCTTAAAAGTCATATGAATAGTGATGATCACAATAAAGGAGAATAACTGCAGATGCCCTACCTTCATCACCATCTTTCCTAGTAGACATGAACAATTCATATGTTTTCCCTAGACAGAATTCTTTGTCTGTGAGAATCACACGAAACAAAGATCTACTCATTCATTGATCACGAAAACATCAACCTTTTTGAGATGCGCATGTTATTATTCACATTCTAGCTCCTACGATCGCGCTTTAACAGAGAGCAGCGATCTCATGTTGAATATGAATTGTAAAGCTTGGTTAATTTTCTTAATACATCTTCTCCAGACACATGTATTTCACGTACTGCAATTAATTCAAAAAAAAAGTCATTTTGTTCCTTAGTCAAGATAGAGGATGTTGACGAAAGAAGATGGATGTGATAGAGCAGCCAAAGGATAAGAAAATGGGTGATAGGATGAGCAGGAAATGATGCTAAAGGTGTAGGCTCCTGAATAAGCTTGATACGGTTTATGTATAAACACAGGTTTCTAAATAGACGTCTGATGATGATAATAAAAACAATAAACAAAATAATGAATGATAAAAGTAAATGGGCCCAAACAGTGATGTGTACAAAATAATACTGACAAAAGTGAGCCCATTTCAATTTAAATGTTTGACCGATAACATCTAGTGTCTTTTTAAACATGACGGTTGAAGAGATGGCCTTTGAAGCAATTCTCACAGAGTGCATTGGATCAATCGTGTTTCCACAAGATCAAAAAAAGATGACAGCAAGAAAGTAAAGGGGTCATGATGGATCTCTGCAAGTATAATGTATCTCTTCCCCCCCTTGTTTCACCCTGTTCTTTTTACTATGATTCCTGCTTCTAAAACCCTTTTCCTTTTTTGGTATAAATACAGCTTGCTCTTTTTTTTTAATAGCCCTTTTTAACCAATGTTTTTTATTGTTTCATAAAAGAAAAAAAAAAAAAAAAAGCCTTCAAAATATAATACATCCAAGGAAGAGAGAACAATGAGGAATAGATATATAAAATATGTGTGTTGATTGATTGTTGTTTAAATATATAAAGTATATGAATGTGTGTAAATGTGAGTGTGTATGTGTGAGTGTATATAAATATGTATATATTCATAATAAGGTATCTTTTTTATATCTACTGTTCTTCACCACTGTTATTTCAATGTTAATCTCTGGTATAAAACAGATCGAATTGTTTGCTTACTTTGAAGAGTCTTTAACTGGAGTCTTTGGGGATGCTTGTGTGATCCAATCATGCTGAAAGGCCTTTTCAGGGGTTAATCTTTTTTCAGGGTTCCATTCTAAACATTGTTTGATAAAGTCCAGAAATAATGTATCACTGCATCTCAACACTTGGCCGAGCGATTTGCTTGCCGGCTTACGTCTTTTCCCCCTTGAATTACCTACCACCTTTGGCTCTCCTCTGCGGTCTAGATGAAAGAGTTATGATGATGATCATGACTTGGCTGTTTTTGCTTACCAAAGAATAAATGTCTTCTTTCACTTAATTGAATTAATTCTACATCAGGCGCACCCATCACTTCCATAATACAGCTCAATTGATCTTGTTCATTCTCTCCTGGGAATAAAGGTATGCCTGTATAGAGTTCGGCTATAATGCATCCTAAACTCCACATGTCGATGGCCTTTGTATAATCGAGCCCAAGGATGATTTCAGGTGAGCGATAGAATCGACTTTGAATGTAGGTATACACTATGTACAATAGATGAGTTGGATTGTGGTCTTTATCATTCATCGTACCTCTTTGATTCTCTGAGCAACTACTACCAAAATCAATGACCTTGATTGTACTTTTATTTGGATGTTTGAGCAAGATGTTCTATTGTATTCAAGTTACATTTTATGTTTGTATCCTCTCATCCATTCTTTACCTCTGGTTTTAAATCGCAATGAATCACACCGTTTTTAGCAAGCAAAGACAGTGAGCGTAATAATTGTACGGTAAACCTATTTTAGGGTGAGTGATCCAAAGGGGGATGTGTGATCCTGTTGAATGTACCTTTTGATGAGTGGGATATGAAATCCTTGAAAGTTGTTTATCTTTATGAATTCATACAAATTCATACTGAGGCATTCACAAGCAATACACAGATGGTTTCTGAAATAGAAATGATCCGTCATTTTCACGTTATGATGTCTATCCTCTGGATCCTATGATTTATAATTGTAAGCAACAGGCATCAATCATCGCAGGATGCATTACCCATTTCACCAAGTCACTCAGGATCTTGATCTCTGTCTTTGCCTGAGCGTGCACTCTCTTTTTGTTTCTGATCAACTTGACGGCCACGATCACATTCAGTTTGTGATCAAGACACTTGACCACCTGTCCGAACGATCCCTGTCCGAGTTCTTCCAAGATCTCATAACGATACGCCAGGTGATCACCCACCACACTCTTATAATCCCCTCGTTCATCGTCGTAGCCATAGTTCAGGGCCGGATTGTCTGGCATCGCCTGACGTTTCTTGATGTTTTGCTGACCCAAGAAATACACCTCGGGATATTGATGAATTTCAGACTGTTCAAACGGACTGAGCTGATGCCCGTAAAATTTGATGGCCATCTGCGGTGACTTTGGAAACGGACTGAAGGCTTCTTCCATCTCCTTGTCCCACATCATCAAGACGTCCTTGATCTTCTCTGGCCTTTCCACCAACAAGTCCAGGTCGTTCGCATGCGATTGACTTTTTTTAAACAACCTCGCGTTCTTGGGTTCATCAATCGCATGTTCTGCCACCATCGCTTCCAGTTTTTCAAACAAACTCACCATACGTGCGTTACTTGCCTTGCCTACAAAAAGAGATGAGACACGTGTGCGCGATGGCTCACACTTGTTTTACCTTGCTGGTTGGATGGTACGCTGTTCATCACCGTGTTCTCATCCACCAGTGAATTTTTCCTGCGGTGGTTTGGATCAGCAGACGTGGTCTGTTTTCGTGCGTCATCCAATGCGGTCTTTGTTTCGCCCATGCTTTTCCTTCTTGCTGATCTGGGTCGTACACGAGGAGAGGGTGCAGAAAGAGGAGATGTTTTGAGTGGTGGTGTAACCGTGGGCTTGGATGAGATCGGATGACTCTGGCCCTTGAATTTACGAGCCGATAAGGATTTTTTGGGTTCATCGGGTGAGGTAGAATGGTTTGGTATCGGCGTTGTTTTATTCGAACATGATTTGTTGGCTATAAAACTGTTTCGTTTTGCTGGTTTGGGTAATTCTAATTGGATAGGTTCAACCTTCATCGGAGGTAATTGAATAGACTGAACAGGTGGCGGTTTTGCTAGACTGCCTGGTAAAGTCTAGAGAGGAAATGGGTGAATTAGAAACCTATTTTTTTTTTTTCTTACCTTGCCACGTTTACGAGTCATTGGCACTGTAGTAGGTGTAGGGTTGGCTGATGATTTCTTGGCTTCTTCTTGTTGTTTTAATAAACTTTTACGCCTTGTGGTTAGTTTAGCCGCCATGGATGGAGAAGTAGGTAAACCGTCTTTCAGGTTCTCAGTTCGAGACATACGTCTGGTGGATAAGACTTCCATCGGTGTCTTCTTTTTCTCTCCAATACTTCCGTTACTCGTACTACTCGTACTTCGACTGTCTGTGTTCAATTGACGGGCCTTGAGAGAAGCCGCAGCCAGGATAGATTTTCTTCTCATCACATCATCGTTATCCTCATTTCGACTCTTCTTTCCTCCTCCTCCTCCTTTAGGCGATGTCCTATTGGATGCAGCAGCGACTGAATGTCGACGTTGTCCATCGGCAGCCAAGGTGGACTTCATGTAGGTTGGCACCAATTTTGCTCTTTCTTCTTGGGCCAGTGTGCCACTTGACAGTGTCCTTCGTCTGGCTTGTTGAAGAGGTTTTTCTTTGGCAACGATGGACTTTCTTTTGGTATGATGGATACCATTGGTTGGTGAAATATTCTTTGGTAGAGGAGACTTGGAAAGAACAGAGGTTGTGACGATAGATCTTCTTTTGGTGTTATTGATCGTATCCACTTGCAAGTTATTTTTCGTGTTTGATGTGATGATGGATCGTCTTTTGGTGTTATGGATCGTATCGGCTGGTAAATGATTGTTCTTGGATGGAACTGAGGTGGTCACGATGGATCTTCTTTTGGTGTGGTTCATGTCAATCGGTGAATTGGTATTCTTTGGGGTAGAAACAATGGACCTTCTTTTGGTATCCGTGGGTGAGATGCTGTTTTTTATGGTGGAAGGAACAACCGATCTTCTTTTGGGCAACAACTCTGCTGATGAATTACTCTTTGTTGCTGCAACAATGGACCTTCTCTTTGTATGATCCACCGGTGAATTATTATTTTTGAGTGCATGAGAAGAAACGGAGGTTACAATCGACCTTCTCTTAGGAATCACCTCTCCCGGAACATTATTGTTATTATTCTTTGGTGAGGAAACAGAGAGTCTCTTTTTGGAAGCCAAGGGCGATTTGTTCTTTGGAGATAAGAGACCCAACTTGGCCAACTCTTGCTTTCTCCCGACCGCCAGAGTATCACGAAAACTATCAGCCAATTTGACATATTCTGTTGTTGTGCTCTGTCTTCTTTGCTCATTCTTTTTGTTGGGTTGAATCACACTACTTTTACGTCTTCCTTGCTGTTGGCCATTCGGCTTTTTTGCCTCTACTACTTTTATATATTCATGGTTTTTTTTCATAGGAAGCCAGTTTTCGGTGATGTAAGGTTTGGTGATTGTCGGTGAGGACATGCAAAGATTATGTGTTTACACGCAAAATATTGTAAGTTTTATTTTTTTTTCCCTTCTTTTCGTAAAAGTAGGTTGTTGATAAGGAGAGTAAAGTGAGAGAAATAGCGAATTAAATAAAGAATGAAATATGTGTGTGTGTGTTTTTTTGTTTTTTTTTTATTTTTTTTGCTCAACAAAGAAAAAAAAGAAAGGAAAGAAAAAAAAAAAAAAAAAAAAAAGAGAGCGTCTTATTCTATTTGAAAAATGTTTTTTTTTTAAAAAAAAAAAGTAAAGCAACAAGAAAAATAAAATAAGAAATAGGGGAGGAGGGGGGGAAAGGGGAAGAAAGGTTTAGTTTGTAAGGTCAATTGAAATATCATAAGGATCTGTTCATCTCTGTAATAAAAGTGCTTTATTATGATTATAAACCATGCGATTCTATTTTAACCTAACGAAATTGTGTCGGATACTTAATCTACTGTCTTATTATCTCAGGGCGATTTTATGGTAGAATACGTCACTTTAGGATGAGATGAGTGAGTTACTTTGAGTTGAATCTTTTATCTCCCTTTGATTTCTTGGTAGGACAATGGTCTGTGTGAATAAAAGAAGTGAAAGTGAAGAAGAGAAAGGATGAATACCTGTTTAGGATGATTGATGTAGACAGAGATTAAATAAACACTCAATTTCACTCCTTATAAACACAGGGTTGTTTTTCCCCTTTTTTGGAAATTGATCGATGGTGTGATGAACAACAGACTGTTTTGGTAGTAAACCAACTCTTATATTAAACCTATGCTTCCCCTTCAGTTTAGTTTATAAAAGAAGGAGAAAAAGAGATTGAATCATGAAACGATGTTTGCATGACAGAATGCTCTAAAATAACCTTGAGATGATAAACAATGACGCCACATCAGCTTTATAAAGGACACAAGGACCCTTTTCACACAGACTTAAGACTGTTTATAACCTTGACCTCCTTTGAACACAAACAGTTAATGTCATCTCCTATTGTATGAAGGGAGGGAGGGGGTTAGAAAGAGAAAAGTGACATGTGATTCAAGATTTATTTGTTTAGTAAGGTTTGATGTACAAAAGGATAATGATTAGACTGTGAGATGCTGCTTTTTAAAAGTGGGGAACGAGTGTTTTATAATTTATTTCTTACTTTTTGTGTAATCCAGAAATTGAAACTTTCAATATTATTAAATCCATGAGAAGCATCTGGTAATAACTGAATCTTTTCTATGCTTGGATATATTCTTATGAAACGAACGATATGTTCATTCTCCCATGTCTGTCTACTCGCCAGTGTGAATGATTTCAAATGTGGATTGGCAATTGATTTTTCAAGTTCAGATATTAGTGTGTCTGCATGAACATGAAGTTGGCACCCCAGCACAAGATCATTTAATTGTGGGGATTGAATAATGAATTTTCCCAAGGTTTGAGCGTCAATGGATACATAATTGGTCTGTTTGGGTAAGCCGATGAATTTGATCGATCGGATGTCGAGTAGTTGAGTCGGTTCGAGATGTAGACTGTGATCAGACAGAGTGGTCCATCCACAGACTGTGAGATGCTTTAGATGAACACAAAAAGACAGAATGTATCGCACGATACTGTCACGTACTCCCCAGATATGAATAGATTGAATGTGAGAGAGGTGTGGATGAAGAATTAATTTTAAATCCATTAATTTCCAAATCTGATTTGATGGTGGCTCTAAATAAATTGATCTCCAATTCGATGGATTGTCACAATAAAATCGTAAGGTGCTTGAGACAAGTCTTAAAGAAGATAGATCTTTAGATGATAATAATGATGTGATATTTACAAGTATTTCTGGTGGTAAATCTAATAACATTTATTTTGTGTACAAAATAGAATTAATAAATAAAATATAAAAAAAAAATATAAAAAATAAAAAATAAAACAATACTTTTATAAGTTCTACATGGGATTACTTAGGAGAAAGTTTCATATAAACCATCTCTCTCTTTTAATAAACAAATCAGGACAAATCATTTACTTTATGAATCACTTGGAATTCTTTTTTAAGCTATACATTAAACTGCCTATTTGAATGAATGTGATGTGCATCTTGACTACAAACACATTATTCTCTTGTATTTCACATTCATAGGTTTTGCATCACAACAGCATAATATATTCACTGACCGCTACTTCGGCCCACACCGTAAATTGGTGTCATTCTTTCTTACTTGACCCTTCGCGGCAGGCCGTCAATTGTATTAATTTAAAAATAGCTTTTTTTTTTTTTTTTTTTTTTTTTTTTCTTTTTGTATGCAAAGTAAACTCTTGATTCATCACGCGTCTGTCAGCTTCTTGTACAGAAAATAAGCATGTTTTGTTTTTTTTTTTGGGCGATCTACAGAAGTAATTAGATGATCTGCTGCTGTATTTTGATTCTTTTATTTTGTGTTTTACTTGTCTTTACAGGATTGAATGGGTTGTGGGTTTCTTTCTTTAAAAATAATAAAATGTTTCTCTTGAACGTGTACAGGGTTTCTGATCAAAAACACAGTGGTTTATTAATAAAAAAGGTTTTATTTCTAATAAAGGATTACAATATAATAAGAATTATTTACAAAAAGATGAAATTATAAAAGTGGCAAACTATTTCTTCTTGTATTCTCTTTCGTTTCTAAATCAACAGGACTTTCCTCTTCTTCTTCTTCTTTTGGATGATGTGTTGTCATGTTTGTAAAATAAAGAGGTCCACTCAGATTACTTGTATTAATTGATAACTTGGGTCGTTTATTCATAAATCTTGCCTTGTCTTTGGGTGGCATAAAATCATTTTGTACAAAATTGATGGATAAAGCAAAGATAAAAGAATCCTTGATCTCTTTCTTTCTCTTGTTTTGTTGAATATCAAATAATAAACCACTTCTGTCATAATCGGATTGAGAATAAGTATGAATGATCATTTGTGGTTGAGTACAGAATCTGACGTGATGATTAGAAGATCGTTTTCTTTTATGTGAGGTTGCAAGACATGAAGCAAGTGTTTCACTCATTGAGAAGGGAAAGAAAGAAGGAAAGAAAGAAAAGTTGATTTCTCTTTATAGTCTCTCTTTTCCCCCCCCTTTTTTTTATTATTATTTTTAAATCAACATACATTCAATAAATGGATTTAAGCGGGTTTTGTTGTTAAAAATAATTAGAATAATAAAAAAAAGGGAGGGAAAGAGGATAAGAGGGTGAACTCCTTATTATTTATTATTAGATTCATTTTTTATAATAAATATTTACATACCAATTGTACAAATAGGAATGTCCTTCTAACGCGTTCTTTTGCCAAGAATAATAAAATGTGTCCTTTTTATTGTACATTTTCTAAAAATAAAAACCATTTTTTATGCAAAATGATGATCGTCTTTCTTCATTGTGCCGCCATATCTTTTTAAGCAAATTCAGCACTATCAGCATCTCGTACATCTTGATATCCACCAGATGGGAAAGCACCCGGTGCTTCTGTCCAATCTATAATATAATTTAAGTCTATCATTTCTTTTCCCCCTCTCCTCCTCCTTCCCCTTCTTTTTTTTTTTTATATCTCATTTACTTCCTGCACCAAGTGGATCTCCTCTTTCTTGAAGGCTACCAACACTTGTATAGACAGTCATTGGCTACAAATGAATATAAAAATAATTAGCATTCATTTTTACAACTAATATCATACTTTGATAATAAAACTAATAACATTAAAACTAATAATAAATCATATTAAACCATCTCATTCAATACACACACACACATATATCCTTCTCTTACAACATGGCAAATCCAAATCCACTCTCACCTTGTGGATTACCACCGTGCAAATAAAACCAAATCAAATCCAACAAGATGCTTAAACCAAGTACACCTGTAAACTATATAAAACTATAAGCAAACAAGAAAATTCTATCAACACGACCATTTACCGTCTTGAGTGGCGCATTTGATTCTCGATAGTTATAAGCCCAGGTACCAAAGAAAAAGATGGGAATGTTGTAGGTTGGATTAGAAGCAACCGCACCAAAGAGTGAAAGTGTCTTGTCAATTATTAATTCTCTCTTTCTTTTTTTCTTTCTTTCTTTTTTTTTTTTTTTTTTTTTTTTTACCAAATGTAAACCTAATAAACTAGCAAGATTACTTTGTTGAGCCAATTGTCGAACAATATCCATTTTATAAAAAAAAAGAGAAAGAATGACAAGTTACACAGTTGTATGGGTTATTGGCGCGTATTTTAAAAAACAGGTGGACAGTACTAGATTTGAAGCAAACGTCTTTTTGTTTCTCGCATGATTTTTATTTGGGTTAAGAAAGTATTATTTACAAAAGTTAGAATGGCTGAGTGGGTATAAATAAACCATTACGGTAGATACCAATTTGCTTTTTGGGTGGCGGTACAAATTCAGGGGCATCAAGGTTGAATGAAGACTTCTTTTCCTTCTTCTTTTCTTCTTCTTCTGCCAAATCAGAGAATGAAATAACAGATTTTGTCTCATCCACTTCTTCCTTCTCGTCATCGTCTTCTTTCTTTTCTTTTACAAAATTCATAAAATCTGGCTCGATCGCTTTGTCTTTTTCTTGTTGTCCTGTCAATTCTGAGAAGGAAATGGTTAATTCACTCGACTTTTCTTTCTTTTCGTCTTCTTCATCCAAAGTGACAGGTTCAGTTGGGTCTCTCTGCTGCTCTGCTTCTTTTTCTTTACGTAAACTGTCCAATACGGCTTGAATGATATCACTTGAATCGCCAAGGACTAAATCAGTTAAAGTGCAGGTAATGTTGATATGCTTCACTTTCTTTTCATTCTCTGTTTCGGTAGACAGTAAAGAAGCAAAGTCAATAATAACTTCATTTACCACTTCCTTATCAACATCCCCTTCTATCCCAGGTGTCTCTTCTTTTCTTGGCTTTTTATCCGTCCCAACAAAGTTGAATTGAAAAGGTCTGATCGTTGTTCTGGTCACTCCCTCTAATGGATCGTTCAAATCTAAAAGAAAACCAGACGCGCCTTCATTCTTTTCTTTTTCCAGTTCAGTCTTGCGTTCACCAGGGTTGAAATCCACAGCAAGAAAGTTTGGATTCGCAAGCTCCTTTAGCCAATAATCAGGATCCCACGAACTCATTGTTGTCAGTTTGAACCAAAAAAAAAAAAAAAAAAAAAAAAATACAAAGAGCATGTTATGGTTTGCTTAGTGACTTGTTCTTTATTGTTTATTTCAGCCAAACTGAGAACGGCTTGGATAAGGGATCCAGCAAGAAATTCAAAGTCAGAGTTGAATGGCTGTGTCATTGACTCGTTCACTCACCGATACTGTCGTTCAATTCCCCCAGAAGTAGGCCTCTGTAGCATCCATCTTCCCTGAGAAATTGCGTCGCTCATGACATCCTGCTTTCGCTGGCCCTCGCAGGTTGCTATATCCGCCTTAGCGTGTGGCTCCTGGATTGCGTCTGCCTGCTCTGTCCTGGCAGGAATTCTGGTCGTTTGACATATCCTGGATTTGCCTTCATTTCCTGATGAAGATTAATGCATGGTAGTCTGCCTGTGTCCTCCGCCCTTCCTCAAAGAAATAGGACCCCCTGACCTTCCCCAGTGTGTCGTATCTGTAATGATGATGTTGAAGACGCATTTCATTCTGTGATAGGACGCCCACCGAGGTGGCAGTTCTGATCCTTTAGCACTGTCTTTGTCGAATCTGATAGACCAATTTCCTGACTCGCTATCTGATACTAAACTATCAGTGGGGAAAATGAACTAGAACCAATGTTACTAATGAAGAATTAAGAATGATGCAACAATGGAAAATAGTATGTAATATAAAGTACACTATCTTAAATATTAATAATATTATCGAATAGTGTAATACGAAGAACAGACTATTCTATTCACCAACAGTAACACCCCCAAAAAGAATTGGATTTGCCCTTGCTGTTGACGTTCAAAACATAAGCAATCCTAAATCAACAAAAGAACAAAATATACTCTGCTAAGCTCAACAAGCAGCCAGGAGATGAGTTCACAGTACAAGAGTCAATCTATTTCATATGGTCAGTACATACTTACAATTTTGAATAATTCCAGCACGGTTTGTAAAATAACTCTAGGAAAAAAGAAACACTCTATATAAACTATAAAAGCACAAAAAGAATAAGAAATGATTTTATTCTATTGTACAAAGCAAGAGAGATTGTATACGAAAGGATAAAGTCTAAAGGAATACCAGCTTCATTGAAGAAGATCATGCTGGAATTGTCAAAGCTATGAAAAGATAGTTAAATGTAAACACTATGAAGGTAAAACCAATAAAAGGATTTCAACCATTTGGCTTTTTCATACATGGTATTGAAATTGAATTGTACATGAAGTTTGATAAAGAAAGTGGTTATCAAATGCGCTTGATCCAAATCGTCTCATTACTAGCCACTCTTCATGCTTTTTCAAACATTAGAACAACCATTTCTTTGCTTTTAGCTTTAAGGTATGTAATCATGATGATTTTATTATAAATGACTGATGCTGTCATTCTTGTTTATCTTTATGACTAAAGCATCCTTGCCAGACAAAGAAGGCGTTACAAAAGCTTATAGCTACTCTGCATACACTGCAATTTAATTATCTACTGTAGTACGTGTAGCTGAATAAATACAACTATACGGGAAAAATGAATTCAAAGTCTTTTTACAATAAACTTCATTGCTCGTCAGAGAATGATCTAGTTGTACTGTGCTTCCTAGCAAATTTAGCGAATCAGTTGTGAAAAAATCTCATCTCGTAACGACCAAGGCTCCTATACACAAACCAGCAGCGGTAAGAAATTGCATCGAGAAAAGAGACTGCAAGTGCGTATACTTTTACTGATCTGATTGAGCTATTCGGGTCAAAGGCAAAGTATAGTGGTAAGATCAAGTCTTTTCATACAGGCGATATACTCTCTTTTAGAATAAACGTAACTTTAGAGAGCTATCAATGGTAATTACAGCATGCTGTCAGCTTCTTTTCAAGATGCTTAGCAGTGGAACCAAAAGCCTTTTGTAATCTAACTCTGATCGACGATCAACCTTGAAGCAAGATTGAGAGGATTCGTGGCAAGCGGCTCTACGAGCCTAATGACATGGTGGTTCTATAGAAGATTATGTATCGATTGATTCGATCGATAAGCAATTTTGCTGAAATAGACCATATCATTATTTTATCTTTCAATTAAATTCACTGTTTTCTTTACTTATTCCCTTTTTTCCCCCTTCAGCCTTCAAGTTATTTCTTGAAGAAGGTTTCAAAGTCATCTATTGAGATGTTAGATTGGCATGTTTTAATGCTTTGCATGAATACTACCTAGTAGTTTAGCGAGTAATCAAATGAAAACTACTTCAAGAAGCTACTAGCATAAAGGAAGAATTAGTATAAGCACTCATTAGTTAGCAGTAAAAGGAAATTAGCTTACAAGCTTCAAAGAACAAAATGAGGATCACCAGAATATATTGTTTATACATTAAAAAATAGCTATTCAATGCCCATATTTGCCTATAAATGTAGAAAATGCCTGGGTTTCATTTGCTGTCTGTCCTTGAATACGTTGCAAATTAGAAGTGAAACTTGCTTTATTATTTTTCAAAATTTTATGCCGCCATTTAAATGAATTATGTTTTTTCAGGAACGCTACTTTCTACTTCCCCCCCTCCAAAAAAAAATCATTACAAAATTACACATGTTCAAATCTCGGAAATTAAGGTGGCAATGAATTTAATGTAAACCGAATGGCAATACAGTAGGTTTTGTTAATCTATACTTTATTCAAAAATTGTCTTTCTCCTATTCATTTTCATTTACCCTCGCTTTCTCTTTACAGTATTATATTTTCTTTTAGTGTGTAATTTGATAAAACAAGTGTTTTATTTCATTATTTGTTTTTATTTTAAAAATGGTAATGAATTGGAAGGAGTGCTTTTATAAAAGATATAAAAAAAAAGATCTGCTATTTCATTGTTGAGTATAAACTTAATTCATCAACCTCATAAAATTATAAATAAACTTTTTTTTCATCTTTAACCAATTTATCGTGCCAATACTTATAACCACTCGCCTTTTCTTTCTCGTTAAAAGATGATTCAAGTTTCTAGTATACTTTATTCATTTCCTGCCCAGATGCCTAAAACAATAAAGTCAGGCGCAACTTATACTCTACTCCTGAGCCACTCTGTTTCAACTACCGCCCAACCAATTGCTGCAGCAACGACTCATAAACATAGCAATTCAAACAGTCGAAAGAAATCTAAACTACTCAAAACTAAAGCCGCTTTCGATGATACATTTGCTAGAAAGAATAAATACAAGTTCAGCGTTGTTGGAATAAAAAGCTCAATCCATTCAATTCCTACAAACATACCCACAATCAATTCTGTCTATTCAGCTACTGGTTCACAGACCAAGTCACACACACGATCGATTGTATCCCATCATTATTATCATCATCATCACCGTTATCGCCATGGTCGTCATCCGAAAAAGACCAGGACCTCAAGTCCTGCTTTGGCTGGGAACAGTTTCACGAGTTCACTCACACCAAGTCAAATCGTCGGTATCATCTTGGGCTGTTTGCTGGTGGTCATGGTCGTGGTAGGAGGCTGTTTGTATATGGTTCGAAAGAGAACAAAAACATCGATTATAGAAAATAGAAGAGCGTCTCATTTTTACTTTATGACAGAAGAAGCTGAAGGTCCTTCAGAACCTTGTATTCCTATTCGAAATGAAAATCGCCCAGTGAGCAGTGATGGGGCTGAATACACCTCTGTGGTCGATGCAGCCACCTTGCATTCTCCTCACAAAAATAAAGGAAATGATGGACTTGTAAGACAAAAAGAAAGGAAAGGTGATATACTGAATAGTTGAATAGCAAACATCATTATGTCCACCCAAATTCCCTATATCAAAACGAAACATGGTACGATGTTCGAGTCCGCTTGATAGCCTGTCCTTTGAATCCGATAGAGACCACTTTAGTGTATCTGCCATTCAACCCTTCCGATCCTCCTATCATACCGCAAAAAGTACACAACCTGAAAGCATCATCAGTTCTTTACAACGCATGCAGGCATCTAGGATATGTGATTCGAGCAGCCTTCCTTATTCTTCAGAACGCGGTAGCCCAGTGCCCCAAACGGACTCTCATTTTTGGGATTTGGAAAGCTATCAATCTCTGTCGCCCGATCTGCCTGTGAAAGAAGCAGCCTCGCACAAGTACTAATCCTAGACTACACACAATGGCTGTTGAAGCATGATGTATAAGTTTGAATGAATTTCTTTGAAAATAGAGGAATGTATTTTGTTTCTTGTCTTTTTTTTTTTTTTTAAAAAAAAACCACCTTCAATGCTATCGTTTTATATAAAGCAGCAAAAAAAAAAAAAAAAAAAAAAAGATTCAAGTGGGTTAATAAGCGTTTTTTTTTATTACTATTTTTCATTATTGATAAGAGACAACCGTTTGAAGAGCAGAAAGAATCGCGTTCAATCCTTGCTTGTCATCTGCAGCAAATTGATAAGAACCATTGAGTTTTGTTTCGAGTATGAATGAATTGGGTACAGATGTCTCAAAGTCCAAGTCCATGTTGTTTGATAATGTTACGCCGTCTAAATCAAGAACTTCAAGAGGAGTGGCACTGAGTTCATCTTTATAAAAAGATAATGTCTTTTGTTTCATAGTAAAGAATCTACGTTTCCAGAGCTAAGAGTAAACATGCATTAATCAAAGGCCTATTTTCACATAAAGATGCTTAATTACTATGGTTCCATTTGGCTGAACTGATATAAATCCTGAAATAGTCATTTCTGCCATTTTTTTTGCTTCAAATAGTTCCTGTTGTCGTAAAACTTCCTTTTCCTCTAATCCTCTTACTTTTTCTATTTCTTGTTCTCTCTGTAGCATTTCTTGCTCTACCTCTCTTGCCCTTTCTTCTTTCTCTCTATCCACAATTTTACGTCTTTCTTCTTGTTCCATTCTCTGCCTTTCTTCTTCCATTCTTTGTCTTTCTTCTTCTTCCATTCTTTGTCTTTCTTCTTCTTCCATTCTTTGTCTTTCTTCTTCTTCCATTCTTTGTCTTTCTTCTTCTTCCATTCTTTGTCTTTCTTCTTCTTCCATTCTTTGTCTTTCTTCTTCTTCTATTCTTTGTCTTTCTTCTTCTTCCATTCTTTGATTTTCTTCTTCTTCTATTCTTTGATTTTCTTCTTCTATTCTTTGTCTTTCTTCTTCTTCTAATCTCTGTCTTTCTTCTTCTTCCATTCTTTGTCTTTCTTCTTCCATTCTTTGTTTTTCTTCTTCTTCTAATCTTTGTCTTTTTTCCTCCTCCTCTTTCTCTTCTTTTTGTTTTTCAGCCGGAGCTTTTTTATCCATTTCCAATTTGGCCAGGCCACTGATAGATGAATGCCTGCTCTTCACAGGGAATTCCTTAGCTTTTTTCCTCCTATCTTGTGATATACTTCTTCTTTGTATAGGACTTGTATCAAACCTTTGAGCTCTTTCTTCTAAATAAGATGTAGAAGATGATCTTTGGCAGGTCTGTCTGTCTAATTTAAGAAGAGCCCGAATATTGTCCTCGCTAAGATCACTCATATCAGAAGCAGTAAGTTGAGCATAGTGGAGATTTAAATACAGTGCGATGGATCGACTGTGAACCAAGGCCCGTGCTCTTCTGATACCAGTAAATTGTTCTGGTAACCAAGTAATCAGGACACATTGATTGTTTAATTTAACAAAGCCATAGAATATTTTATCCATTCTCAAATGTTTCCGGAATTCACTAAAAATGGATGTAAATATATATTTCCCTCTTGAAGAGGCCTTTTTACCTTAATCCACCAACGCCGGAAGAATACAGAGATATGACATCCCGAGTGTTTTTGTAACCAAGAAGTAACCTAAAAAATGTCAGCCATTTTTTTTTTGTTTTGTTTTTATGCGATAATACCAATCAATTGTTTCCGATTCAATGATTAAATTATAAGCATCAGAGATGTCTAAATCGTTTATATCACACATGTTTATTTTTGAAATTGAAAAAAAAAAAAAAAAAAAAATACACAAGTATATGGAAAGAAAAAACAAAAAAAAAGAGTACATAATTCATATTAAAATTGGACTTTCATGTCTATATTGAGTAAAGTAACAATTATAATTTGGTCTTTTTGACTATCCTAATGTTACGTTTATTTTGAGACAAATCAGTTTTCTTTTGCTGGGAATGTCGTGATAACAAGAGAAAGATGTGTACATTATATCTCGGAGTTTATTAAAGTAAAATCACACATGAGCTTGATATTATATAAAAACGATGTTTCCTATTTAACATGAAATAATAATAAAAAAAAAAAGAAAAAAAAAAGGGGGGGGGAGGGAAATAGAGAAAAGATATACAAGACAGATGGGATATACTATATATATGCGTGTATGTATGGTATCAAGCATAAAAAGGAAAAGGAATGTACAAGAATTTAAAAGGACTCATTTTGGTTTTGACATTTGTCTGTAGAATGGAATCCATATTCTTCGCAGTTGTCACAATACTACACATAAATACTATTAGCAACTGTTGCTACTTATTATTCGGTAAACTTACAGGTCTTTCTGGTTGATCTTCTTGTGCTGACACTGCTTTACAACTAATCAAATCATGACCGTAGATTTCACAAATCTCACAATATGGTCCATTCTCTTCCTGAATACTTTCTGCTATTGATTTTCTATCTTCTTTTTTGTTGGCATGTAGATCATCTTTTAAATCCTGTAACTCAATCTGTAACTTTCTAACCATTTTGCGCTCCTTGTCTAAAGCCTCTTCCATGTCAGCTTCCTTGAATATCTTGGACTCAATCAAGCTTTCGAGTTCAGATATATCACGATTTAAAGAAGCTACATGCCTCTTGTATTCCTTTTCTTCGCTTTCTTCTTTTTCTTTAAGCTTTCTTAATTCATTCATATGATTTACGGTCAATTGTTCCAGCTTCTTTTGTGTGTCTTGTAAATGTTTAGAGATTTCTTTTACTTTATCGTCGTTACCAAGGCCCTCTAACTGAATCACCGTTGGCTTTTGCTGTTCTGTCTGATGCAGTTTTTCTACTTCTTCCATCAATTTTAAACATTCAGCCTCCGTTTGCTTGTGAGACTCTTCAAGCTTTGTATGCTTTTCTGTCAGCTGCTTGTTTTCCTTCTTGAGTGAATCAATCAATTGCTGGTAATGAGTCATGCCCTTTTGGTTCATTTCTGCCTGCTCTTTTTGTTTCATCAACATTGCATTCTGTGCTTGCAGCTTTTCGATCTCGCTTCTAAATGTTTCGACTTCTATCTGATGTTTTTCAAGGTCGATCGGTCCAGATACGTGACTCAATGCTTTGTCTTGCAAATCTCTTTCCAATTTTTCCTTTTGTTCCGTCATCCTACGAAGTTCGGCCTCAGCCTTCTTTTGACTTTCGACAGCAGAGCGTACTTCATCGAGATATTTACTGCGTGCAGCAAGCTGTTCATCATAATCGGTCTGTAATCGAGCCAATTGCTCTTCTACCTGTGCTCTTTCGTTGGCCAGTTTTTCACTTTTCTTGACCTGCTCTTTCCAATCCTCAACTTCTTTTCTAAGTTGATCGTGGTTGAGCCTTTCCTTTTCAAGCGCCTCTGTGCTCATGACCACTTGCTCTGTCAACCGCTTGCGTTCCTTTTCCCAGACATCCTTCAGTTCCTCTGTGGCAGCATTATTCATCACTTGCTTGATCTCTTGCTTTAAGTGAGCAATAGTTACTTCGAGCGCCTCACGTTTAGCATTCTGCTCCTCTATCAGCCTTTCACGCTCCTGTTTCATTTCGCTGATGGTTGCCTCAAATTTCTCAATGGCTTCATATCCTGTTTTTCGCAAGCTGTCTCGTTCAGCCTCAAGCAGAGATGCCTTGCGACGTTCATCTGCCAAGCTAATCTCAAGCGCCTCCCGATCCATACGGTGCTTCTCAACCGAACTCTCATAGAGCTCAATACTTTCCATACCGGCACGCTTGAGTTCGTCAATCATCTCCTGTAAACCAGCGATGCGGTCCTGGTAGTTTTGTGCACGAACCGATTCGGCTTGGTAGGTTTCTTTGAGTGTGGTATAGTCTCTCTTGAGCTTGTCAAAAGTTTCCTTGGAGGCACAATCCTGATGAGCTAGCCATTTGGCTTCGAGCTCCTTGAGTTCCTCCAGCACACGATCCTTTTCACGCACATGGCGTTCAGCATCTGCCTTGATTCTTCGAATTTCACGCTCCTTTTCCTCGACTGCATTTCGGTGAACTTCGACTTGTTCGGAAAGAGAGGCCAAAAACATATCCTTGGCACGGGCCGCATCACGAAGGGAACTCATCTTTTCATGTACTTCTTCCATTTGGAGTTCGAGTTGTATCTGGCGATCATCACCAGAGTCTAGACCAGGTTGAAAGAACTGCTGACTGGTCGTGGCTTGCGTCATTTGCTGCTGAAGGGCCTTGGTCTTTTCCAGCAGCAGCCTTTCTCCCGCTTGAGCAGCAGCGGTGGCAGCCTCAGCCTCGACTACTTTATTTTCGAGTTCATAAAGACGATGCTCGAGCACAGACTTTTCTTTACGGACCGCCGACGCATCATAGGCCGATCGATCTCTTTCCGTTATCAAATTCATTTGCTCTGTCTCAAGTTCCATGATCTTGGTCTCCAGTCGTTGAATCGTTTGCTGTGTCGTTTGCTGCTTTTGCTCCCAGTCCTTTTCTTGCTCACTGTGCTTTTGCTTGATTTCTTCCACAATCGCCTTGTGGCCTTCGAGCGTAAAGAGCTCTTGACCGTTTCCTTTGAGAACCAAGGAACGTTCCAATATTTTTTCAGCCGTCTTGTTTTGTGTGTTTTCTAACTTGAGATAATGGTTTTCAGCCTCGAGAACTTCGACACGGAGTTGGAGTTGCTGTACTTTTATCACATTCTCGTCTGGTGCTTGGTCGATCGCCTCACCCAACACACGGGCCAATCGTTCCTGAGGGGACTCGGATGCGACGGCTAAGGGGATAGGTGTGTCTGTTAGCATCTCTTCTTCTTCAGGAGGCGACGATAGGATCGTATCATAATCATCTTGAAGACTGGCGTTATTCGTAGGTGTCACAGCCGGTGAAGGAATGCCACGGTAGTGCGTAGGAGTCGGGGATTGAATCTGAGGGAGGGAACGGATGCTGTGGCGATTGGAGGAGGAGGAAACAGGTGAAGTGGCGGGCGTGTTGAGTGAAGTGACCTGATTTGTTGTTGATGTACGGATATTAGGTGCGCTGTTACGATTCTTTTGTCCACTGAGTTGAGGTGGATAACGAGCTGCTCTGGATGATTTATTAGGAGATAAGGAGCGGATAGACTCTGAATCTTGTTGATCCAAGGGGGTTAGCTTGGACGCCAAGACGAAGAGACCTGTTTGTGGTGGACAAGCAAAATAACGGATGCTATTGGTAGTGTTATATAAGGAGAGGTGGCATTCAAGCTTTTTTTTACCCTTTCACGGAACCATCATTTTTGCCTGAGCCTAAAATATCCAACTGAATACCAGCCCATAAGCCTTCTTTAAATTCAGCTTCACCAAGAAATTTTAAGGTACCAACTACACCCATTGAATCCACAGCAACTCTCTCGCCAATGTAAAAGTTGGGTTGAGTAGGTGAAATTGTTTTTTGTCTTGGTTCGACAAATGAACGAGATCTTGCTTTTGTTTTGGTTGATTTTGATGGAATAGGTACAGGAGGTGGGACTTCTATGGTTTTCCTTTTTCGTAGATCCATCGATGGTTGTCTTGACAACCGTTTTGCTTTTGGATTGGTCCCAAGTGATATACCAGTGGTCGGTAATCTTGACATTATTCAAAACAAAGAAGAAAAAAAAAAGGGGGAAGAAGAAGAAAAAAAAAAAAAAAAAAAAAGGAAAAAGTCATATGCTGCACAATAAATTCTTAAATTGAAAGTGATACACATTATGGATTGAGGTCATACGTTAGTTCGCTAATTCAAATAAATAACTCATAATTCATTGTATGATATATAGTACTTTAATATAAAGAAAATCTAATCAAAATGCACATCTCTCTTCACTTTTACTTCTTTACTTCGGAGTAAAGAGAGCATACGATTGTCATTTAGTTTGAAATATACATTAATTATAATAATTAATATTAATAAATGGTACAAAAATAATGTGCTTGTCCTTTATTAAAGCTCTTTTCTCCCCATCCTTTCCTTTATGTTACAAAAGGGATGGTATAGACAAGGATCATAAAAGATGGTTGAAGGGGTGAGGATAAAGGGGGAAAAGAAAGAAAAGGGCAAAGAAATGAAGCTAAACAAAATTCAGGTCACACGATGATTACTAAAAAAGGTTAGTTGTTAATCGACCTAATGTTTAATTTCCGCATAACTATACGCACAAAGTACTCTTGCCAAAAAACCATCCATCAAAAACAGAACAATTTTATATTTTTACATTTGAAAAGGTATTGAAAGTAATTGCTATTGAATAAATTATATGTCTGATTTATCAAGAGTGCTAGCGAGTGGCATTAAAGGCTAGTCACATTTGATATTCAGTTGCTAACAAGTCTCGAACTTAATTTACAAACCAATCTAGATTGGCATTGCCCAGTTTTAAATAATTTTGATTATTAGAAAACAAAGTAATGCCTAGTATAATGTTGTGCTTTTACCCAAAAAAATCCTGGGCTCCATCAAAATACGTACTAGAATGCTGTAAATTCAAGCAGCTAGCAAATGAGTTTTTTGTGATGTTTGCAAATGAGATCAAATAACAATCAACTGCATCCATTCGAACTAAATTTAGCTTGAAGAAAAACATTTGATCTTGTATACTTTTATAAATTCAACCTTTTTTTATAGCAAAGCTTGTCAAACAAGTGTGATATTATTAAAGTTTGACGAAAAATTTTCAAAATGCTATTTTTATATATTTTGATCGTATTAAAATAGGACAAATTTTAATAAAATAAACCAGGCCTGTTCACAACCTGTCAATTTGAACACTTGTGTGATGTTGCTCCCCACAGCCATAGAAATCGAAGTGATGACCTTGGGAGTACAACGTGTAAATGTTTTCAATGTTAATAAAGAGAGCTTTTCTTCCATACATGTTATTAGATGCTGAATACTCAAAGAATTCTCCCTGACTATGGAATTTGGTATTAACAAGGATTAGATAAAAAGACATCCAAATGCATAAATCATCTATCCCTGTTTAATTCTCATACATAATTGTCTTTCTATCCAAAGCAATAGAGATTGAGAAAATTCTATCTTTTATCCTATTTCCATGTATTTAATGATCCGAATCCCAGCCCCAATTGTAAATGGTTTAAACAGGAAAAGAGAAGGCGTTTTTACAATGCTTTCGATTGTTCTAAAGTTTTACCTTATTTTTAATTTTCAGGCCTTTATTGATAAAAAAAAAACTTTGCCAAATTTTCTTTGAGATGCTGTTGAAGTTCATTTGCAGTGGATAGAGCAACGTTTAAATATGAGGCGATATTCTATATTGCTTATAGTGATATTAATGGTATTCTATGTTCAGGTACTTCATATTGACAAGGCTTCTGGCGTTGACTATATAAAAGACGATATGTTTCTTCCCATTCAGTATCTTACTGTATTTATTTTGCTAGTATTATTCCAACTATGCTGGATATAAGCACATGTACCCGAAATTTAGCGTGTGGCTCAAATAGTATCTATTTATAAGAAGGACATTCCAACAAACCCTGGCAAATTTAGACCAATCAGTCGGACCTCGATCTTTCTCAAAACCCTAGAACACTGCCTGCAAAATGACATCCAATTCCACGACCTTTTTTCCGATATATCACAAGGTGAATTCAGAGAATGTTGCGGATCACTAAATCAAGCCTTCTGCTTGGCTGAAATATGCCAAGTATTAAGTATTCACCACAAATTTAGCCCTATTTTGGCTTTTCTCGGCATAGAGTCTGCTTATGACATTGTCGATCGAAATCTTGTCTGGTAACTCTATAGCCATCCGCACTACCTCCACTATCAGATCTCCTTCAATACTTTTTGGTCAACTTTAATTTGAGGTTCTCCTTAATAATGATTCTTCCTATCGCTTCTCCCCTACAAATCGGTATCCCACAGGGCCCATTCTATCCACACTACTCTACTCAATGAACATCAATGAATTATCGAAAAGGCTACGACTGAAGCAATCATCTGAAAACATTTCCCAACAGAGCCGTCTCGCTTATTACATGCTGATGATGAGGTCCTCATTTCTAAAAACCAAAATGACAGAGTTATTAGAAATTTGCAAAAACTGCAGTCTCTCGCTTGCTATCATTGGAACCCTTCTAAATGTGCGGTGATAAGTGACAGAGTCGATATCTTGAATTATGAACTGTATGGGCAAACTCTGCTCAAATAACTTTCCTTCTCGTAACTTGGAATATCCTTCAAACTAGACAGTTTCCTCAACCCATCAGTCTTGATAGAGCACAACGTTCACAAAGCGTTGGCTGTAATGAACTTCTTGACCTCGATTGCTGTCAATCCTATTGGTTTCTACAGGATACCGTCCACTGAAAATTATGCACAAATAATTCGTGCTTGGCTAGAATATGTCTTGGTGATCAATCGACTTACTGTTTACCAAATCAGAACACTGGAATATTATCAGAATGAATGTTTACAACGAATATATAGTACATCTAAAAGAGCTTCTACCAAAATTATGTATTATGTGTCACGCTTGCCAACGTTGAAAGAACGAATCAATTGCATCAAGCTCAGTTGTCTTTCAAACTTTCATGCTAAATGATATTTAAGATTTAAAAAAAAAATCAATTTGCGTATATAGTTAAAGCATAGGCTTAAGAGCTTAATACCTACTTACACGAATGTAAATAACAAAATAAGCAATAAGACTAAAGCTAAAAATTAGATTTCCGCCGTTTAGGATACTCGAATAACAAACATAAGAATATATAAAATACGAGATATAAAATAAAAAACTAGTAATGACAATAACAGTAGACTTAAATAATTCAGTCAGAAAACTTCCTTTTTTTTTGTTGATAGCCACAGGGACGAAGGTAGGAGGAAAATGACATTGCCAAAGAAATAGAAATGCCTTTTATATGTTTGGTCGTGTTTTCGATAAGTAAAGAACAATGATACGTTAACTTTGTTTACAGTGACTTTATTTAATGATTATAAAAATCAATTAGGGTAGTATTAAAAGATATCATAACAAAAGCTATATGAATACTAACCAATTTACGATTGCTGATTTAGGTTCAATAGTTACGGTTAATAATAAAGTGGAAGGAAACAGAGAGGGATCGAATTTAAAAAACACTCATATTCACTCTCAAGACTAAATTGTTAAGTTGTTAGTCACCATGACTAAGCATAAATATGAATAACAGAGAGGTTTTGCATGCCGCTTTTCAGCATTTATAAGCCAGTGACAATAGCCGTGCTACTTGTGCAGTGCTCTCGGACACCTTGAGTCGTGGGAAGGTGTAGGTTAATCTAACAGAGTCATGATCAAGCGACACTGCTTTACCAGTATTCTCAGGTCTTGTTATAAATGACGTTTAGTACGAGTTTAGACTTGTTTTCCTTATTATTGCGCCACTAATAATAATACCAGCGGACATGCTACCAGCAGATTTCGCTTTGTATTGTTTTAGAATTCTACAGCAAAAGCTTCCCTCATTTTAAACGTCTTTAACCTCTTTTCATTTAATTCCTTCGCTCTGTTATGGCCATTGTCCGCCAATTCGACCTCAACATAGCTTTATTTACTTGATATATATTTGAATAGTAGGTTCACATGCTCGGTAGACACTTGTTGTGCTATTTTAAACATAAACCCGTCGTCTCTCTTAAGATTTTTGTTTTTGCTTGAGGCGTTTCTATCTAATAAACTACATAAGATATATTTTAGTGAATGAGTGTGAATGCCACATCTAATGTTACGCCTCAGCCATCGTTCCATTTAATCTCTTGGATGTGTTTATAAAACTATGGCTATTTTTAAAAAAAATCTTGTCCAGTATTGAGAGAGACAATTGTAATACTATTAACAAGCAAATCCAAATAATTCAATACACTCTCACGGCATCAATACTCTTTAGGCCGCTGAAAGCGATTGAAGCACATAGATTGAAAAATAAAGCTAATCGCTTCAAATTCTTTCTTAAAAAAACAATGGGGCCAATGTATAAGAACAAAATATCCACTTGATCTTATTGTTTATATCTAAATTCATCAATATATCAGCAAGTGGCTTTTGTAATGACTTGCTGAGGCCTCACTTAACACTATCTTCTTCATTTTTTTTAAGCTCTTTAGAGCTAAACTTACATCCCAAATCATGATCAATACAAAGTATGTAGGAATGAAAGGAGCTACTAATGATTATTAATTATTTATGCCTGTTTTACTGCTCTATTGATTTAACTATCTACTGTTCGAATAAATAGTCTTTGATTGTACTATAAATCACGTAATCATGCAATTATGCAGAGACCGCAGACACCAGGGCCTCGCCTGAAAGCGGCCTTTATGGTATTATCTATTTCACTGTAAACTCTATAGTTAGCTGTTTCTGTCAATTGAACAATGACTTGACCTCTATATTGTAAATTTTACTCTGCTAATACTGAAAACTTACAAACCTCTTCGGGCGCTACCCTAAGAAATGGAGCATATAGATAAATGTTTTGATTTTTTAGCCTACATCCTATTTTTTCCTCAAAACAATG
Organism: Rhizopus delemar RA 99-880; assembly: GCF_000149305.1. Lineage (NCBI taxonomy): Eukaryota > Fungi > Mucoromycota > Mucoromycetes > Mucorales > Rhizopodaceae > Rhizopus > Rhizopus delemar. The sequence continues at coordinate 291,081 of NW_027137833.1, forward strand.
TCTACTCGGTACTCTGATCTTTTTAGTGGTTTCCTTTCGTTGATGATACTGATCTCTGGAATTTCAGTTGCTGTGTTCTCTCGGTTATCTGGCTTGTCCATTAGAAATTTACTATCAATGGATTTCATTTTATCAACAAATAGCTGGTCACTAGTGCTATGTCACATTTTGCTACTCTCAAAAGGGATAGACTCAATCTTAATTAGCTAGCATCCTATTCGTTTTGATTCACACTGTTCTCATTCGCATGACTTCTTTTATACTATAAATAAGGATAAATTATTTATTTACAAAAAAATTTGACACGAGAATATAAAGTCAATATCCTATCTCCTTATGCATCATTTTTAAATCTGATTGAATTTGTTTTAGTTAACATTTAAGGCTGGAGTAAGGAGAGTCTGTCTCACTGCAACAGATAATCCAGGTCTTAGGATTACTGAATCTTCTAAGTAAGTGACAGTGGATAATTTCCAAGGCTGTGTCAAACACTCTACTTCATTTTTCGATAAATACTTAGCTCTTGAGCCAATGCTTCAATTTACACTATTAATAGAAAGAAACTATAGAATGATTTTTTCTAAACCTTGTACGCAAAAAAAAAATCTAACTGCGCAAAGAAAATATCTTAGATGCGCAAATAATAGACTTATATCCGTAAAAACAAAGTTGTTGAAGCGCAAGATAGAATGATTCAAATGCGTATATTGACTAGAAAAAAAACCCCCAAATTTACACTGGGATGAAATTGGAAAATACGCACATTTTTTTTCTGTATGTGGGATAATGAGCTTATAATTAATTAAAATTCAATAAGCAAATTAAGCAAAACGCCCATGCTTCTTGATGTTCCCTTTTTTAGAGTGAGAATGCGCATATCATAATTTTCCCATAAAAATAGACCACTTTTATTTCAATCGATCACCCAACATTGGTAAGTGTGTGAATAAATGGTATTGTAAATCAATGTTTTAAATTTGGTTGGTTCCTATTTGTAAAACGGAGATTGAAAATAACCACTTGAGTTTATCTACCAACCATTTTTAGTAATAACACGCTTAATTAAAGTTCCAGACTGGTAATAAATAGCAAAAAAAAAATAAAACTTTTCTTCTTCTTTATCTTATTTTTACTATTTGTGATAGAAAATAGCAAGTTTTTATTATTATATACTCACAATCCCCTTTTCCTCCCCTTTTATTATAAAATCATATTCATACAATTTAAAAAAAAAAACAAAAAAAAATCATTCAAAAAAGTTTTATATTGAAAAAAAAAAAAAAGAAAAAAAAATCAATGTCGAATCGTAATATTCATGTAAAGAATACCAACAAAACCAATAACAATAACCGTTCTTTGACTTTTGCTGCACCCAAAACCAATAACAATGTTACTATTGCTGTATGCTTACCCAATAAAAGTAACAATGTTGTTCAACAACCAAGAAAGAAGCAGCAAAATAACAATCGACGAAAAACCAAGAAGAAGCCCACTTTTGAAGATGATTCCTCTCTTTCTTCTAGCTCTTCTGAAGAATCTGATACGGTTATTGTTCCAATCAAATCCCCAAAGAAGAAATCAAACTACAAACGTCCTATAATTGATTACAAAAGGTATAAAAATAATTTTATAAACACATGGCTTTGTATAACATCAATTTCGTAGTTTGGTTGATCAAGTGTACGCTGGGCCCACATTTAATAACGCTCCTGCTCCATCTTCTCTCCCTTTACCTCCCGTTTTTAATGCCCGTGGTTCTCCTACGATGTTACCTCATGCCATCAACACTGCTTATGAAATGGAACAAACAAACTTGGCTCTTTCTGAAATCCAACGTGGTCTTCGTTCCATGCTCAAGATTGAATCTTAAAAAATAGGAAAACACTTTCAAACCTATTTCCCTCTCACTTTCATCCTTACATCTCCCCCCCTTTCGTCTCCCTCTTTTTCTTTATATACCTTTTTGTATATTTTCTTCTTTACCTCTTGTATTATAATCTTTTCCTTTTTTTTTGTTTCATATCTTTACCTTTTTCATACAGTTTTGAAACGTTTTTTTTCCTTCTTTTTTTTACATTTTCTTTTATTTTTTACAATTCTTTTTTTATTTTTTTTACTTTTATTTTATGTTTCTTCTTATTCTTTTTTTTTATTCTGTATCCTTTTTTTCATTTTTTTTTCTCAAAGTTTTTTTTTGATGATTTTTTGATGTACAAATTTTTTTTTCTGAATTCTTCATTCTTTTTTTTATTTTTATTTTTTCTTTTTTTGCAATTTTGTATTTTATTTTTCTTTTGTATATTTTTTACAGTTTATTTTTTTCTTCCTTTCGAATTATATGTTTTAAAAGAAAGGTCAAGAAAAAAAAACGAATGAAAAAAAAAAAAAGCAAAAAGAAAAACGCTCAATGTTAAAAATAATGAAAAAATTAAACAAAACAAAAAAGAAAGCAAGAAAAAAGAAAAAACAAATAAGCAACCTATCAAAAAACCTATTTTATTCAAATAAAACAAAAACTTTGTCCACTCCTTTATTAATGCTGTTCTATATCATCTGTATTACTACTACAACTGTTCTGTATTTTTTATGCGAAGACTGAAGTACAATGTTTATGGTATCAATTTGCATAAAATGTTAATACCACAAAAGCATATAATATCTTGAATATGCGTGATTTTGATAATTTTATATATTATTTCTATAGATGCTTACACAACTGTGACAATGGAGAAAAAACATAGCATGCTTTTCCAATACTGTTCGATGTTTTACCATCCACCAAAACAAAAGTAGAAGCTACAATTGAAAAATAAATATGTGGCTGTCCCAAAATAGCCTTATTTCTACAGTAGCGCCAATGTTTACTAGTTTGGTCACATTCCATTACAGAATTATTTCAAAAGATAAAATACACAAGAATCAAGAATACAATGTAGAAAAAATAAATAGGAAAGGCATTGAACTAATTAGATAAACATTATTTTACTAATCCCATAGTCTTTACAGTGAACAGTAAATTCAATTTATTCAGTTCCACTCTCAAACATTTTTTGCATGTGATCCTTTTAAAGCAGGATGAGCCTCTTTCTATGTATATTTACAAGTTGGCAAAGTCTTTCAAAAGGGACATAGCTCAAAATAAATGTATGTACTGGTATGTGGTCTATTTTTGTGGTATCATTAAACTTGTTATTATTACATCACTTGATTCTATCACCTTGATTACATACGGTATTTTACCAGATCTGCTGTAGTAACTTGTATTAAGTTTCTCATCAACCGTTACAATTTTTCTACTAAATCTCTTGGCTTATTCAATACAATAGGAGATAGAATCATGTGCACTGCACTCAAAATTAAATTGCATTTTTATGCAAGCATTATTTTATTTGTCCGGCACAGATTGTTTCGGACCGGCAAAATGTGCTAGCATGATAGACAGAATTGGATAACAATCCTCCCTCATCATGCACCAAAATGAATCCTCCTCTTTTTCCATCATAATGGCCGCCGTTCAAATTTCCAAGAAGAGAAAAGTAAATAAAAATAATGATTGATGCCCATCCGTATTATTGGAAAAAGATGAAGAAAATTAAAGATGAAAGAGAGAATGGATGTATGGATAGAATGATGGAACAGTACGACACTCAGCAGTATCGCCCTCTTTCGTTTTTAATTGCTTTTTTTTTTTTCTCTTTAATGCGGGACATCAACTACAGTTTTATTGAAAACGTTGAAACTAACCAATCTCTATTTTACAATTACTCTCTTTCAATCCACTCATAGTTCGTAAGTGAATACAACTTGTAAATTAATAAAAAGATCATAACACAATCGATAGGTTGCTGATGGTGTTTTCTATGCCGAATTAAACGAATTCCTTACTCGTGAACTTGCTGAAGCTGGTTACGCTGGTGTCGAAGTCCGTGTCACTCCCGCCCGTACCGAGTAAGAGAAAAGAGTTGAGAGAAAATAGCCACTGACAACACTCGATAGAATCATCATCCGTGCCACTCACACACAAAACGTTCTTGGTGAAAAGGGTCGTCGTATCCGTGAATTGACCACTCTTGTTCAAAAGCGTTTCAAGTTCCCCGAAAACGCTGTTGAACTTTATGCTGAACGTGTTCAAAACCGTGGTCTCTGTGCCATTGCTCAGTGTGAGTCTGTCAAATTCAAGCTTCTCAACGGTTTGGCCGTTCGTCGGTAAGTAGAAAGAGATTGAAAAAGGATGAAGGTCTCACAATGAATAGTGCCTGTTACGGTGTTATCCGTTTCGTTATGGAATCTGGTGCCAAGGGTTGTGAAGTCGTTGTCTCTGGTAAGGTGCGTGCTGCCCGTGCCAAGGCCATGAAGTTTGCTGATGGTTTCATGATTCACTCTGGTAACCCTGCTCGTGAATTCATCACGACCGCTGTTCGTCACGTTGATTTGCGTCAAGGTGTTTTGGGTATCAAGGTCAAGATCATGTTGGATAACGATCCCACTGGCCGTAACGGTCCCAAGCAAACTCTTCCTGATATCGTCACTATCCTTGAACCCAAGGATGAAGCTCCTATCACCGAACCTTCTGCTCAAGATTTCAGACCTGCTGCTGCCCCTGTTGAAGCTGTTGATGCCAATTAGATTTGTTAATTGTTAATAAATAAAAAAAAAAAATATTTTGTATACACACACACACACACAACGAATAGAAAACAAGTGAATCTGCTGATAGCTGTCATTTCACCTGATAATTAATATGCATACACAGTGTGTGTGCACATGTGAGTGTGGAAAAAAAAAATTTGGAAAAGAGCGATTTTTTTTATTTTTTATTTTTTTCTTTCGAGATAAAAACATGAACTTGTTACAGTCACTACCTGGTGCATGGATAGACGATGATACTAAAATGGAAGAAAAAAATCTTATAAAAGTGAATGAGATTGACGTACTGAAACAAACGATTGAGATACTTAGGAAAGAAAAAGAAAGACTAGAAGAAACAAACCATATTGTGAAAAAGAGCATCGAAATAGTAGTCGAAAAGAGGTTGTTGGCAGAACAAGCCAAATCAGACAGAAGACTTGAAGACTACATCATCATCTCTAGTCAAGAACGTGGACCAACCCAAGAGGAGTTGCTGGCTGCTGGTTTGGAAGGTTGGGAATGGATATCGACCGTTTGTTAGCGGACATTGAGTTTTTTTTGTGCGTTGTGCTACGCATAAATAAACAGTCACTAATACATATGTCTTTCATCTTTGTCATAAAACAGTGCATCACGCATACTTTCAAATTATTCATCTATTGTATCCTCTTTTAGTATAAGGGATTTGTATAATCATAATAAACACAGGTTAATTACTCTTTATGCTTTAAACTATTATCTAAGTTTTCTCTTTGAACAGTTTAGTACTAAACTTATGTACTTTACTTGATAATCAAACGAAATCAGATGATGATATCAAGTCAAAAATAGCTAAACTAATGGACATTAAGGAACGCAATAGCGCACTAGAGTGAGTTCTTCTTTTTCTCAGATCAACTATTACAACAACAGTACTTTTTGTCTGTCTTCATTTAAGATACTTTTTAGAGGGGCTTTTTTTTTTTTTTTTTTTTTTTTTTTTTTTTTTCAATACTTGCTAAAAAAGCATGTATATCAATAGCTTAAATAGACAGGAAAAATAACAATATATCTTGATTCGCCTTTTATCCTCAAATAAAACAAATTTAACATCAATAAAAGCTGGGATTGCTCATAGACTAATACATCATTAGTGCCATGATCGATCCTTGTAGAAAAAATCATTTTGGTTTATAGAATCATGATGACTGCACACTTTGATATTAATGTTCCTTCATTATTTACTGACATACAAGAATTACTAAAGAATTAGAATCCTTGTAGTCCACAAGTCCTTTTCATCTTTTTTTCGGATTGTTATTCAAAGCAAGGGCATGTAGCGGTGTGCGAGATGTCTCACATGCTATATTTACATATATTAAGTAGTTCAAGTTGTGTAAATAAAGTACGTAACAAAGCCAACGTGTTTTTTTTCTATTATATATACATCATTGTTTTTTTTATTATTTCTTTTTGTTGGCTGCACGCTTTCCTTGACCTATACAAAAAAAAAAGTGAGAATCAATAATCCACTTTTTATCCCTTATCGTACCTTTCTTTGGTGCACCCTTTCCTCTTCTTTTTCTTCTTGCGATCTCATCAAGACGTTCCTTTTCTTCCAAATCAATTAAACCAAGTTGAGGATATAATGCCTTGATATCTCTGAAATGCACAATTTGTTTAGGATTGTAAGCTGTTAAAGTAGGTCCCAATAAACGTTGTCGAAGTATTTTGTTTCCTGTACGTGCACATGTTGGATTATAGACGTTGGAAAAGATTTTACAAGATAATTGTTGGAGCTGTGAGATTCTTCCTGTTGACATTTTGAATAAAAAAAATCCTTCAAAAAAAAAAAGAAGGGGGTGATTTCCAAATAGGGTCCTGTGACTTGTTTTACATGAGTGGCTGGCAGACAGGAGATTCATGTGTTATGCAAATAAGTTTTAATGATTATTTTAGGATTATATCAGTTCAAGGATAAAATTATAAGTTTTGCCTTACACCATAAGCTCAAGCTTATTTGGTAACTGATGTATCAATCAAGTATAGGTACATTTGTTTGTTTGAGACTATTGGAACCGCTACCATTTTTAAAGTTTGCATGAGGTAGGACAGGATGAGGTACAGTCCTATCTTACTGTCACTTCAACCTTTTGAATTATTGCCTTATTGTAAAGGCAGTAAATCTGATATGAATAATCGCACATGGCTTAGAAAGTGATGTGTGTCCGTACTAGCATTAATTTTTGAAATAATTTTAAGAAATGCAAGGTTTTGTCAAGGATTGCTTACTTCTACTCATTTTGTATAGTCTAGTAATTTGAATGCAATATGACGGTAAAAGAAGAGAGTATTAAAAGCGAATGCATTCAATAAAGAATAAATTCAACATGATTTTTTTAAATTGAACTTAAATGGATAAATTTGTTAACACTTTCTATTAACCTTCTTTTATTTTACATAGCTCCAGCCTGTTCTGTCGGTGAGCACTCATTACTTACATTAAGTTAATTATATACTTGCTCCTAACAGAATAGGGATCAATTGAGGTATTATTGTCCAAATTTATTGAATACTCTAGATTAGACAGTTATAAATAAAAAAGCTTTTGTGAACAAGTGGCAAAGGATAAATACACAGTGTTTATCGCTTAATACTACTCAGATCAAAACTTGGTATCTCACTGTTCTCGTAGTCTCTCATTAATGTCAAACAAATGGTAAGAAATTCTTCCTTCTGGACATAAAAACACAGCAGTTGACAAAAAGTCGATGTTAGCAAACACCATTATTTTGATTTCTAGACAGGCAAGCAAAAGCTACCTTGATTTAATGAGCATGGTACACACAGGCATATATAAAGCATTGTCATTCTGTTTAAATAATTCTCTGCAACAAGCAAAAAGAGGTCAAGGCCATCAATACAATGTATGCTGAATAGTATGAAGATAAAGACAGCACATCTTCAATCAACACGGCCCATGCGTTTGTATTTTAACTACTTTTATATGTAATTATCTGATTGACAAAAATAACAGCAAACAACCATTGAATTTGTTGGACAATTTGGAAATGTCATGCAAAACAAATATGAACACGGACAGTAAGCAAACCTTTTTGAATGACGGTGGCAAGCTGTAATACTTATTTGTTTTTTTATTATACTATGATCTGTTTAGTAGAAAAGAGAAAGTTTATTGATGATAACAAAAAAGTTAAAGAAGTGTCAAATAGTAAAAAAAAAAGGGAAGGAAAAAAATAATATTCTTCTGCGAAAGTTTCAGACAAACAGTTAATTTTTAATTTTAACAGAAGACTATCTTAAAGATAATGCTACAGCCTCAAGTATCAAGTAACCAGTTAAAAGGAGATTTATTAAAATTAAAAGAAGGTAATTAATGTAAAACAAATTTCTCGAAGCACAATCGCGGAAGCAAAAATAGTCTTTTCGACATAGGATTTGTTTGCAACTTATATCTTCCTAATAATACTAAACTACCAGTTCGATGTTGCCTACCTCTATAACGAATCTCTAAATAACCATAAAATCAAAAGCATTCATCGAGGTGTGACTGCTGCAATATATGGTTGTTTAAGGATTCCACTAAGTAAAAGATTGGCTGGAGACTGATATGGCCTACATGAGTAACTGTGTGTTCACAGACGAAGCTGCATTCCATGTCAACATGAAATGTTCTGTGGCTTTGTAGTACCATCAAGTTTGTGTTGACCGGCTTTGCTGACACTTGCTGTATTGCCGCCATCGATACCAAGCCTTGTACCGATTACGAACGGACGTGGTGGGTCAGGCATGTTGTGTCCATCTTCCAAACATCTGCAAATCAAACTGGAACACTCTCTTTTGACTGGTGCGAAGTTGGGGCCACCCATCAAGCATTAGAAGGTATGAATGATTTCTTTAAGAAGGGCAATCCGTGGTATGCTGATGGCCTGGCTTATGATATCAACTACGGTGAACGAGTAGTTTTGGAAGGATTATCGGGCCAAAACAAAGCGAATGTGAACAAGATAGTCGATGACATCCTCAAACAACTCAGTTCTCCCATGGCAATGCTCAAAAGTATTGCTAACTCCCATTTGAATGCAAGCTTCATTTATCATGAAGTACGTGCAACAGAAGTCCTGACAAAGTTTGCTCAAAGGAATAACTGGCTCAAGTTCTTTGAAATTATATGCTATCTGTTCATTGGCTTGAAAGAACAAGAAATGAATTACAAGACCCTAAAAGACGAGGAACAGGGTGCAACAGTTGTGTTACTTCAGTATTCAGTTCATGCAAAACTACACAAGAATTCCTCCAATTTTTCTCTCCATTAAATGAAATAACAATCTTATTCTACCCTTCTCGGTGAAAAATTAACCATCTCGCATCACAATAATAAAAAGCATGAGCGGGTCAAAACGATTTAAAACGATTTGACTGTACATTTCGTACAAAATGAATTTTGTTCTCTCCATTGGGTGCATTTATTTTCCACCAAAGGCGATTTTACTTTCTGGAAAGAGTGTGCATTTAATTTTGTTAGTAATCTAAGGGCTGAGTGTTTAATAAATTGCTTTTTTAGAAACGAAAGAGCCATTTTAAAGTTGCATAGGCTTACATTCAAGCATATATGAAACATAATAGTGTTTTAGATTGATTGGATCTTAAAAAATATATATAAAAGCTGTTTTGTTTACTAATTACCGTACCTTTCAAAACCTGTGCTACAATTATGAAGATCAAACAAATGAAAATGCGCTAAATAGAGCCGATCTGTTTGAAGTTCTTTTAATACATTCAATGTCCGGCATCTGTGTAGCCTGTTGTAAAATAGCACACTTCGTTTTCCACTCCTTTACTCTCCTTCTTTCTTTTTACTATTCACTCTTGCTTGGTTTTCCTTTATTTATTCTTGTTTTTATTCGCTTTTACCTTCACGTTCATTTTTTCTTTCTTTCCCTATTCTTTTGTAAATCTCATATATAATTATCGCAATTCATTTCAATCAAGATGACAGAAACCCATTCCAATGAGGAGGTGAGCTCCTTAAACGAACGGGTATCTTTAGAGGACTCTAGAATAGATTTGCAATCTGCACAACCATTGACGGCCGAGCTCCTAGCCGAACAAAATGAACTGACTAAAGTATTACCAAAGCCCAATGCAATTCGAGCCTGGGCTGCTGATTTGCCACAAGCACCAGATTCAGTACAACCTGTATTGACTAGCTCGCATGTATTTGAAATGGATACGCCAGATAATGGAGGAAAAATTCATGAGACGAAGGATGTGTTTACCGAGACACAAAAAGTTGCTTATGTTGGACTTTGTTATCTCACTAGTCTTGAAGTAGTTCACGATTATCAGGGAAAAGAATTTGCATTAGCAAGGATGAGCGCTGACAATTGGCAGAGAAAATTAATGCGGATGCTTTATGCACACATGGATATTTCGAAAGAGGAAATCAAGATGATCGAGTCATTATCAAAGCATAGTATTTTACCAACGGATCTTGTTCATCAGTTTACAGCCCAAGGCGATACGGCAGAGATCAAGTTGGACGGCTTTTTCAAAAACAACAGTAACACTATGGAAGACAAAGTGATAATTGACCTACGTTGGACAGTAGTTTGTGATTTATTTTTAATTTGCCTCAGTACAGAGAACTACGATGCTCGTTCAAGAGTGTTTGTGGCTCGCATTACTTCTTACCTGTCTCTTGATTGGTTTCAAGTCGTTGGATTTGAAAAGAGAATAGCTGAACATCTTCTTCAGGATGCCTCCTGGGAAACAGAGACAGTTAACAGTATGGCAACAACCGTGACTAACATGACGATGACTAATGCAGAAAATGATGGCTCTATCAAAAGCCATCAGGAACGCCACAACAGAAATAAACAACGAAAGAAAAGACGTTATGTGATGGTCGGCTTAGCAACCATTGGGGGTGGTCTTATCTTGGGTCTTAGTGCAGGGCTGATGGCCCCTATGATTGCCGGCGGGATTGGCGTGCTCTTATCTACTGTAGGGGTTACGGGTACAGCTGGCTTTTTGGGTGGTACAGCAGGTGTCGCACTCATTACTGGAGGTGCTACTGTTGCTGGTGGACGTAAGATTTTTTTTAAGTTTAGTAAATCATGTAACATGTATAAACCCCTTTTTATTTAGGCATTGGTGGCAAAGGTATGAGTAGACGTATGAAATCTATTGATACATTTGATTTTCTTCCTGTGTATACGGAAGAAAACGTTAATTGTATTATTACTATTACTGGGTAAAAGAAAAAAAAAATAGAATGTTTGTTTCAACTACCAAACAAGATACACTTTTTATAGCTGGCTGCCGAATACAAGTAAAGAGGAAGCTTCATTACCTTTTAGTACGTTGGACCATCTCATGGGTGATCATTATACGTTGTATTGGGAACCTGAGATGCTTGAAGAACTTGGTAGTGCCTTTAAAATACTTGCTACTGAGGCTGTCACTTTTTCAATTCAACAAGCGTTAGCACATACAATTATGGGCGCCCTTTTGGCTGGTCTTGCATGGCCTCTTGCCTTGACCAAATTAGGTTACATGGTGGATAACCCTTGGGCCAACGCTTTGGACCGATCGAAAGTGGCCGGTCTAGTTTTAGCAGACGTGTTAATGAATCGCAACCTAGGTGCAAGGCCTATTACACTCGTAGGATTTTCACTTGGTGCACGTACGATCTTTTACTGCTTACTCGAATTAGCGCGAATGAAAGCATTCGGACTAGTCGAAAACGTGATACTATTTGGTACACCAGTTAGTGCCTCTGAGGCTCAGTGGAAAGAATGCACAACGGTTGTATCTGGACGATTTGTGAATGGTTATGCTACCAATGACTGGTTACTTGGCTTTCTCTTTCGAACCTCCACCGCTGGTTTAGGTAACATTGCTGGTCTGCGTCCACTTTTACATATTGAAGGAAATCGTGTACAAAATTTGGATTGCACAGATTTAATCACTGGTCACTTGAGCTATCGAACAAGCATGCCTAAGTTATTGAAACGCGCTGGCTTTGTGGTAACATCTGAAGAATTACCGGTGTTAAAAGAGAAGTCTAGTGGTGGAGGCTTTACTAGTTTTATAAAATCTAGAAGCAGTGGTAGTCCAACAGAGAAAGATGACGAGGTAAGTTTTCTTTTTTAAGGTCTTGTTTGAATAACATAACACGTAATTAGATTGATGTTAAGAATAAATATGCTGATTCTATGAAAGTGACAAGCTCACTGTCTTCTGGAAAAGCATCAATACAGATAATACCCAAGACCCAATCATCCGAACCTATAAATAATAATCGAAATAGTAGCAGTACTGAAATCATACCCACGCCCTCCACCTCCACTATACCCAGTAGTAGTTCATCTTCACATGAGAAAAAGGAAACGACAGACTGTGAAATAATTGCAGACATAATAGCAAATGCCACTGCAGCAGCGTCTTCTAAATCAGGCTCCTATAGCTCTCTTTCTTCCGGGAAGGCATCTATTACCACGCGGCCCAGGAGATCCACTTTGAACAGCTTATTAGGTCGATCAAGATCTGAGCCTATCAGCATAGCGAATACTAATAAACGACAATCTACAAATAGTATTCATGGCAGGTCGTCTTTGATGTTTGGGGCTAGTTTGTTTGGTAACAAGAAAAAAGTTGAAGAAGATCCGGTGAAAAAGGAGCTCAAGGATGCTGGTGTTGAAATCAAAGAAATCAAAAGTACGTTAGGCTGCCTGGTTGTACCTAAAGATGTCAGTGATCCTATGCCGCAAGTAAAGCTTGAGCTTCCTCAACATGCTTTGTTGAATAGATAGAAAATAATTGTATATTTGTTTCCGATTTTTTGTATAGTAGATTGCTTTTGCCCTCTTTTTGTTCTTATATATTTGAAATATAATCATTACTTGGTTGCATGGGAAATCTCGCCTTCACTGGGTTTAAGTGGTTCCCCTTTTTTTTAACGTTTTGTGTAACATGGTACTCTTTGTGAGTCAAAAGTAAGTCACCTTATAAATGTTTTTCAGCAAAAAAGTTTTAAACTCTTTTGGTTAACATGAGTCCTATTCAACTTGTAGTTGCTGCTAAAGCATCTCCATTCAGTTATGGTAAATAGTTAAACTAAGAATAATTGAAAAAAATAGGTTAACAATATAACTATATTTAGGTGTGCTTGCTGTTGCTAGCTACATCAACAATGTCAAAAAGGACTCTATCAATATTGAATTACGAGACGTAAAGAACCTTGAAGGAGCTTCTAAATCCACTGCTTCTATTAATTATAACGGGTAAAAATTATAAACGTAAATTCTTTATTATTATTGTATTTACCATTGAATTCTTTATTAACGTAGTGAGACCTATGACACCGTCAATGCTATAGCCCGTCTCTTGACTAGACTTCACCCTGAGGCTGGCCTCTATGACCTCAAGGACCCTCTAACATCCACCTTGATTGATCAATGGCTCGATTTTGCTGAAAAAGAGCTATCCACCTCTGATTTTAAGACCTTGGATGCTAGCTACAAGAAGCTGAACAAGTATTTAACACTTCGCTCTTATCTCGTCGGTTACCAAGCAACTGTTGCTGATTTTATTGTCTGGGGTGCTTTGAGAGCTTCCCCTGTTTTTGCTCGTATCATAAAGACAAAGAAGGAAACATTAGGTACCTACCTTGTTCGATGGTACGAACATGTTTTGTCTTTGGATGCTGTTGAATATGCTTTGACAGCTGTTCAAAAACAGGATAAAGCTTCCAAGGTATATGACGCTTGTATAAATAGTATATCAGATTCTATTATAATTTCCTAACAACATAACTATAGAGTAAGACTGCTGATCAAGGTAAATTTGAGATTGGCTTAACTGAAGCTGAAATGGGTAAAGTTTGTACCCGTTTCCCTCCTGAACCATCAGGCTATCTTCACATTGGTCACGCCAAGGCCGCTCTTCTTAACCAGTACTTTGCTGAGACTTACAAAGGAAAATTGATTCTTCGTTTTGACGATACCAATCCCAGCAAAGAAAAGACTGAATTTGAAGAATCAATCAAAGAAGATTTAGCACTGATCGGCGTTGATTCATCCATTGTCTCTCATACCTCTGATTACTTTGATCAAATGTATGAATTAGCTTTGAAGATGATTAAAGAAGGCAAAGCCTACTGTGATGATACAGATCAAGTCACTATGCGTGAGCAACGTACTGCCCGGGTACCCTCCAAGTGCCATGATCTCTCTGTTGAAGAAAACCTTCGTCGCTTTGAGGAAATGTCCAAGGGCTCTGAAGAAGGCTTGAAGAACTGTTTGCGTGCTAAAATTGATTATGCCAGTCCTAACGGAACCATGCGTGACCCTGTCATCTATCGTTGTAACTTGACTCCTCACCACTATACGGGTGACAAGTGGAAGGTCTACCCTACCTATGACTTTGCCTGTCCCATTGTAGATTCCATCGAAGGCGTCACTCATGCCTTGAGAACTAACGAATATCGTGATCGTAATGTACAATATGACTGGATGATTAACGCACTTGGTCTCCGTCCTGTCAAGATTTGGGATTTTAGTAGAATAAACTTTGTATACACACTCTTGTCCAAGAGAAAGCTTACCTGGTTTGTCGAAGAAGGTCTTGTTTCCGGATGGGATGACCCTCGTTTCCCTACTGTTCGTGGTATTCGTCGTCGTGGTATGACTATTGAAGCCTTAAAGCAATATATCCTGATGCAAGGTGCTTCTCAAAATACTTTAATGCTCGAATGGGACAAACTTTGGGCTTTGAACAAAAAGGTCATTGATCCTATTGCCCCTCGCCACACTGCTGTTCTCAAGGAAGGTGCTGTTATCTGTCAAATTCATGATGCCCCTGTTGAAGTAAAGGAAGTACCTATTCACAAGAAGAACCTTGCCCTTGGCAACAAGAAGACTCACTATGGTCCCAAGATTTACTTGGATCAAGAAGATGCCAAATCATTGGAAGAAGGAGAAGAAATCACTTTGATGGACTGGGGAAATGTCTTTGTTCGCAAAGTTACCAAAAACGAAAAAGGCGAAGCTACTAGCATCGAATTGGAGCTCCATCTCGAGGGTGACTTTAAGAAGACTAAAAAGAAATTTACGTGGTTGGCTGCTAACGAAGATGCTGTTGATGTTCTCTTGCTTGATTATGATTACTTGATTACAAAGAAAAAGGTTGAAGAAGGCGATGAAGTCAAGAACCTTGTTACCCCTGTGAGTGAATTCAAGAGTGCTGCTATTGCTGACGGCAACATCAAGCAATTGAAGAAAGGTGATATCATTCAATTTGAGCGTAAGGGCTATTATATCCTTGACGCACTCGCTTCTGGCTCTGAACCTGCTCATTTCATCTGTATTCCTGATGGTAAAGCTGCATCTATGGCCTCAAAAGCTACCAATTAAAGAAAAAAAAAAATGTATATTATAAAATAAAAAAGATTGTATTTTCTTTTGTGTAGAATAAAAAACAATAAGCTGTTTATTATAAACTATGTACATGATATTTATGAAACTGTGTACAAAGAATGTATTTTATAAATATAGTTTTAAGAAAGGGCTATTTTTAATTGCTGTTTTTGATCTTCGGTTAAAGAAGTAGGGAACTTGACTTCGTAAGTAATAATTAGAGAGCCTTTCTTGCCTGTTTTAGAATTAGGCATGCCTTCACCTGATATATGAGACTCTTGACCGGACTGAACGACTGATTTGGTATTATTTACACTGAGAGTACGATCATCCAATGTTTTGATCTTTTTTTGAAAGCCAGTTAATGCTTCGAGTAAAGTGAGTTGCATCGTCATGCGCAAATTGTCTCCTTCGCGTTTGAACACAGAGTGTGGTTTTTCTTCCAAGACAAACTCGATATCTTGGGTTGTACCGTTTTCAAGTTCGTCTCCTTCTCCGGGGAACCGAATCTTGGTACCCGCTTTCCAACCGGGTTTGACATTAATTGTAAGAATTTTATCTGTTTGAACAGGTTGACCGGATGCACCATCACGTAGTTTACGGGTTACTTTTAATCGCTTTGTACATCCTTTATAAAGATCTTCTAATGATACAGGGAAAGTACGCTTAATGGCAGGTGGTTTTTCAGGCTCTTGTGATTGATGCTCTCTAAATCCACTGGTACGATGGAATCCACTTCCCATACCAGACATTCCACCAAAGGAGGAAAAACCACTAGGCATACCAAAGCCATCATCCATACCACCAAAAGATGAAAAGAAGTGCTTGAAGATATCATCAGCATCGGAAGGACGGAAGCCACCAGGCCCTCCAGTGCTTGAAGAAAAGCGGTAGGTGGTACTACCATTAGGAAACCCACTAAAACCTCCACCGGCAGCTCCTCCTTCACTAGATGGTGGCGCGCCACCTTTGAGCCCTTCTTCACCATATTGATCAAATATAGCTCTCTTGTTTTTGTCACTTAAAACTTCATAAGCTTCACCAATTTCTTGAAATTTAGCATGAGCGATATCCGCTTTATCTTTATTTCTATCGGGATGCCATTTTAAAGCTAATTTTACTTGTGTAAATAATAATAATATCAAATTTTGGATGAATTACCCTACCTAGTTTACGATATGCTTTTTTGATTGTATCGTCGTCTGCGTCTCTGGAAACACCAAGGATTGCATAGTAATCTTTACCCATTTTTAATAAAAGAAGTTGTAAGAAGAAGAGTAGTTATACATAAAACGACCCCATTTAAACCAATGGAGTGACGTAAATTAAACTTTAGATGAAAACTCCGTGTATAATCATTCGAAAATGCTGGAAGTCTGTTTTGTTTTTTAGAACAAAATGTAACTCAATGAAATGGTGCAACAAACATGAAATAAAGTAGGTTAAGAAACTTTATACACAAACAAGTTAAACACTATCGATGTGATCCCTGAATACTACTTCTTTACAAAAATTGTCATTTTCGCTTTCAAGAAACTAATCAAAACAAAAATAAAAAACAAGAATTTGCATTTTTATGTCATTTTTTGTACACAAGTGAAAAAGTGGGTGAAAAAAGTAGAGCGAAAAGGAAGTTGTGTGATGCATTTATGATCTGGGCTTTTCCTTCTTTTCCTTGTACAAAGCAAGGAGAGAGACACCAGCGACCTTGACAATCTTGAAACGGACACCAGGAATATCACCAATAGCACGCCCCTTACGACCGAAACCGGCAATCAAGACTTCGTCGTTTTCATCAACATAGTTCAAACAACCATCGTTAGGGACGAAAGCAGTAACTTTCTTACCGTTCTTGATTAATTGAACACGAACACACTTACGAATGGCAGAGTTAGGTTGCTTGGCTTCAACACCAATCTTTTCGAGAACGATACCTTTGGCGTGAGAAGAACCACCAAAGGGAGAAGAGCGGAAAGCAGTTCCGAGAGCTCTCTTCTTGTATTGTTTATCGGCCCAACGTTGATCACGACGGTGAATACGGAGCTTACGAGCAGCGTTCAAACCTCTAGGTTGTCCTTTACCTAAGATAATGGCATTTAATCAATAACTGTTGTTTTCTTTTTTCATTTTGGTTGTAGCCCATTGTAAATACTGTCTTCTTCCTCTTTAAAAAATTGTTTCTTTATCATTTCTTCAGTTAAATTTAAGCAACACATTTATAACAGTGATTTTCCAATCATATCATGCCTTCCTGGTGTAAATCCTGATTTTAACTGAAATTCTGAATGTATGGATATGTCGTAAGTATATAATCCATCCATTTAATGTCGTTAATTTAATGATGCTTAGTCTGATGATCCACATCTCATTTCTTGTAGTATATTACAATGTGCTTCAACCCATATGTTAAGCTTACCCATGATTACGAGATATTTTCAAAAGAAGGCTGCTACTCTTTGGCAGACGTTGTTATTAAAGAGGTGGATAGAGCAGTTGTACCGGAATAAAAATAGTCCGACTCGGAAATAAATGCTGCTGCTGAAAAAAGATGCTCTATCTAACACAGGTATTCTTTTTATACTTTGTACAATTCAATGATACAAATAGTAGAATACAATTTGGTTTCTTTTTATTTGTTTTTTCTATTTATAATAAAAATCTCTATTTCTTTTCAAGCAATGTATCAAAAATATTCTTGACGTTCTCATAAACCTTTTCTACAGGTTGATCACAGTGAACCTACACGCATAATTATCAGCAAACAGGCTCTTTTAAATGATTCTCTTCCTTTTACCTTTCTGACTTTATCTTGCTTTTCAAATTCTGTAATGACAGGCATACTAGTTTCAATAAAAGTAACAAATCGTTTTCTGATGGACTCAACATTATCATCAACACGTCCAGAACTTTCTCCTCTCTTTAACAACCTCTTCAACATAACTTCCTCAGGGCACTCAAAGTAAAGTACTAACTTGGAAGGCACAACGACCTCTTCAAACTTGATTGCTTGATCCATCTTACGAGGGAATCCGTCAATCAAGAATCTACTTCCCTTTCCAGCTGCCATAGCTTCCTTCATGGCTTGTTCCAAAAGAGCAATGGTTACTTCCATAGGAACGATTAATCCCTCCTTGATATAGTGGTTAATCATTTCACCATATTTTGATCCTTCACGCTTTTGTTCAGCACGTAACAAATCGCCAGCTTATAACATTTCAATCATAACTTTTCTCAGCTATACTACAATTCACATAAATTTGCTTGTATATTACCTGACAAATGAACAAATCCATAATCTTTTGTCAAATTTTCACATTGAGTTCCTTTACCAGCACCAGGACCACCTATTTATTTTTATAATGATCATTAAATCAATGCAACTAAACAACAGATTATACGCTTACCCAAAACAAATACAACAGTAACATCATCTGATGAGAAGGCTGGAATAGGCTTAACATCCTGGTTTCTCTTTGCCAACTTTTCTTGAAGTCTCTTTTGTTTTAAAGCTTCTTCTTCTTCAAATGTAGTAGTATCCTTTCTTCTGGGTAAAGCTATATCAAAAAATAATTAAGTGATAAATACACATATGTGTTCTTTCCGAGATTTACATTGACCTTCTCTTGATTTGACAAGAGTATAGTAACCAGCAAAGCCCATGGAGGCGACAGCCAACATGGCAGGAATGCTAGGTGTGCCATTGGGCTTATTAGGTCCAGCTGTTGAGTACAAACGCTGCTTGGGAATAGTAGAGGCGGTTAAACGACTACCACGAAGGAATGCGGTACGGAACATATAAAAAAGAAGGAAAAGAAAAGGTTACGATGTTAACTCAGAAAGGGGAGGGGCTTTTATTCATAAAAGCAAGGTTTCTGAATTTGAGCGGAGTTTGATGATAGTAAAAGCCATCAGATCCATATTGGTTATCATTAAAAGTACGTTGTTTCGCGTTTGAAATATAAATACTTGAAACTTGAAATAAAAAGTTGAGCGACCAATAAAAAATGTCAAAGTTGAATAAAATGATCTAGTCACCAATAAAAAAATTCAAAGCGTACTTGCAGTAAAAAGTGACTGTAGGGCTAAAAAAAAAAAATGAAGCGAAACTCAACAGTATCAGGACCTCAGGTCTCTGAGATCCCGAAAATTACATATCGGAAATTGAAATATCTAAAGTATAGTGCGCTATACTTATGAAGTACTTCATTTTTACAAAAAGTGCAATCGGGTCTCTGTTATCTAATGTGTCCTTTGTATACCTTGATAATTAATAAAGTACTTGAAAAGTTCTTTTAGGCAACTTAGCATTTCTATAATAGAAAAAAAGAAAAGAGACGGGGCAAGTACAGAAAGTCCTTGGACGTTTCATATAAAAGTTGTTTTTGATACCACTTTTCTGATATTGATTGGTGCATATGGTAAGCTGCATTATTATGACAAATATCGATTGTTAAGGATTGAATCTTCATATCAACAATTGAAAAATATGCACTTTTTTTTGCAGCTAAGTAATTGCCAATTTTGCAAACATATCTCTTCTACTGAGCCGTTTATATTCTATCGGACAATTACATCTGTACAATAGGATTCTACTATTTCATTAATTGGTTTAGTCTGTTTTCCTACCTTCATAAATTGTCTGGAGAAGTCATTTTGGATTCAATAGCCTACTTATAAATTAAGGTACCTCTTTGACTCTAAACACTATGCAAGTTATTGGCGTTACTCTGTAAAAGTAGAATGTTTTTATATTCATGTTTGCCAGGGTGAATGGTTAGTTGTAATTATAGGATTAGAAAGGAGAGATACAGTTAAAAAAAAGACGCTTGAAATAGATTAAAACGCTTTGTCTAGTATATCAAAGGTCGCAGTAAATGTTAATTGAATGAATAATGTTCAAAGAGAGAAAACTACTACTAGAAATCTAGAAGTGTTCAATTAACATTGAGTTGTTTTCAATAATAGCAACTTATAAGTTATTGCAGCTGCATTCTTTTCCTTTATCCAAAAACAAAGTATTTTATTGAAATTCAAATCATCTAACTTCCATATTATCGACAAATACAGGTTTTGCATGCTTGTTTTCGTGGAATGCAATCCAGCCCTCTCGTCGTGGAAGATTCTTTTTCGCCCAAAGTTCTAACAGCCGTCCTCTTTTCAATTTATCATTGTATCCTGCCTTTGGAAGTAGTGTTTCTATCATGTCATAAACCCCTGAAGGCTTTGGCTCTGTATATTCATCCTCTATCCATTGCTCTGTAGGTATCTCAAATTCAATAATCACATCCGGCGATCGTTGATGCCTTAACTCAAATCCATCTCCCTATCAATTAATTATTAAATATAAAGTCTTGCAATTTTACTCTGTATCTTGTTACTTTTTTGAACATAAGCAAAATCTCTTTTGTAGAGCTAATATAAGGGCTTGGGTTATCCAAATGAACATTATTCACAGATTTTTTGAACCAAACCAAGTTTTCAACATATTTACAATCTGCATAAAATATATTACAAATTTGTATACTTGAAATAAACAATAGAGCTTACCAATAGTATACATCATTCTTACAACGTCCGCCTGAATAAGTTTATGTGTCCAAACAAAAACAAGTCCAGCAGACATATGTTTAATTACATTTTTCATCAGTTTTTGAAAATCCGATATGTTCCAAGAGCAAGCACCATCGTTTCTGCCATCTGCCGCATAGAATTCCCATGGGGGATCCACCAGAATTCCTTCTAAGGGAGATATTTTTTCTTCTAAGCTTTCTGCTTCTATTAATTGATCTAATCTAATTGTGCAATCATTCATGTTGTCTATTTCAAAATAGCAGCATTTTGCTGCATCTATAACTGGCCGCTTAGGTAATGGTTGAATCTGCTTAACACCACTGTATAAATCATTTGGAATCCGTACAAAAGAGATAAATTCGTCAGGTGTGTCCACTTTTCTTTTCTTGACTCCCGTAAAGAACCTCGATAGGGTTGATTGTACAATTTTATTGCCACTGTTTGTTTCATTTGAAGATGAGCTTACAAAAGACTTTTGTGACATATTCTTTCGCATAAGCCTATAGAATGCATGTTATTATCGTTTTCTTTGTTAATTGAAATAATCTTTTACATTTCTGTTGTTAGGAGCCCTCTACGCCATTCTTGTTTAGCTAACCAATAAGCATGCCTTTTTTCTTTGTCTTGATACAACCTTTGTGTGATGGTTAATTCATGTGTCATTTTTTCATTCTGTTGTCAACCCTACCTTAAAAAGTCCTTGTACATCTGTAATCGTTCTTGCCATTCTGCATCCCAATCTTTTTGTGCCAAGTGCGCTATTTCTGGATCTGCTGAGTCCATCTGAAAATCGTCATCATCGCCTTTCACTTGTTGTTTGCGAGGCATCTTCTTTACTAAAATCCGATATTTTTGCTTTTCCGCTCAGATTAAGAGCAGCTTTTGGTCTAGGCTTAGCTACTGGTCTATTTTTTGTAAATGATTGACTACGACCATGGAACTCTTTAATCCACTGATCTACATTTCTTTCAATTTCTTTCACTTCCTCACTTTGCCATTCAGGACCATGATCTACTGTTGGTGCACCAATTGCTGCACTGCGTTCCTTTTGGATTTGCTTTAATTTACCATCGACAACAGCATAACTACTGTCCTCTAATTTTCCATCTAAGACTAGTCTGCGATAGTAATTCATGCATTGATATCCTACCTAATTACATGGTATCAGAGCTACAATTAACAACATGTAATGTATTATACTTACTCTATGGGGAATGGCTATACTAAATAAGCCCCAAGCTGTTCCTATCTTCCACCCTTTTGATATCCACTCATTATATCGCTTCATAAACAATTCATGCTCTGATTTTGACCATCCACCATTTTGCTGACCGTAACCAGGGACTACTAGTCTAAAATAGTAAGCTTCAGGGTTCTATCAAGAATATATTTTAAAAATGTTTGTTCTACAGTAACTCGTTGCTTTTTTCTCTTACCACATGGCGAGCTTCCCAAGCTTTTATACGAGATGCTTGCCAAGTTTTCACAACTTCTTTTGCAAAGACATCTTCACCTACTCTTTTTCTTTTCAAACTTGGTTTTTCTGCCACTGAAAGTGTTTCCAATCTCGCTGTTTCTTTCTCAAGTAGTTGATTTGTTTTTGAATTGTTGGATTGATCAGTCATTGTTTCCACTATATCCATTACATTGGCAGCTGCTTCCCAAAAAGATAAATCGCTATCCAGATCCATATTTTCTTCAGGCGGTGAAAGTTCATTAGGCTGCTTAACATCGCTTTCTATCTCATATAATTTTTCTTTGCCCTTGCCATTATCCTAACACAACTTTTTTGTTATATTTTCATAAACTTTGAATTTTTTTTCTTTTTCTTTTTTTTTTGTACTTTTTCTTCCTTCTCCATTTCTATGTTGTTATTTTTTTTAATCTTTGGTTTAGATAGGCTCATTATCTTGGCTGAAGAAGTTGCTTTTGGAATGTCGTCTGCATTATTGACTTCTTTGTTAAACCACAAGCTCATTTCAGTAAAAAAAAAGAAAGATAAAATTTTGTTGAATTTACAATTTATTCTAAAAACGCGATACTGTTTTTTCGCTCATTTTGACTCGGTTTTCTAAAATTGATCCGCTCACCTTTAGATAGCTTAGAAGTTAGTTTATTCATTTTTAAAATGACTTGTTTAAAGAACCTTGCTCGGTTCCATGATAATACCCAAATACCATCTTTTTTTTTTACTGGCAGTGTGTGGTCACGACTTGATGTCAGTTTCTATGTTGCAATATCTGTACTTTATAAAACAATACAGTCAATAGCTAACATCCACTGTTTTATCATAAGTTAAGGAAGAAGAGATACTATTGAGGGCTGTGTTCTATGGTATGTCACAATAGACACTTGGTTAGTAATCTGAGGTGGTCTATTGACTAAGATTGGATAAATAGAAATGAAAGATGTAGTTATGAGCAAACTGTTTGGAAAAAATTGGTACATAAAAATCTCCGCAGCAGTTTCGTTCCTTGCCATACACTTTTTATTCCAATACATGCGAACTCCATTAAGAAGCGAAGAAGAAGCAGGCTCACTTCTTGAAACATATTTATTGCAAGGCTGGGTAATAATTAGATATATCTTGATGTAGTTTATTATTTTGGCTAACTTTTATTTCAATAAAAGGTCATGACAGACCAGATCTGCTCTGTTGAAGATTGTTCATACCCCTTAATGAGATCAAAAGATGGTTCGACTTCTTTTTGTACACATCATGATCCTCTTCCTAATGCACCTTCAAAAAGGCCGACTTTAGGGTTAATACAGGAATCTGCAACAGAAGTAGATGAGCTTGATCTTCGACGTCAACGACGAGAACAATCTTCAAAAGCCTCCCAACTTATTGGTCAAAAAATGTTGCAAAAATGGGCACTTTTAAATGAAAACTGCCCAAACGATACTTGCTATGCAGTAAATATTAATTTTCTCATATTCTTTCAATAAGGCATATTATAGATATTAATGTCTTCTATTTATATTAGATTCCTTTAATTCGTCACCCTACTTCAAAACAAATGTACTGTGTTATATGCGAAAAGTTTATTGTGAAAAAAGAGGACACACAAACCAGATCAACTGCAGTGGAAACAAAAAGACAGGTAGTTCAAGAAAAGCAACAAGAGTTTGAAAAGACAGCTGAAAAAAAAGAGCAAGAGATGACAATTGAAAGAAAAGAACAAGAAAGAACGATAGAAAGAAAGGAACAGGGAACTATAAAGAGACAAAAAATAATCAGCCAATCCAACTTGTTTTCTTCACAGACAGTTTTATCAAATTTGTCAGCAAAGATGAACGATTTGAATGAAAGAATAAAAACATCTGATGATCCAGTAGAGCTTTCTCAGCTATTCAAGTCTATCAAATCATGTGCAAATGCAATCAAAGCCTGTGCTGAGGCTGAACGTGTGTACGATAAAAACCTATGAAGAATATAAAAATAACAATAATGTAGATATAAATAAATTGGTTTACTCTTTCTCTTTTATTTGTTTTTTCTTTGTCTAGCTGATTTGACAGTTCTTAAAGCCAGTCATTCACACTTTCTATGTTCTTTGGTAAATTTAATCAGAGGAATCAAGACGACAGCGATAACTATGTTGGAAAATTACAGGGTTCTAGGTAAAACTCGTCTTTCTTCATTCTCTTCAGATCTTCTTCCTCTTCTTCTAATCGGTCCTCTTCTTTCAGCCCTAGCACGTTGAAACCTCTCTGGTATCTCACCATTCAAGCGAAGGCTGCGAACAATATGAATCATATTTAGGCATGCTGCCAAATTTCGATTCCATAAACGTTTATGAAGCTCTTCAACACCTGAAATATAGAAATTTTGTCAAGATCATATTGACCCAAATCAAACTTAAGTTGTTATTGGATAATGTTCTCTTGTGTTTTTGTTTTCTGTGTAAACTTGGTTGAAGTGTCAAAGTTAAACTTTTAAGATTATAAATATAACCCTTCATGTTTTTGTATTTTTTTTTGTGTTTTTAATCCCATTCAATTTCTTCAAGTTAAAGTATCGCTTTCATAGTATCTTCAATAACCATGATAAAAGGGTGATAGATACTATGAAAGACAATAGCATTGGCAAAAAGGAGAAGGATACGACAGCAACCTATCATCTATAGCTTTAAGGCATTCTATTCTCCCTCTTCTCCCCACTGCGATTCAAAAATATGGTTCGCTTGTTTTCTTTGCCAAAATATTCAAAGTCCGTAATCAGTTCCGTCCAACCAAATTTTAATATGGTTACAAATGTCCTTGGTTATCCTTTCTACAAGCTATAAACAGTAAGATAGTAAGAATCATTATTTTCTAATTTGTAATAAATATTAATGTTCAATAAAGCTATTAGGGAAACGCAAATTCTTTTTATTTCATTAGCAATTTTGTATACTTGTGGTTGTGTTTATGTTTTATCAAGATCTGAAACACTGTGTCTTTACCACAATAACATTTACTTTTTTTTTTGCTTTGTTTATAATGAGAATACGCAAGACTTTATTCTTAAGCACATCCGACAAAAAGTTTTATTGTTAAAACAATTTGCTCCAAATAACCAATACAATTAAAGCAATTAAGATAATAATAATAGCTGCAGTAATCAACTTATTTGTGGCCATGCTTTTTATATATACGTTAGTCTTGTATTATATTTTATAATAACGCAAAGTTACCGTCTCGCCATTCCTTTTAAAGTCTTGGATGCTTTATCAATATGTGAGTCAGCTTCCGTAAGCTATCAATAATAAAATAAGTTGGAATAAAGCATATAAAAATCAAGCTATACTATTTACTGTGTCTCTTGCTCTTATCAATGTTTCACGTTGACCTTTCAGTGTGCTAAGAATGTTAATACCAATACCTTCTGTTTCTAATGCCAATCGATGACTGTCTTCTAGGCGACGACTAGATTGTCCAAGACGCTCTGTTCCACTTAGCAGTCTTTGTCTTTGATCCATTGTTGAAGCATCATAATCATTCTGAAGATCGTCACTACTTCCAATTCCACCAAGTAGCTCTTCTCGGTCTGAATTTTTAGGTACAATAGCAGTTGTTCGTCTCTAGAATAAATGATGAAAAATTGACTCTTCTTGCTTATTCATTAAGGTGTTTACCAAATCTCGTTTAAGTTTCTCTGCTTCAGATTTGTATAGTCTTAGCTTTGCTTGTAAACGAGTGCGTGAAGGTGTTGGGATATTTAAAATTTCCATTTCCATTTGTCCAAGCTTTAAAGTGTTAATAAGAAAATTTATAAATAATGAAAAGCTTACAATTTCGTCTGCTTCGTCAATTTCCCTTTCTATTGCACGAATAGTTGCCTTTCTTTCCTCTATTGTATTTTTTTTTGTTATTGTTATTCTAGTTGTTTTTTTTTTTGTTTTTTTACCTCCTTTTTGATTAGGTATTTGCCTTTCTAATTTTTCCTTGATACTTTCGGTAATAGAAGTAAAGTCTTGCTCATAATTAGCAAACAAGTCTGACGAAGCCATTTTCTTTGTTTAATTCTGGGAAAAAGAAAAACTCCCGTTTCCATCTTTTTTTTGCTTTATATTAAATCATTCTTTCACTCCGACTCTCACGTGTATTATTTCAGGTGCCATATTGTGTCTTTCTTTTTCCCCTTTTTTTGCACTCTTCTTTTTTCTAGAGAAAATGACGGCTCATAAGGAAGACTCTGTTGATATTATTCAAGTACTTATATTCTTTCTTTGTATCTTTTCTTTTACATTTTATAATAAAAAGCTTATTTTTTTTTAAAAGGTTCACAGTGCAAAAGAGTTAGACAATGACTTTTCAGAGATGCTTAAATGTTATAAGGATAAAGAAACAGAACACAACTGGGAAGCAAGAGAACAATCTATTACACGTGTAAGAGGGATACTTCGAGGAAATGCACCTGAAGCTTATTTGGACGTTCTTGTACAAGGAATCAAACATATGATGGATGGTATCATTAAGGCTGTAAGTGTATCTTATTTTCTATTGTATATTTATTTATACTTTTATTAGGTCGAAAGTTTACGTACACAACTTGCAGTGAAAGCACTTTTGTTAGTGGGAGATATTGGTGTTTATATTGGCAAACATTTGGACGCTTATATTTACGATCAGCTATCAATGTGTATGATGCGGTGTGCTGGTATCACAAAAAAGATGGTATCCACTGCTTCTCTTCAGGCAACCATTACATTTTTAAAGCATGCAGCATTCTATCCAAAGTTTGTCAATATGTTGACTTTATCTATGAACGATAAGAATATACAAGTTCGACTGTTTACAATGCATTATTGCAAGACTATTTTGCAGACGCATGCACATAAAGATCATACTCGATCTGTGATGGATCGAACGAATTGTACAGATCAAATAGAAGCTTTGATCATCAAAGGATTAAATGATGCTACACCTGCAGTTAGAGAGATAGGCAGAGAATCATTTTGGATCTTTTGGGAACATTGGAGAAGCCGAGGAGAACAGTAATAAATATATTTTTTAAGGAAAATGCAAAGAGAATACTCACTATTTTTATAAAGTGCATTAAAAAAGTTACCTTTGGCTGCCCAAAAGCAACTAGAAAAATCAAAAATTAGCACCAAATCAACCAAAAACTCTCACAGTCCTACCAACTCTTTAGGGATTTCACACGGCGGACGGAATGAGCGTGCTATTTCACCATCCAATTCAACCCTTTCTAATGGATCAGCTGGTTCTTCGGATCACCCAAAGGCCTCACGCCCAACTAAATATACCTCTTCTGCCTCGCCCTCACCTCCACCTCCACCTTCATCTATTTCACGAAAGACGCGTGTACCTGGACTTAACAAAAAGAAGTCCGCCATGGGCCTCAGCAGCAAACGAAAAGTGCCCAATTTCTTTACACTACTCAACAGCGAAGACTTTAGTATGCGTATCGATGGCATTCATCAAGTCGCCAAAAAATTAGGACTCATGTATCCTTATACACCCATACCAGACCTTGAACACATTCAACTCGAGACAACTTCACAACCCGTAGATGGGGATAAGCTCAAGGCCATCATCCTCCAACAGTTTGAGGATGTTAATAACAACTTTGTTTATGAAACGCTCTCCAGTTGGGAATGTGTTACTTGTGTGATGCTGAGGTTATTAAGCTTTGAGGAATATATTCCCAGATTAATACTGGATGTAGATGAACCCAAACGTGTGGATAGACAAAAGCATGCCCGAATAGCACTTCAACGCGCCAAACTATTTTTACAACATGAGAACCCTGATCTTGCCAACATACTTTTCACAAGCCTGGTTCATTTTGGAGGATTTGGAGGAACGACGCCATCGAATGGCAAAAGGGATATTTATAAATTGCCTGCGAATCGAAGAAAATTGGCTAAAGAATTCTTGGTGTGGATGAACGAGTTGCTAACACCCTTGATTGGTCTTGATAAAACCACGGGTGACAAGGAAGCGCTGGAAGGCGTGCCGGATGCATACCTTCAGGTCTCGTCGAGTAGCACATGGTTTGAATCTGATGCGAATCTGCGTCAATGCATGGATATCTTGCTTCCTCTTGTCATCACTCACAGCTCCGGTTCTGCTTGGCATGCACCTTTAGTGACGTTTATGAAACATGTTCGTCTCTTAAATCAATCTCTGTTTGATTCGATTGTTGTGACCTATGATGATTCTTCGATCAACAAGATCTGTCGTGTGCTCGGTGTTCACGTCCGTCTTGATCTCGCTGCAGTACAGCAGCAATCAAGTGACAACGTGAGTATTCCTTTGTCAGAACAATCAATCAAGGAAGAAGAGGAAGGTGAGGAAGATTGTGAAGAAGAACAAGAGGAGGAGAAGAAGGAGGAGGAAGAAGAAGAAATATCTGCCAAACAGATCATGAATGGAGAAGAAGTCCTGGATGATCAGGTCGTGAACGGAGAAGAGGAAAAGACATTAGTTGAGCAGGTAGCAGTAAATGAAGAAGAAAAGTATGAAGAGCCAAGAGAGAAGGCAGTAATCAATGAAAAAGAAGAAAGATGCGCTAAAGAACAGCATACGACGGAAGATGAACATGAAAAAGAAGAACTTAGCGAAATCAACAAAACTGATACTATTTTGATCAAAGAAGAAGAAATAGATCAGAAATTAATAGAAGTAATGAGAGAAGATAAACAAGCTGTCAAGGATGAGACATCAATAAATGCCTATTCACTGAGTGATGAACAAAGAACACCAGAATTGAGGGTCAGCAATGAAGAACCCAATGTTCCGGATTTGACAGAGGTTATGTACGATAAGCACTTGGAAGATGAACAAATTCAGATGAAGTCACCTATACCAAAATATTATCAGCATCATGCTAACATGGTACCTCCTCTTGCTTCTAATTTTCCTGATAGTCAAATCATTGGCAATCCCTATTATGATCAAAGCCCAATATTGGTAATACCATTTATTTTCTCTCTTTTTTTTTAGAGCAGAATCGATTAACCTTTATTATTGTTAGTATTCAAGCCATACGACGACTGAACGTTCAACACCTATTATTGAAGCAAGCGCGTCTCCTTTTTCACAACAGCAACAACAATCTCTTCCAGCAAGTGAGCCCAACAAGCAAAAATACCCCGAGCCTGCATATGTCCCATTTTTCTATCCCGAAAAGGTCAATTACCCATGCCCTGTTCTTCAATCCAACACAAGATCCAATGCATCTGGTGTTGTGCGTAGTGGCAAAGACAAGACGGTATTACTCTATGCACTAATTGACAAGCTGAAGCCCATTTCCGAAGATGTGAGTACGTTTAATAAGCTGGCACGACTATTCAAAGAAGTACCGATCCGAAGAAGATGGGATCAAGGAGGTAGTGAGGAAAATGGAAGTGAAACGTGGGCAGGCGGCAATGGTGATGGCGGTAATTTTGTAGAATTAGTACAGGGTATCTTGGTATATTTGGAACAGCCTGTTAATAAATGTACATTAAGTGCATTGGAGTGTGTCTGTCAGTTGGCAGCTTCTCAATCGGGTTTATTCAAGTACTTTGAAAGAAAATCCAATGATAAAGGCATGACATTAGAGTCTCAACTTATAGAAAGGCTACTTGAATTAAGATCAAATGAAAATCCTTCGGTAAAGAAAAGACGAAAACAGAATTATATGAAAGAGGAAATTGATTTGTTTATGAAAAAAATAGATTTGCATCTCTGCCGAAGATGCTTTAGAAGCAGTCTTGAGTGCATTATCACCGCCTACAGCATTTGAAGTGTTGATGGCATTTATTGTTTATAGGACTGTTGTTTCGCCGTATGATGATAATGTGTTAACAAGAAGCAAATATCATCCTGTAGGCTCTGCATTTACCTATCTTACAAAATCAGTCAAGGAGCTGAATGACGTTTTTTATATTGAAGAATGGTTAGCAAAGGGTGCAGTAAATGCATTTTTCAAGGTAAAGACGATAGATTGTCTAGGTAAGCACTAACATGTGTATATAGGGTATGAATAGTCCTTTGGTGATTGTTCGTAAAGCGTGTGTAGAAGCTATTGTGGCTTTTCATGAAATGATTAACGATGAAATCTATGTGTATTTGACTGATTTCAGAGAGGATCAAACCAATTTAGTCAGGCATTATGTGACGAAATCTATAAAAAAGAAAGCGAGTCTTCGAAATATGAGAGAGACTCATCAGTTCTTATAATTTATACCCTCTTTCTCTTGATAATAATACCACTTCTTTCTTTTGTATTACACAATTTAATAATTTGTCCTTTTCTGTTATTCCCTGCATCATCTTTTGTTTTTGTTTTGTTTTGTTTTTTTTTTTTTTTTTTTTTTTTTTTTTTTTTTTTTTTTGCCCCAAAAAAAGGGCTTCCCCGAAATCCCCCCCTCTTAAAAGGAAAAAAAGGAAAAAGAAACAATGGAGGGGAAAAAAAAAAAAAAAAAAAAAAATTTAAGAGAGAGAGAGAGAAAGAAAGAGAAGGATAAAAAGAGGAATGGAATGATAAGATGAGAGAGAAAAGTTGAGCGCAACATGTCAACTTCAAAAAAAAAAACAAGAGATTTTTCTTTGTTATTAAAGGAAACGATTAAATGTATACTCACAGACGGAACTTATTGTAACACCAAATATTTATGTCAAAAAAAAAAAAATATTTTACAAGAGTTAACAAGAGACATATTTATTTTGAATTTGTTTATTTTTCCTTGTGTAGCTATTTCAAGAAATAAAATGAATGTCATTGTTTGTGTAAAAGGAAAAAAGAAAATGAAAATCGAAAGTGTGATTAGTTCAACTTTATGTTTTGGCAAGAGAATATTCTTTACGAAGTTACAAGAAAAAAGTTTAATAATACTTTTTATGGAAAAAAAATGCTTGAATAAAATAATGGCTTTTTTTTTTTTTTTTTCTTCTCACAAAAAAAAAAAAAAAAAAAAAAAAGGAAAAAAAAAAAAAAAAAAGAAATGCTTTTAAGACTTGAATCCTTTTTGTTGTGTGTGCGTGTGCAAGAGCACGGATAAAAAGGAAATGTATACATTAAGGTACCACACAGGCAATCAGAGAAGGATTAAGAACAAAATAACACAAGAATAATGCTATTTATATGACGACATGAGTACTTTAATTAAAAAAAATAAGTAAATAAAAACAGAAAGCCCATGATTTTGCTTTGTATTTAATAAATCAATCATGTCTCTTCTTTTTCTTCTTTTCTCTTAATCTAGCTCACACAAAGTTTCTTTTTCCCTTTTTTTTTGCTCTCTATTTTCGCTTGATATACTTTATTTCTTTGGTTTTTTTTCCCCATTCCTTTTGTCTATTTATTCATTCAACATGTTGCCTTGTCCTCAAGAAACCTTTTTCAACAACGATGCGTCATTGGAGACCAATCAATATATCAAAAAGGATCAGTACAATGGCCTGATCAATAATCCAAGTGTGCTTGTATCAGGAAACTGTTTCAGAGATAAGGAAGAACAGGTTTGGCCTCCTGATGTAGAGGACGCATTCACTGAAGGTAAAAAGTATTTGAGTAAATGCAGCCTTCTTTTTACTAAATACATTCTTTCTTTTTTATTCTCTTTGTATATTCTACTTTAGCTCTTGAGACTATTCCTAAACTAGGCAGAAGAAAAATTCTTGTCAATGGTAAACCTTGTGGTAGAAACGAGCTAATTTCAGACTTTATCTATCAAAAGACTGGAAAGATCCGTACAAGAAAGCAAGTATCTTCTCATATTCAAGTCTTGAAAAATACACGTAAAAATGATTTTCACTGTAAGTGTCCGGTTAGTTTTCTTGCAAAAGTATTAACCATCCATATTATATAGTCATGCGATTGTTAACTGATTCAATTGAGATATCTGAGGACGTGTTATCTTACATCAATGAACCCTGCGAACAACAGCAACAAGCCCTTGGTAATCATCTCAATTACTCAGATGGCCTCAACCTAAGATCTCTTAAGTCAATTGGATCTTTTTCTTCTGACGATTCATCTCTAAGCTCATGCTCTCCATTGTCTAATGACTATATGCTTGATATAATGCAACCAATTCAACACCAGGCCTTTTCTAGCTTTAAGGCCGTTTATGATCCACTTCAAGAGCCCATCTATGACGACTTTTTAAATTTTGATCCTCTTTTGTATACTGATCCCATCCTATTCGATTCGCTCTCTAACCAACCAATGATGAATAATGTGGTACTACCAGAACATCAGAAAAACTCAATGTCAGAATGTAATGCTCTGGCAACTCCCAGTAACAACTTTAAGCCAAACTATATTTGCCTTTACTTGGAATATGCTTTACCTTGTGACCCTTATACAATTCTCACATACAACCTTGCTCAGACGCCTCACTATTTCTTTGATGCCCTTTCTACAGCCCCTTTAAGCAAGGCCTTGAAAGAAAAATGTCCTTCAGTAAGATCATTATCTCCTGACACGGCCACCTTATTAGTCAAGGTTTGTACTCTCTTGAATAACAAGACGAAAGGATTTTAATGTTTTCTTATAATAGGTTAAGCTTGATCTTAGTCTTGATGTACCTGAATTTGCATTCAATAATACATCCTTTTTTGAAACAAATGACAGAAGAACCATGGAATGCACTACTGCCATTTATTCATTTGGTAATGTCGTCTTAGAATCAAAAGAATCACAGCAAGCACTTTGGGTGGAAGAAAGAAAATACATGTATAGCTTTGTATTTGTTAACCAATTCTTTGATGCATTCATGAAAGGTCTCAAGTCACTTCAATCTTGGGAAGAAGTTGATATAGCTATCAGTAACTTGTGTATTATTCAGGTAAAGTAAAGAAAGTGCTCTAAACCTTTTTCCTTTTTTTTTATTAAAGCCTTTATCTGTAGTCTTTTGAAGATGCTGAATTCAAATTAACCAATCCAAATCAAAAAGCAGAGTCTCTTGTTATGATTTATGAGTTTGAAAGAGGTCCTGCCACAATTGAAATCTCCTCCATTGAAAACTCCACTCAAAACTTAGAAATGCCTTGAACTTAGCATAACTCTCACTTCTCTTTCTTTTTCTTTCTCTCTCTCTCTCTCCCTCTTTTTCTATTCATCTTATACATACACACATCTCATGCATAGTTTACATACATACATCTAAACCTTTTTTTATATACACACATAGGCATTTATTCCTTTTATATATGACTTTTTGCCGC
Organism: Rhizopus delemar RA 99-880; assembly: GCF_000149305.1. Lineage (NCBI taxonomy): Eukaryota > Fungi > Mucoromycota > Mucoromycetes > Mucorales > Rhizopodaceae > Rhizopus > Rhizopus delemar. The sequence continues at coordinate 324,371 of NW_027137833.1, forward strand.
TTTTTTTTTTATTATATATTTTATAAAGTTTTGCATAAAAAAATAAAAAATTATTTCCTTTATAAACCAATTTATGTGTTCAAGCTTCATCTTGATTTGACTTTTTTTTTATTTCATTTTGTTTGCGTAATAACCAAATCCTGAAAACATACATCACATACGCGGCTCCATTCAAATTGATTGTTGGATGAAAATAAAGGTAGCTTGTTCATACTATGCTCGTGGCATATTACTTGTCCACATCGTCTACAGTGATGACGCCTTACCAAGAATGAAAATCGAGTTTTACATGAGAAGAACTGACAATGGCTTGCTTGTTCGTCAGGTGTCCAAAGAGTTTTAGAAAGCAGTACAAACCGATCTTGTTTATCGTTGTGTGTTAAATACAATGCATAGTTGCACTGATAAAATTGGATTTGTCGAATAGTGCGTGAGATAAAGCTCGACTGCGATATATTTTACAACACTTAGCCTTTTATATTTGACATCATAAACACATTATCTATCTCTGATCTCTTACCTTCTCTCCTTTTCCCTTTTCTTGATCGTCATTTAAATGAATTTTTTTTACAGGTTCAGTGATTGCTCCACTGCTGGCAATCATACGATCAATTGCATTAAGAGGGGTTTCAAATGAGCACAGAGTATGACCGATGTCAATATCTCTCTCAACAAGCATTCCTACATCCCACTTCATCTTGTGTACTATATCATGTTTCTCTTCCATATGCAGTAAATTTGAAACAGCCTTACTAAAATCCCACCTTTTTACTTTGTCCTTGTTGTTTATCATTCCTTCTACTTCTTCTATGTCATCCCTTGATATTTTTTTGTATTCTTCCGCAGTCGATTCAATATTTGTATTGATATCTGCCACTAATTCATCTAGTGAATCCGTCATTAACTTTTGTTGATTTGCTGCTTCTTGATATTCTCGAATCTGTTCTTCATAGTACTTTTCTTGTTTACAAAATTGCTCATCTAAAGACTGGTTCAAAAACAAGAGCTCTCTGACTTGTCGTTCTGCATTCAGTATGTCAACCGATAACAACTCTAGTTTTTCAGACTGCTCTATACATATATTCACCAAGCTCAAAAATTGATTTTTCCATTCGAGATCTCCAGACCCATTATTCACAGAGGCCACTTCAGAGATTTCATCTAGCTTTGAATGAAGCAAGTTGTTTGTGGTCATAAACAAAGAAGTCAAATTCTGGCTTGTCTTTATTTCTTGTCTTTCATTTTCATGGCCGGACATGGCATTATTCCAGACGGTTTCATTTGCTACCAAGCTAACAAATTGCTGCTCATTACTATTTTCATCTTCTGCTAAATAAAGTTTACGAAGATTACATTTCACCAAATGTCTCATATCTTTTTTTTCTACTAACAATCTACTATGAAACAGTTCCTGTATATGGAGATCCTGTGTCAATCGTGTGATACCACTCAGTTTTGCTCTAAGGATATCAAGTATATCTATATGTGGATCACATTGGTAATCATTATCTAGTCTTTTCTTTTGTTGCAATGGTATAGATGATTTTGAAAGCCTGGGTACAACAAAATTCATTGATGTGGGTCGAGCAATGCCAATACTTTTTCTTCTTTTACCAACTTGCCGTTTTAAAACATGTTTCGTCAACCAATTTTCTTTTATTTCTTCGTCTGTGTTCGAGAGTTGAGCTTCTGAACGGCTGTTTGGTTCCATACAGGGCTTCTGAATAAGAGGATTATCAGTATTATGGAAAGCATCCATTTGGAAATAAGTTAAAAGTGTAAAGAATAAAGGTATTTGTTTCTTGTGTATTTATGTACGGTCTTTTTTTATGATAAATACAAAGAAGTACGGCTTCAAATATGGAATAACAGCCTATTTATCATGATAGATATATTGTTTGATATGCCATATGCGATGACTTGTTTTATTTGTTTTTTTGTACTAATGTATCGTGATTTTTCTTAAATAAAAATGGGAACAGTGCATTGCATTGTAAAAGATCCATTCTAAAACGACATGTAATACCACCGGTACGTGCACGCTTTTTGTTGCATAATAGATATACATCTTTATACATTTGAAAAAGAAAATTTGCTTCCATAGGATTAGCTAAAGATTTCACGTTTCGTCCTGTTTTGTTTTCGTGCTAGTGCATTAAAATTTGGTCTTCCTTTATCGCAGAAAATCCCAAAATGAGTATTACTAAGATTAATGAAGATATTAAAAATAAGAAAACTACACTCAGAACTATTCAAACTAGCAACCTTTTAATAAGTCGATATTTTCTTGGAAAATGAGCAATTATAGCTGTGACGTTCAGGTATGGAAGAGCAAAACAGTAAAGAAAATGAATAGAAACGATTCCGCAGTGGAAAAAGAAAAACAGTTCAAGTTGGATGGTCACAAGTTCAACACAGTCAACCAAGCTGTTTACGGAAAACGAGAGACGTATCACACCTGTACCCAGAACAGGTGGCTACACTGCTAACTCTAATTATCTGCTGTGAAACGACAGCAACAGGCCGAGGAGTAGGAGCAAAAAAGTGAACTGCGCAGCTTCATGTAAGGATATATTATGAAAGCCATATATAATGGCTGGAGACAAAGAGAGTTGCATCTAAAAGTAAAAGATCACAAAGTCAGATTCAGTAGCTACAAATATCAATCATCTTATCAGGTACGTTTATGAGGAATTTACTGTTGCTTTGGGTGTCATAGCTGCGAATTATTTGCAACATATTGGACCATTCTTCAGTTGTCATTTCTACAATCCTTTAGTATTTGACAAGCAAATATTCTACTATACTTGAGGAAGTTGGAGGAGCCGTCTGCAGATAAATATAACGAGAAGAAGAAAGATAATTGAATAGTAAGCTATATCCATATCTTGGTTTTGCGAAGAATACTGTATTTATCAACAGTGCATCTAGTCCGTAATTATGGATATTCTAATAAAAGAGAGCTACAAAATAGTTTATTGTAACTAGTACAGGTGTATTCATTGTCATCCTTTAAGCTGATTTTTGTGCAAGAATTATGGATATCTACAGAAGACATCATGAACAGGCTATGATTGACAAAAAGTAGCCCAGGTAGACATAGCTCCAATAATACAACTTTCAGAATTGTATATTTACAATGCCATAGTTATTCTGGATCCACATAGAATTAGAAGTCATTACCTTGTTATGGACACCGCTCCAGCCCATGCACCAGTAAAAATCAAGGAAGCTATTGAGAAAAAGGGGTTATATTTACATGTAGCTTTTTCCTACTGGCCTTAATTTTTTTTTTAAAATAAAAATGGAAAAAATAAAGACCTATCTGAAGTCAATGGGCCTTACATATGTAAATAAAAGAATAACCAATGGCCTAACTAAAATGATAAGGGCGTATTGCCTTTAGTATGTTCAAATGTGACACTGTTGCTAATCAATGCTTTTATTTGAACAATACTGTAAGGTCTAAATAAAGTGCATATATTTAAGAGACGGTTATATCTAGTGCTTGACAACTCTCTATCAACCAAAAAAGATTACTTTTTTCAAGTTTTTTTTTGAAGGAGAGGGAATACATGTATTATGAAAAGCTTTGTAATATATCCAGTCTACAAACAATGATTTAATTAAATCAATTATTAAGATGAGCTATGTATAGTAGGAATTCAAACCAACGCAAAAAGTCAGAATAGAAAGCAATGATTCAATGCCATGGGCGTTCAGCTACTAATTGACATATAAAGAGTGAATATTTGCCTACAGATCGTAAGCATCTATATGCCTTAAGAAAGAAAACATCTCATATGTAAATTAAAAGAACTTACATTTCTATAAGACACATTATATTAAAATTAATTCTTGTATGTGGGTCTAATTAAAGAAAATGATGAAGGAAAGCCATTAAATTTGAAAAATAGATTTTTTGTAAGCAGGTGAATTCAAAGCTCATTAAAATCATAAAACCGCTTTTGGTTTTTGTATCTTTAGAAGGTTAAGAAAATGGTATATGAGTCGAAAAAATTCAGATGATTATAATTAGCTACAAATTATTGTAAACAATTAGGTATGACCAATAGCAATACAACCAACAGGAAGCTAAAGACACACTGATTCATCATTGCATTTTAAAAATGATACAAAGATCAAAATATTCTGGGAAAGACTTTTAGAAGGCTAAAAAATAAAATATTGAATGTTAACATGCATTTTAGGATGTCTAATGTTTCCATCTACAGATTATATCAAGACTAATGCCACTCGATTGAACTGATATATTAACTTATTCTAAATCACATGCCTTATTATGTGCCCTATACTTTAAACTTACAATTCGGGCTATGTATAAACATTTATCTTTGCTTATAGCGATGACAAAGAGATATCAAATACCTAAGCATACATATTTTGAAATCAAATAAAAATTAAGTGGTATATTATTGATATATTCTGGCGTGCTCTGGGCTTGCTCTAGCGAAACTTTAAGAGGAAAGAAATCGTTGATGATTTACTTATTGCCACAATGAGTTTAGAATTTCACAAACATAACGACTATAAGCATTTCCATATAGAAAGGAATGACCATCAACATTCCAAATATAATAATAATTTCTTTTTTATTAGCACTATGAACATGACCTTCTTTTAAAAAAATATTTGGCAAGATTATCATTTAAAAACAAATATCTAACTTGCTCTGAAATCTTTTTTTTTTTTTTTTTTTTTTTTTTTTTTTTTTGTTTACATTTTGAAAAAAATTAAAGTTGTCTGAAGTCAAAGTGAAAATGCCAGTAATCATAGCTGCTAAAGGTTGAGTCGCATGCTCAGGTATAAAAAGTAAAGTTTAACACTCATATAAAGCTAGTTTACATTTCAATTTTTCTTATATGATACTAAAAGCCATATTGATTCTAAAAATGGACATCAAAGATTAAAACTTGTAAATAGATTTTTTTTTGAATTAAAGGGTAAGCAAATGCATAATAATGATTTTAACAAAAGGTTGTCTTGTTTATCATCCTTTCTACTTGTTTTACAATAGTTCTTTCTTAATAATAAGCTTCTAAATTTATATATACTATGCAGATCATACTTTTGATGTTGAAAATTAATAAAAAATTTTCATTTTCTCCTGAAAACCAAGCATTTTAATCCTATACTCACAAATGCCCTAATCCAATATTCATTGAGTAATACAAAGTAATCTACTATAGTGAGTGTAACGCTTGCTTTATAAAGTTAACTTCTATCTCTATTTACTAAAAAGGAACTCCACATCTACTGTTAAACCTTGATTTTGCTCTAGGCGTATAATGAAATTTGGACCTCCTAATTTATTTTAGCTCCTTTACTACACGATCAATAGCAAGCAGAGATTATTTGACAGCTTTTTATTAAAAATAATAATATGACACATGTGCGTTTAATTATATTATTTAGCTTGGTGAAGGTCAATCTCCACTAGATGAAGACATACTTTCTATATATTTCGATTGATTCTTAAAATTATAATGCTTTCCTTGAGATTTTATAAATAAACAGGTATCATGCTGATTCATGTACTATCAAATTGCAAGTAAATCACTCAAACTGCGTTGTTTTCAAATGCTAAACTCCCCAAAACTGATTATAAATTAAAAGCAGGATTGGTTACAAAGTATAATACAGTTTTCTGGAAAGATTTGTACTAGCTGAGTTTTTTTTATTTATCACCCATGTTAATATAAGCTATGCTACTTGATCAGAGAAGAAAATATTCGTCATCATAGAAATTTTTTAGAAAGCTGAAAGAAATAAATTGATCTTAAGCTAACTATAACGGCGATCACAAATTTGTGAGCTTAATCGTTGGAATGCAATAATGTGCTAAGAAAGCATTAGTGTAATAAATGCATCAAAAAATATGAAGCTAAACAAATAGTAAATTATCTCTATAGACTACAGCACAATAGGCGCGAAGTTTTCATTATTTAATGCTCTGAAGTTCATTCTGTATCAATAAAGCTTATTACTTTGTTTATGGTTATTATTAAATGCATAATGCATAAAACTAATTTGATATATCATAGATCGATTATATATCACTTAAATAAAACCAGACAGTTAAATGACAAAACAAGATACACGAAGAAAGCAGACAGTTTATTAATTAAAATGCAAAAGATAAATCTCTAATGATACAAGTTGATTTAAAGAGCCTTAAGAATAACCTTAGCGCTTTCGGTGGCATTCAACTTGGCACAGACCTTGACACCGACCTTAACACAAGCATTAATAGCGGCCTTTACATCAAAAGCACCCTTGACGTTGATGCTAGCAATGAGAGGAATGTTAACTGAAACCTTCTTGAGAATAATATCGACCTGAGCCTTGGAGTTAAGCTTCAAGTCGGCACCAATTTTAGGGAGTTTAACCTTGAGAGTTTCAATAGCCTTGGCTTCAACATCAGCGATAATTTGCAAGAGTTTCTTTTCAGTAAGTCTCTTGGAACCACACTTCTTGCGGAGATAAGCTTCAACAGAGGCATAGACATCAACCTTGGCTTTAGCCTTCAATTCAGCTTGAAGTTCAGCCTTCAACTTTTTGATAGCAAGCTTTTCAACAGCACTAACACTAACATCAGCAGAAACAACACCACCAAGAATCTTGGCATCGACATCCAAATGACCAGAGATTTCTTCAGAAAAGCTAGCAGAGATTTGGGCCAAGACCTTGGCGTTCAATTGGGCTTCGATAGAGGCCATAATTTTGACAATTAATGCATCATTGGCCTTAACAGGGTATTTGACATGGCGTGCGACCAAACCAGAGGCGGCAGAGGAAGTAGCAAACACAGTGCTAACAAAGGTAATAGCTAAAAGTAAAAGAGTGGCAAAATGGAACTTCATTTTGAAATAGAAGGAAAGTAAGTTGAAAAGTGTAGTTTTTTTTTTAACTTGAATGTACAAAAAAACTGCACTATTTATATATTTTGTAAAGTTCCTGGTATCTTTGTAGACTAGAGTGAATTTGACAGTTACAAATCGTACAGGGGTCATCTAGACTTCTTTTCATTGACTTCAAAAAACAAGCGATCCTCATTTAGTTATACAGCAGCATGTTAGTTTTACTAAATATGCAATAAAGTATGAAAGCTAGAAGGTAGGTCTGCTTTGTGAAACAATTCATTTTTTTTGTGGCTCTCTGTGCTTGAGTTGAGTGTAAACCATAATGATTTGTCAAATTCGAGACAGAATCTACATGAAAAAATGAACACATACTGTAACAGGGTATCGTTAATATACATTGCATAAGCCATTATTGCTTTTAAATGAAAAAATTCCTTACATGACTAATTTACGACTTGTCTCTTATGTATGGCTTTTAATAATTATATCCCTTTTTAATGGCAAAGGAAGTTTAGCTCTCAATTTAATGTTGTTTAGACTAGTTCATAGTACAACGGAAGTCTCAAAGCGGACTTCAATAACGCATAAGCACGATACTCAAGCTGTTTATAAAAAGGAAGTTTTCATAACCAAGTGGGTTAGCTCTAGTAGGACAAGAGTACGCTCATCTTGTCCTACATACTATGAAGAATCACAATGAAAGAGATCCTTGGGTTTCTTAGTTGAGGTACAGTGCCTCCTTATTTTCTCGCTAACAAATTAATACTTGAAAAGGTATTTTGAATCAAGAAACTAAAGCATAGTATGAACTATCTTTGAAGTCTTAACTGGCTTAATTAAGTTAGAAATGTTATCATGTGAATAATTGGTATCAAATGCATTTCTTCTTTCTCTCTTTCTCCATGTTTATAATTAAAATGCACCCCCTGTTGACAGTGTAACAGAATGTGTCATTTTCACGAGTATATGTACCTTTTACGAAAGTATTCTCATATTGAAGCTTTCAAGAATTTTTATAGAACATATTAGATACAGGTTGAGGAATACAGACGCAAGGTCGGAAATGACATGTCTGGCACCAGCGACGTGGGTTACTTTGCTGATTTTTAAAACTTTCGCAAGATATAAACCAGATGAATATATCAAATTCAATTGGTAACGGCCTTGACTGCCCTTCATTATTAACTGTAGGTACAACAGACTGAACAAATATATTGACCCGCAAGAACCATTTTTCAAAATAATATATGCTGACTTGCAAAATGATGGATAATCCCATAAGCGAAAACGATCTAAAAGCTATATAGAAGGCCATTAGGAAGGATAAGGGATTTACCTTTGAGGAAAAATCAAGTAATATGAGTATGCTTTTTTGTACATGCCTCAGATTATAAGTAGCCTGTTATCAAAGAAAAACATTCTATTCTTTCTTATGCCTCTTGAAAGCATATAGCTAGTCTTATTACTGTAATAACACACTAGGCTATTGGTTACTCAACCCAGCCTATTTTATCTCAAATATGCAAAGGAAGAGCCGCATCGCTCACTTTTTAATATGCTTTACGCCACATGAATTGATCTTTGTATTCTAATTCTTTATTTTCAAATTAAGATAAACCAAAATAAAGAAGGATGAAAAAGAGAATAGACGGCTGATGTAATCGAGATTATCCATGTATCCAATTGATCAAGCACAAGAATAAGATGAAAATGAAGAAAATTAAAGTTATAGGAATCAACTTTATTTAGTCAATTTAATAAGAATACAGTAAACTGGTGTTACAAATAGGAAGAGAATACGAGAAACTGAAAAGAGCTTCTTTACAATCCATTAAGAATGACGCTAGCTTCAGCATCGACATCAATAGCAACACAGGCTTTAACGGCAACATCAATACAAGCATCAAGAACAGCAGATTCATCGATATTAGCAGTAATCTTCACATCAGCAATAAGAGGAATATTGACTTCGGCATCCTTAATAGCCAAGCTAAGTTCTTCTTCAATCTTAGCCTTCAACTTGACTTCAAGCTTGGGAAGCTCGACCTGGACCAAAGCCTTAGCCTTAACCTCGAGATCGACCAAAACCTTGAGAAGTTGATCTTTAGTAAGAGGAGTAGAACCAAGCAATTTGCGGAGATCAGCTTCGAGAGGGACATACACATTGGCATCAACTTCAGCCTTGATGTCAGCATCCAAACGAACCTTCAAGTTCTTGACGACAGCACTTTGAATGGCCTTGATTTGAAGATCACCAATGCTAATTATACCACCAAGGATCTTGGCCTTGACATCCAAAGAAGCTTGAAGTTTTTCACAGAAAGTAGCAGAGATTTGGGCAAAGATATCAACATTGAGTTTAGCTTTAACGGCAGCCATGATATCAACAACCAAAGTGTCATCAGGCTTAACAGGATAACTAATACTACGTTCAGCCAAATCAACAAGATGGCTAGAGGGCTTGACATCCCTTTCAGCAATTGGAGAGGCAGAGGCAGAAAAGACCAAGGCGAGGAAGAATACAAGAAGGCTTGCAAGTTGGAATCTCATTTGTTTATCTTGATAAAAAGTATTGATGCTTTTCTTTTTGCTCGAAAAACAATTTCTCTATTTATACTTGTTCAAACTAGATCAGATCCCACTAATTGATCAGGATCTATTAGGAACATTGCAAGTTACAAGAGTAATACAGTCATGCATGTTTAAGAAAGACACAAGATCAGTAGCGATGTATGTGTAAGTGTGAGCATGTCCATTGTAAAACATTGATGGTACCAATTAGGATAAAAAATACAATTTCTTGGGCCAGAGAATGTGTCGCCCAGATTTTGTACAATCCTCAATGTTTAAAGAAATGCAAAATATGCTTGCCATTGGTCAATGCTTTCAGAATTTTGGTAACCATAAGGTATACAAATGGAAGTAGAGGTGGATCATACGTAGTGTAAAACTTGTTTATTATGCCGCTGAGAATTAATGTATTATCGATATGGTATACTGTATGACCCAAAAATTTCTTTTTAAAAAAAAATATAACCGTTGGACAGGCAAACGACTCAATTTGTATGCTCCCGAAATCTTGTTAAACATACCTTTTACAAGGTAAAACTTTAACTCCTTAATTTTTTGTTTCAGCTAGTTCACAGAGATATTTTTTTTATCTCAGCTAATGATCTGGCCTAATTAAGAGAGTCATAGTAACCTTCTGTTCTAAAAAAAAATGGGCAAACTAGTTGAGATATCAGTTGCACTTAGAACAAGCATGTTACAGTACTTTACTAAAGTCAAAAGCAATAAAATGACAAATCATAAGCATTATCAACCCTCTCTTTTACCATATTTCATTATAATACATGGCTTATACTTTTAAATTAATAACTGTCTTTTCTTAATACAGATCGATTGTATTAAAAGAGGCGTTCATTCATAAACTTTAATAAATTAAGTACCCAAGATGTGTCCAAATAGGGCATGGTTTTTATTTATAATAGAATAATACAAGTATTTATATGTGATGCTTTTGATTATATCAAACCAACCAATGCTTTCCAGTTGACTAAAGTCCTAAAAGTTGGTAGAATCCTCGCTTCCTTTATCATGTCCTGCTATTTTTTGAGTAATAAAATATCTGCTTTATTGATATCGTTCCGAACAGGAGCTTACGAAGTCTGTAATCTATGATTGAGTGTTGAGGACGATAGCTATTACTCTACTCATACCCAACTCTGATGCCGATATGAACTTTGGTAAACATGACAGTCTTTTGTTCACAGCATTTTATACCTAATTCCTAAAGGCAAAGAGGAAAGAACTCATTCAGACATAATCTGACGACTGACTTATCAAAGAAAGAAAGCAGTTATTAAATTCTGGCACAGTGACCTATCAACTTTGGTTTGTTGAATGTGTGAGAAATATGTTTATTTTCTCAAATGAGTTTTTGGTGCCATGGCCTTATGATGTCTTTCTTCTTCTTTTCTAATTTGTTATGTTCATCGATTGTTCTCTTGACAAGTGTCTCGTAAACTTGCTTCTCCTGTCATCGAATTACATCTAATGTTCTATGATCCAAAGTTATTTGAATACTTGCTTTAGGTTTACTTTTGTCGTTGCACTTAGAAAAGAATAAAGCTTTGGATACTGTATTAAAAATCGAGATTATTTCCCCATCTCTACCAATCATAAGCTCGACAAGTTAGGTAAGCACACCCAAAGAGATTATTTTTATTGTTCTAATTTATCCAGAATTCTTGTTTCAGCAGCACAATGAGTAAATGTTCAAGTGTATCATATGTTAAGTATAACATCTTAACAGCAGTTTTCTCAACCTCTGAAGAGTTAATTTACTGCAGCACTTCTTAAGTACAGTTTACTGCGATGCACTTTTCTGCAAATATAATCCTTTTTTCAACAGAGAAATGAGAATTGTGTTGATTTTCATGTGGCATTTGCTTAAATACTTACTTCTCAGTATACTCTATGCACTATCCCCAAAACTTTTCTTTGTCTACAATCATACTCAAATTTGACAATCGAGGATAAGCTGTAACTCGTATTTTTCTTTTCTACTGCTCAGATTCAGGTTGATTATATTTGTATATATTTAATCTTTGATTAACTGGTCAAGTCTTTGTGTTTCTCTCGAGATATGTAAAAGTAGTCACCTTTCTGATTAAAAGCTTTGATAAATATAATTCTTTGTACGCATGGATGTGGTTGACTAGACCTCGTTTGTCTTTAGACTTAGCAACATTAACATTTTTTTTCAGCAAACCATTGACTACCAGCGAGTTCGCTCGATATTTGCTTAAGTGCTTTCAAGGACGTTGCCTACATGACTTTAGCGCGACTTTCGATTTAAACAAAAGCTTAAAGATATTCATGCTTTAGTTTAAAGTAAAGAAATAGATTAAAAGATGAAATAAGATTACTTTTTTATTCATATAAATGTAAATGTAAGCATTTGAATATCTATACTAGTATCTTACCAGATGATCGGCACTTTTTAGTGAAACCAAGTATTTTCGTACAGTAAACATCTTACGATCTTAATTATGCTTCCAAATAAAGAAACTTGTTTTAGCTGCATAATGTTACAAAGAAATATGATTTTTTCTTCTTTTCTTTTAAATTTTTAATATCGGGACCTATTAGTCTAGCTATGACTGTGAAATATGCAGAGGATTCTATACCAAACATCAAAAACACTTTATTTGAAAAACCAAGCAACAATAATAACAGTGGTAGTAGTAGTAGTGATGAAATGAAAGTACACATTCGTATTGTCCCAAATATTGATAATTCAAGTCGAAGTTTAATATTTAATGTGATTGAAAGAGATCTTGAAGTTGGCAAAGTGATCAAGATTGGTAGATTCACAGAGAAATCTTATTTAGAAGAGCATGTATCATTTAAAAGTAAAGTTGTGTCTCGCTTTCATTGTGAGATTTGGTTAAATAATGACGGAAAAGTAAGTTACTAAAATGGGTAAATATATAAAAAGGGGGGATGAACAGCATAAACTAATACATATGCTTAGTTACAAATTAAAGACACGAAATCTTCTTCTGGTACATTCATAAACCATATAAGATTGAGTCCGGCGAATCAAGAGAGTCAGGCAGAAGAACTAAGAGATGGCGATTTAATACAACTTGGGGTTGATTATCAAGGAGGAATTCAAGAAATGTATCGTTCAGTCAAAATGAAACTTGAAATCAATAGACGATCAGTAAAACAACTTTCATATTCAATATCTGCCTTTCATAATTTACGCAATATCATTACTAACAAGCAACTGATGACAGCATCATCTGATATAGAAGAGTGTTGTATTTGTTTATATGCCTTGGCTCCATTTCAAGCTTTATTTGTTGCTCCTTGTTCTCACTCTTATCACTTTAAATGTATACGCCCTTTATTTGACAGTTATCCGGGATTTCAATGTCCTGTTTGTCGTACATATTCTGATTTAAATGCAAGTGTTGCTGTAGAAGCAGAAGAAATAATCCAAAAGTTTGGTCTAAAAAGGATTGCACAAGACAATCATTCTTGTGAAGAAAGTGAAATTTTACATTCACTTCAAGGACAATTAACACCTAACGATCCCCCACTGTTATCTACCTTGATTGCTTATACCAGTGACTTATCCACTCCTTCATTAGTAACAAGTGATATAGAAGGTAAGTCCTTTGTACTTTTTCATATAATTTTGAATGGTTTATTTAGTAAATTGTTATAGTGTCAGGTATTGCTGAACATCATGATCAGTTCAACCCTAATACAAGTACTGCTACCACTGCTTCAGAACAAAAGAAGAAAATTTCAAGATATAACAGTACTTTAATTGAAAAGATCAAGATGGCATTCTCAAATGAAAGAATTAGATCTACTCTTAGTAAAAAACGGGTGAATAGTGGTGGAACAAGTAGTGGTATTAGTGAAGAAATAGAAAGATCAGACAATTGTTTTGATTGTTCTTTACCAAATCATTTAATTCATAACTTTTCTTGTCAATCAACGCATCCAAACAACTTGAATGAAATTATGGAGGAAATTGGATCAAACTCATCACACTAAGAAATAGCAATACAAACATAAGCATATTTATTCTCTAATAAAGTTATTTATAAACATTATTATTATCTTATTTGATATTTGATACTTTTAGATAAGCTAGGAGCTTACTGTTTTGCATCTATTACTACATATGATAACATGTTAACATTACGAGGATTTAAAAAAAAAAGGAATTATTTGCTCTTTCAGGGGAAAGAGAAAGGGGAATGCATTCTGATTTGATAAGGTAATTGAGAAGAATTGACGCTGTTCTCCTTGAAACATGTCATTTTTTTTTCTTTTTATCTTCTTTCTTTTTTTTTTAAAAAAAGAAAAGAAATAAACTTCAATACCTTACACAACAAAGTGAAGATAGAATAATAAAATTATGGCTGCCTGAGAGTGATTGAAGCACCTTCAAGTGAAAAAAAAAAAAAAAAAAAAAAAAAAAAAATCAACTACCTAGATTGTACATTTCAAGGCTTTAAAAGATCAAACAACTTGAAGATACATAGCTTATCAAAGCATTGAGATTGTCACATATTTGCAGCTTTGCTATAAAATTGTATTAGATGCTTGGAGACATGATTATGGCTTGATCTTGCGTTTTTTTTTTTTGAGTCATTTTGCCTTGGTTGTACAAACCTTTTCTCAGAACGGCTTTTGCATTTCATCGGATGAGAAACAGTTGCGGATTACTGTGCTTCAAGTCTCAATTTACCAACTGTGTGGTGCGGTTATTTTTATAGCAGTGAAAGTAAAATGGTGCCTCCATGTGACGTTCTTTATGTTCCCTAAAATATGAAAAATATTAGTATATATATCGTTACGTTATCGAAATTAAGTAAAAAGGGCTTTTTCCTCTATAATTTTAATTGTCCTGTATTATTCTCTTGAAAAACGTTATAGTCAAGGGAATTTTGAAGCTATTGAAAGTTTATTGTGGTTTTTGAAGAAAATATTAAGTATAATAACCAGTCCAACAACTGTTTGAAAATACCACCCACTTTTTTGAATAATTTTGGACATTTGTGTTAGGTTAAATTGCCCAGAAAAAGGGGACTAATTTGGTCAAAGGTTTGAAGCTAATTTACCCAATCTTTCGAAAATAAGTTGCCTACTGCTTACAAATAATTTGACCCGATTTCTAATCAAAAAAGTTAAGCATTTATGGAATACATTTATGGAATACCGGATGAAATTTTGTAAATGTTCAATAAGAGTATCAATGGCCTTTGAAATCGTTCAGTTTACGACTCTTCGAGAAAGAACAAGTGTATAGCCTCCTTCTCCTTATCGAAACTAGATATCAAAGTTCATAATAGATCCTATAAATTTGCTGAGGTTTTCACTGTCGACAGGTATTAATGAGACTATGTTTTCATGCTCAATGGCCTGCCCATTCTTTGTAACAGCCAAGTGACTCTGAAGCTGAACATCAGAGGTGTTTTCTAATTTGAAGAATTCTAATAACTTCATTGTGTCCTCAGCCTTGATAGTGGCATTTCCTATAATAACACTGCATATTGGGAAATTACCTGATTTTCAACATCCCAGGACAGAGAATTTCTTATTCTACATTCAGCAGGTGTATCTACAAAGAACAGTAAAGGCAAAATTTAAAGTATTCAGTATTAGCCGTTGAAGCAACAGCTAGTAAAACTATTCAATAAGGGGATATTTATTCATAATATGAACGTTGATATATGGAGTCTACTGATATATGGAATATGTTCATATAAGAGTAACTGATAACATTAATATAGCTAGCTTTAACGCACAACTGTAATCGCACAGTATAATATTTATTCATCCTCTTGCTCATCGTCCTCTTACTCATCATCCTCTTGCTCGACAATTTCATCCTCTACATATTCGGAACTGAAACATTGAATTATAGGCGAAATATACTGATCAATGTCGATTGTATTGATATTTGATTTTCTCTTCCGATCATTTTTGATATTTTGCACGTCACTATTAGGCGTCCTACTATACTCAATGATCATTTCTTCAATATTCTCAATCATAGACTAACAAAATCAAATGGGAAATGGTAGAAAGAGAAAAGGAAGCAAAAGGTTAAATAAGGGTCCTATAAAATAACAAAAATGATTCTAGTAAGTTTAATTTACCTTTACCAGAGAAAAGCCATCCAACAATGATTTAATCCCGCCGCTCTTTACTTCTCGCTGTGTACTTGGATAACGAAAAGAAGATATTCTTTGTAATGTGTATACCTTCTTATCAATAATATTCATTCCATAAACTAAACAAGATAGTCCCATAATTTGGATCATGGGCACAACAACAGTCTTGATTTTAGCTGCAGGTAGGTAAGGCATACATCTCAATACAGCATTTAAATGAGTTTTAGTAGTGAGGGCAGACTTGAGGAAGTCCCTGTACAATTTTGAAGGGGTTGTCGATGATTGGCGAGCAAGCTCTCAAGTGACAATATCTAACTCGTTAGTATTATATCCTTCACACTAACTCGAAAGTCTAGGTTGAAATATAAGTTCGATAGAGATAATTGAGGTGATGTTGTATCTCCCCTACATAAGCAGCTTCTATCGTTATTCATGGTCTTAGTCAAAAATGCAGCTTGCAACTTACCATTGAACACAGTAATGATTGGCATCAAAGAAAAGTTCGATAACCGGACCCCAGGATTTGACGAGGAATGACATTTCTGAAAAATATTTTTGTGAGGATTCATGGAATAATATCGGCTTGTTCACGATTTGATCTAAAATGTGTAACGTGAGTGTTGAGTTAGAATATGGTTTACATACCATAGTGCTATAACTTACATATGCACATATATCATTTTCGTCGCTCTTTCATTGCTATCGGCATAATCGTGAGCCTCAATCTTCTTTAAACATATTTTTGCAGAAGCGCGGTTTTCAATCTAAAACATTTGTTCAATATCTGTACAGGATTTAACATAGTATGCTATACCGTTTGTCTTGCCTTTTTTGTAGCATTACTTAATGGTATCAAGTCTCGCTTTGTTCCTTTAACAGATAACTGAAATCTGCTATTAAGCTTCTCAAGTGTGACACCAATCAATTTTAGTTAATCTTTACTGGTAAAATCGATGATGACATTAAGGCACAAGTACGCAATCCATTTACACTTCCAGTTTTTCAATTCCATATTACTTCCAACCGATAAAGTCCTTTCGCCTAAGGTGCCCTTCAATACAGCGAAAACTATTTGATTAGGAGAGCTTATTTTGGGCTTTCTTTTGGGCTGTATTCTCTGCACTGAGGTTGTTCTCAGTTGTTTGTATCTCTAACCTTCTATTTGCAACTCGAGAAAATGTCTTTCTGCATTCGTTTGCTGTAATTGAGCATGAACTTCTTGATCAGTAGCCATACTTGTGTTTTAAATTTTTTAGTCAATGATACACTATATGGAAAAATTATTCGCACACTTTTTAAATAAAAAATCACTAAATAAAATTAATTTGGCGTGTTTTTGGGGGGGGGGAAAATCACATATTACTGTATACACGAAATGCGCAAGCTTATTAAATAGGCTTATGATTAAGATAGTCGTCAAATTTGGATGCAGATTATCTACAAAATTCTTGAAGGTCGCTATACAAGACTCGGTTGCAAGCATATGCAATTCTTGTTATTAGTGTTTCCTCATCCTACAGCTGTTCTCTTGAGTTCGCTTTTGCAAACAAACCAAAATTGCTCAATTGGATTGAGTTCAGGAGAGTAAGGAGGTAGATACACATCCATAGCCGCGGCTTTTAATGTGTTTTTAAATGTCTTCATGCGTATGAATGGGTGCGTTACAGTAGCCGCTCTATTGAAGGGTGTCTGATTTAAGGGTATTTTCTATTCATGGGTGTATTTCCAAAGAACGGCATAGGTCCCCAGCATAAATACCACTATACTACTATTCTATTTAAGGGTGCAAACCAAATATTTTTTACCACTAAATAGAAAATTTTTTTGTAAGTGATAGTTTTTTGGAGCTCTCTAACAGTAAGTTTTTTACTTTGTAAAATAAAATCGAAGATCTGTTTGCTCTTTTGACTTAAATTCAGCACAAGAGTTAGCCAATCTCATTTGAATTCGGCGACGTAATTTACGATCAAGATCGTCCAAAGGAACTTTGTACATGAGAGTGGTTTCATGGACTTCTCTCAACCTTTTTTACACTCTACTATATCGACACGCTGCTCATCTTGCTCTGTATTACCATTTTCTTCTGTTTCATCTATGTTACCTTCTGCCGTTTCTTCACTATTAGTAGTGCTTGTTGTATAACATACTATCATCTCTCTTTCATCTGCTTCAAGGTTCAACTGGCTAACATCAGTAACCTTGTTGTCAAAGTTCCTGGAGGAGATCTGGGAGCATTCCATTTATTGTTTCTGGTTTTTACTTTAAGCCATGCATTAGCTAGAAAAACCATAGCCTGAGCTTGATCCATTTTGTAAACATTCGGATTATCCAACTTTTTACTGATATACAGACATAAAGCACGGTCGTACTGCTGGGCTCGGAAGTATGCCTTAAAGTTGTCAATAATTCCTGTGTGTACAAAATATGAATGAGAAAACTGTAAAACAAAAAGACAACTTATATAGCATTTTATCAACAAATAATAGGCTACCTATATTAAGAGCCTGTAGCTTGCTAGTCGTGTTTGCTAGGAGAAATATCAATTTAATGTTGTTGAGCGGAATTCTTATTTTATGAACGGATGCATTATCCAAAAGAAGAGCAATTTTTCTATTCTGTCTTCCAAAGGCAACATTTAACTTTTTCACGTATGTTGTCATCCAAGCATTAGTAGAATAATGGTATTCAATTTCATTTTTTTTTTTTTTTTTTTTTTTTCCAATTGCAGTCATGGATAACAAATTAGCTCTTGCTTTAAAACATTTGGGGCTCTTGGGTTGTGCGATAACAATTGGTTGCCCTTTGTGAGTCCCATCCGAGTTACAGAGCAACCCAACTGTTAGACGAGTTTTACTTTTTTTTAGGCCATCAAGCGACTCGGAGGAACATATGATTCATGATATCTACAGGATCATATGGCTCAAGAATTTCTTCTATCTTCCTCAATTCGTTCTGAACGTTTTCAGAAGTGATGTCTACCAAGGCACTTTCACCATGCATTGGCCTGCATTTTACTCCAATTCGCTTAAAAAGTTTGGTGAGCCATCCAGAGGAAAATGAGATTTCATTTTCAGGGATTCTATACTTTACTCAAACAATAGGTCTTACATATCGAAGTATTGAGTCTCGATTGACTGGCAGATTGTTATTGTTCATGTCTGCAATAAACTTTACTACTTCATCAAGTTGAGGATAGCGTGTTGGTTTTAGACTTTTGCCATTCTTAACAACATTAATATTACTATATAACGTTTCAGCATTGTTGAGAATGTTTGATATAGTCTGTTGGGCAAGTGATTGATCTAAATTGAATTTCTTCATAGCCCATTCACCTAATTCTGTTTGATTAAGCTGGCCAGTAGCATTTTGATCCAAAAGCTCAATTTTTTGAAAAACAGAAAGGCGTACACGTTTACTATTAGACATTTTTTTATAGATAGAATCTAAAGAAAGAAAGAAAATAACTTGTTATATCAAATATTTATTCTCATCAAAATTATTTTGAATCTACGACTCGTATATTATCCTTCCAGCAACTTCATTTTGTCAAATGATGAGTTCAGGAGCTCTACCACAGCTGGTCGTTTCGGCACTTAAATTATATTAATATGTCATCATGTTCGTGGCGATTTGCGCACACCAAAATTGGGCAGTAATTTCTGAGTTTTCTCGCCACAAAAAAAATTTAGGATTTTTGGTTTATTGAAAGAGGAGGCCCTAGTAAAAAAGCTTACTTTTTTCCCCGCAACAACACCCCACTCTTTTTTTTGAATTAAAAAAATGTTGGCCACATCTCGTAAAGCCATTGTTAGCACTGTTTCAAAGGCTACTTATGCCACTGCTGCTACTGCCAATGCCATTCAAATCTCTTCCGCTTCTAACGGCGTAAAGGTCGCTTCCAGCCAAGAACCCGGCCAAACTGCTTCTTTGGCTGTCGTTGTCAATGGTGGCGCTAGAGTTGAATCTGGAAAGAATGCTGGTGTTGCTCATTTCTTAAAGAACTATGGATTCAAAGTAAACATACACAACATATCATATTTACAATAATGATTGATTTTTTTTATGATAGAACACTTATAACCGCACTGCTTTCCGCGTCGTTCGTGAAGCTGAACTCTCTGGTGGTGTTATGTCCACTAATCTTTCTCGTGAATCTCTTATCTATGCTGCTGAATTCTTGAAGGGTGATGCGTAAGTGCGAACAATAAAAAAAAAGGAAAAAAGGGGAAGAAGAAATAAAAAAACGCCAACTATTTTTATGTAGTGAATTATTTGCTGACATTTTGAGCGACGTTATCACCAAGCAAAAGTACCAAGAACACGAATTTATTGATGTTAGAAACCAAACGGCTTCTGAATCCGCCAGCGCCTTCGCCAATGCCGAAATCAGTGCTATTGAAGCTACTCACCAACTCGCTTTCCGTACCGGTCTTGGTAACTCTGTCTTTGCCAAGGCTAGCAACCACGTCAACAACACCACTGTCAAGGATTTTGCTAAACAACTGTTCACTCAAGGTAATGTTGCCCTTGTTGGTACTGGTATTGAACACGAAGCTCTTGTCAACCTGGCCGAACAATTCTTGAATCTTCCTACCGGCTCCGCTGCTCAATTGAGCGGTAGCCAATACTTTGGTGGTGAAGCTCGTTTGGAAGGACACGACAATGAATATGTCCTTGCCTTTGAAGGTGCTGCTCTTGACTCTGCTGAATACGCTGCTCTTCAAGTTCTCCGTCATGCTCTTGGTGGTGAATTGAACGTCAAGCACACCACTGGCAGTGGTCTCTTCGCTCAAGCTGCTTCCAAGGTCGATGCTCAAATCAAGGCCTTCAACCTTGGTTACTCTGATGCTGGTCTCTTTGGTGTTCAAGTTTCTGGTGCCCAAGCTGGTGTTGCCGTTGCTGCTGCCGTTGAACAATTGAAGGCTGCTAAGAGCTTGTCTAACGAAGACTTTGCTAGAGGTGCTGCTCAAGCCAAGTTTGCTGCCACTGCTGGTTTCGAAAGCCGTCTTGACCGTCTCCAAACCCTCGGTGCTCAGGTACACATATAAGGATTAGAGAATACATGTTTTATTGATGTATGATCATATAGGCTTTCCGTGGTAGTAAATACAGTGCTGCTGACTCTGTTGCAATCCTTGAAAAGGTTTCAGCCTCTGATGTTGCCAAGGTAGAAATTTTTTCTTTGTGATTTAAAAAGAAAGCTAAACCATTTCATATTGTAGGTTGCCGAAAAATTATTAAAGAGCAAGCCTACTGTTGTCGCTCACGGTGATCTTCACAGCTTGCCTTATGCTGATTCAGTTTCATTGTAATTAAAAACGCTACTTTCTTAATGGAGAAAAAAAAGAAACAGTAAAGCAATTGTCTTCTTTGTTATTAAATATTAGATAAAAAAAAACGAAAAAAAGTCTTTATTACAGTATCAATCTGTTTTTTAAGCCTGTATGCACATATATATTAATGCCAATGCAAGCCATGAGTGTTAGAAAATAAGCTTGTTGCTTAATAACGTATTGTCCTTTATGATGATACTTGATATATCAATATTAAAAACATTTATTCAGCTCACTCTTAAATAATTCTTTTTTTTTTTTATTACTTTGGTTGCAGATTTTGTAAAATAGAAAAGTGGAAAAAAATAGCGATGAGAAAAAAGAGATATTGGCAAGCTCTAATAAACAAAGTAGTAAAACGTTTCTTGAAGATATCCTTTTTTGGCACTAGGAACTAGACTTCCAAATCTACTTTTCAACTTCTCAATAATTTTTTGTAAAAAAAAAAAAGTTGTAACAAGCAGTTACCAATTTTTCAATGACCACATTAATTAGTGCATTAAGTGTTAAGAGGAGTAACATAGATTGTTATATATGTTCTTTTACTATAATACAACTAATACTCTAATACTAAGTGACACATTAAAGTGATATATGAATACATTAGATTTTTTTTAGTACTAAAATTTTTGAACACTAATTATATTCAATTTTTCTCAGTGGGCTATTCATAAGAAGACTTGATAAAGGAGAAGAATAACAAACATTACGCGACCTATTAATAGACATTGTTAAAATAAAATGTAATAATATAGGACAATATGTAAATGATAACAAATGTAATTTCTATTTTGCTTTTTTAGTTTAATATTGTAATTTATGAATAATAGGCTGTCTTAATATATTTACTACATGGATTTGCTATAAAGATACCAGGATTTCGTTAAAAGCAAAGGATTAAAGGGAATTTGGCAGTAGTTGTGATCTTTAAATAAATGAATGAATGATGCACTTTCTTTATTATGTTGATACATACCTTGTATATATTTTGGTTGCGTTCATTCTTTAAATCTGCACTATAAGCTCCAGTTGTAGCAAATCATATTATGGTCTTTACTTGATAAATTGTTTACAGACAATATGATGCAGATAGCAAAATAAGAGAAATTGAAGGTCGGTGACACTGTATACTGAATTTAGTGATATCTTTTATGAATGACAGAAAAATCAAATGATAAAGTATAAAATAAGCTGTTTTTAGCACTAAAAATGCTACAAGGCTACTCGTTTAATATATATATATAATGTATAATGTTTGTTAGCATATTGATAAATGTGACAAATAGGAGGATGTTGCATAGAAATGTGCAATCAGGCTTGGGTGGATGAATGGGTTGAATTAAGCTAAAGTTTAGGCACACAGACATTTAATATATTACTTTGAGTTCCCATATGCATAAATTTGTGCTGAACCATTTTAATGAATAGATGCTCTTGACCTTTATTATACCATATTGTCTTTTTTTGCCCCGCATTCAATCCCAACTTGAAAACTTTCATTTTTACGTCGGTAAGTAAAGCTGCATGATCGCTCTTTGTATCCGATTTATTTGTTCCTTCAATTCTAACACTATTAAGGCAATTAACATGCATTTTTTCATAATCCTTTTTTTTTTTAAAGAAAAAAAGAAAAAGGAAGAGGAAGAAAAAATAAATAGCATTGCAATTAATCGCAAACCAACTATCCTTTCATTATTTCTTATTTTCCCAATAAATTTATGTTTATTTCTTTGAATTCCTGCCTAAGTACGTCTCTTTTTACTGCCTACATCATAAGCAATATTTTCAATTGACATCAAGTACTTATTCTACTATACGCCTTTTATTTTAACCGACTCTCTCAAATTTTCTCTTGAAAACATAAAATCCTTGGTTATTCTCATAAAATAACCAGCGCCTTTTATTTATATCTTCACTCTTCCCCTTTTTCCTTATCTTGTAAAAAAAACAATATAATTAAATAAACCGATTATTGGTGGTAAGTATTGTACTTATGATATCGTTCCTTTATTGATTCAATAGTCTACATGACTTGTGCTTTTTTATTTACATGTTTAACTTTGCTTTTTTGATAAACAAATGAAATATGGCTAGTTTTAGTATTTTTTTTTATCTTGTTTGTATTTGAACGTAAACAAGAGCAAGAATGTTGAATTTATAAAACTTATTAAGACTTGAAGACAATGTAGGTTTTCTCTCTCATCTTATAAATGCAATAAAGATCATTTCTATCT
Source organism: Rhizopus delemar RA 99-880 (assembly GCF_000149305.1). Classification (NCBI taxonomy): domain Eukaryota; kingdom Fungi; phylum Mucoromycota; class Mucoromycetes; order Mucorales; family Rhizopodaceae; genus Rhizopus; species Rhizopus delemar. The sequence continues at coordinate 347,530 of NW_027137833.1, forward strand.
TTAATTTGAATCATGCTACTATAAAATGTAGCTAAAGGCTAAGACCAAACGCAATTGGTTGTCCATTATATTTGTGTGGTTAAAAATGAAAAAAGAGCATTCCAAACAAACAATGCAATCAAAGTTATTAAGTATAAAAAATATAAAAAAATAAATTATGCTTTCCTTTCTTTATTTCTTCTTTAAAATAAAAAGAGGAGTAGTTGTTTTATGACTTCTTATTTATCACACGTTTTCTAATCTTGGCCGTTCTAAGCGTAAGTTCTTCTTTTCTCCTTTGATACATTTACTATTAAAATAGCTAAATGAAAAGGGTCTTTGTCAGCTATTTATGGTCAATTCTTTACGCACAATCGTTATCAGTAAGCTTATCATGATGTGTTTGGATTAAAGGAAGTGATCAAATGTACTTTTACTTTTGCATAGTTGTTGCTGTTAATCAAAGTTTAAAAAGTTTTAAGGGCTGAAAAGGGTATGTTTAAAAAAAAACTCTATCTTTTTTTGATCTTTTTGATATTGTATAATGTTTCATTCTCTGAAAAATTGAAAACCCTGGTGGAGAGTTTAGCGCAAGCGACATAATCGAATTTTTAAATTTCAAAATGTCTGTATGTATTGACGGATTTGAAATTATCTGTAGAACTTTTGCGACTTCAAATATTGCTTTTTTGACTTACACAGCGTGTATTAACTCCATATTTTATACTTAAAGCAACAAAAAAAAAAGCTTTTGCAGTTATCATTGAAATACTTGCATTTAACAATCGTATAAATTGGTAATATTGTTAGATTCAGGATGATAATAAGCTATTTTTTGTAGTAACGTGCAAGTTTTTGAAGGTACAGAATGCTTTAAACTTTATATCATGCATATAGTGAAACTCTTTTCAAGCGATTTGCGATTCAAACATATAATCTCAATTGAGTGTAGGTTTTGCAGCATAGATGCTTTCTTTTTCATTTAATCTTATGGCAGTTATATGACATTATTATCATCTAACTAATGAGTTGTTAATTTACTAACTTCGAGTGAGAAATGTGGTTATAGATTAGATATTCTTTAATCAAATCAAAGAAAAAGAAAAAAAGAAAAGAAAAACATACAAACTAGGCATTTTAATACATAAATTAGCAGGCTGATTATTTTTATTGTATCATGTGCAGAATAACTTCAAAACATAATTACCAAAAAAAAATCAATTATCCAGAACAAATAACGTATAATACAAAAATCGAAAAATGCAATACTACTATGTACAGTTGACTTCACTTGTTTCCATCAATAGTGAACCATCAGTTGAACATAACAAATGTTAAATTCAATTGCTAAACATCAGGAAAGTAGCTTACAATTTGCATGCTTTTTGTATATCAATTCATAAAGTATCATACGACTTAGTGTAGACAGACAAGAAATATACCAAGTATATTTTCTGGATGAACCACACTCCTTTAAGACATCGAATTCAGCTAACACACACTTCCTTTATTTTTATTCTCTCTGAGTACAATTTCTCAAAACCTGTCTTGGCTGATTTAAGCCCTTTTTAACTTTAATCCAGTAGAGCTTTGAATAAATCCTATTTCTGTGCCGTTATTCCTTCATCAGCTTTATTATTATTTGATCCTGTTGCTTTTTGTTTGTTTTTATCTGGGCTTCAAATCCAAAAAAAGCAAAACTCGAATGGCTTTGATTTCCCCTTTTTTATATCAAAATGTCAACAACTAAAACAAATTCAGAGCACCCAACAAATGAACCTTTCACTTCTCCAGATGAACCTTCTCATGTCAACAACTGTGGTTGTGGCATACTTTTACTTCCTTTAGCTGCAATAGGTGGTTTAATTGATCAAATTCAAAGAAAGATGTCAAGACTGTTCTCATCAAAATAACTTTTTAATGTTTTCTATAAAATATACACATATATTTACTATTTCTAATACAAATCATTTTGACTCGTATCTACGCAAAATCCTTGATTATATAATGCGTTACTTTTGATTTTTTCAACCTTTTCTTTCAATTCTAATTCTTCCCTTTGCGCAACTAATATTTCTTCAACTGACACTTGTCTTAAGTTAATTTGATCTTCTTTGTCTACATCCTTTTTATTATGGAAAGAATGAGTTTAATACAGTAAGTTTTTTGTTTATATTGCAGCTTACGATTTCACCAAGCAAAACTACATTTTCACCGCGAATTAAGAATACACCCCTTGGGATATCACCATAACAACCACGGACGTAAATTCTTTCTATAGTGTCTTGCAACACTAAATTAGCTATTGCTTGCTGTTAATAATATTATCCTCTTTAAGTATAATTTCGTTTCTTACCAAACTGATCAAAAGACCTTAAAATACCAATGAGTTTACGTCCATCTCTTAATACAACCATAAGTTTTTCTTTATTATGCATGCATTGAGTTATGTACATTTTGCGTAATATTCTAATTTTTACATACTGTCTATACTATCTATAAGACCAGTTGAAGTAGTAAAAAGTGGTCCATTAGCAATTTCCATTATTACAATTAAACAAAAAAGATATGTTACTTCATTCACTTGTACTGAGTTGGGAAAGTGGTCTGTTCCTGGGTTTTAAAAACGATTGGTTGTTGTATTCAATCATGTCTGCTTTTTATGAGCGTTATTGGGCCAATAAGATTTTATGAAATATCTATAGTTAGTTCTGGTAAACCAAACCAAAACCGTACAAGTTCACTAAGCGTAATTAGTATGGTTTAGAACAGAAAGCAAGCATGTAAATGATAAAGCTACAAGAGCATGATTTGATGAATATAATAATACTGTATATATTTTTTATTTTCAGCTAGAAAAAAATTATTTATGAGCCAATTCAGCCAATATCTTATCTGCTCCATCCTTTAATAACTGGTTTGCTACTGAGTTACCCAATCTTTCTGCCAATGCTTCTCTTTCTTCTCTTGTCTCTGCACCTTCAAGATTAACCTCATCCTTATATTCTACAACGTTCTGTCCATCAAGACTAGCTACTAAACCATGAAGTTGAAGTTTGTTGTTTTCTAAGTTTGTATTGACACCAATAGGTACACTACATCCACCTTCTAATGTACGCATTAAAGAGCGTTCACATAAACACATGAGCCTTGTATTTGCATGGTTTAAAGGCTCCAATAAGGCCATTATTTCTTTGTCCTTTTCTCTACATTCTATAGCCAGCGCACCTTGAGACACAGCATAAAGAGAATCTGAAGAGGATAGTTTGCATGAGATACGATCACCCATATTCAATCGAACAAGTCCTGCAACAGCCAATATAATGCCACTAAATGGCCCATTCTCATCATCCAATTTAGCCAATCGAGTGTTCCTATGAATCTATTATTTTTTATTCTTTCTTTTCTAGTGAAGTTAAGACTTACAGATTGCCTCTCTACAAATAAAAAAGTTAATACAAAAAAAAAATGTTGCTCTATTATTTTACCACATCAGCAAATTTCAAGTGAGGGTATCTTCGCTTTAATTGAGCAACTCTTCTAAGTGAACTCGTACCAATAACAGATCCTGCTGGTAAAGTTTCTAGGCTTTTCCCTTCGTTTCTTGCATTTAACACAAGTGCATCCCGAGGATCTTCACGTTCCATAATAGCGCCGATTTCCATACCGGGCGGTAAAACAGTGGGTAAGTCTTTAAAGCTGTGAACAACAAAGTCAACTCTTCTATCAGCCAAGGCAACTTCCAATTCCTTAGTAAACAGAGCTTTTTCACCAATTTTGCTAAGTGCTTTATCTAAAATGTTATCTCCTGTAGTTGACATGGCTTCAACAGTAAATTCAAAATCGGGATATATTTCTTGAAGTGTATTACGCACCAAGTGTGTTTGAGCAAGAGCCAATTGAGATTTGCGGCTACCAATGACAAAGTTCTTTTTTGTGGTAGTAGAGTGGGTAGAAGCAGCCATAGTCTGAAACAGTAAGAAAAAAAAAAAAAAAAACCTTGTTTCGGAATCCCTTGTAATTTTTTTATTTATTTTGAAACTCAATTATCGTTAAATTGAGCTCTTAATAAGTTCAAAGGCTTGCTTATAGACTTTCAGCATTGCTTTACACCTCTCTCTTTCAACTGAAATTGCTTCATCTTCTTGTAGCAGATCATCGAACACTTCTTCTTTGTACAAGGTCGAAACAAGTCTATTTTGGATTGATTCTCGAGAATAATTCACTAACAAATGCATGATAGACTTAGGAACCAAATCTTGTATATTCTTTTTCACTATGTTAAAATAGCTTGTAATTAGGGCACCTGAAAATAAGATGAGTAAGCATGTTAAAATCAAGTTGGTGTTACACTTACGAATTAGTTGTATCTCTAGCTCTTCTTTGTCTGTCACAACTTCATCATTGAGTGATGTTTGCTCTAATTTTTTTATCATTTCATTCTGCACTATACTATTCAGTGGAGGTGAAGCCTCTTCAGCCTTTACCACAACACTTTCTACACTTGGTTTTTCATTTTTATTGTCTGTCCCTCCTCTTCCAAAGAAATAACTAAAGAGGGATTCCTTTTGAGGAGATCTCTTCTTGCCCTGATACCACACTGACAGAAATCCGACCTATATTTCATTGCTGCTAGCTGTCTACGCTTAAAGGCCGCCAATCTCATCTTTTTTCTCGATTCTTGTTCTAAACTAGCCATTGCTCCAGCTGCTCCCAAAAAATCAGGATGGTTCGTGTTGATATAAGCTCGTTCAATTGCAATCAGATTTTCAACATAGGTCACTGTTGGTCCTAACCTTTCTCTTAATAATTCTGAAACAACTTCTATTAATTTCTGATGAAGCCTTGGGTATCTTGATATCTCCTTTATCGGAATGTGTCAAAAGCATTGTATATGGTAAGAAGGAATAAAAAAAAAAAGACTTACTACTGTTGTATCCGAACTGTGACATAGTTTCATTAATTCTTCATACACCATCTCGACACATCGTAAACTAGGTACTTCCAGTAGCTTAATCTGCGGTCGCATTAATAAATCAAAAGCCAATTCTGGTACAAACAGAGAAGGACGTGGACCTGTTGAATTTCGAATGGCAGTGCGGATATCATGATCACTTAGATTGGAACAGGGGGGTATCACATTTAATGCTTGCTTAAATACTTCATTAAAAATATGGTAAATACGTGCGCCACCGCACCTTGAATGAAGTGTTAGTTTTGTCATCTCTTTTATAGATAAATGTGTCTTTACGTACAATTCTTTGGCAGACAATTCTGACGATGTTCCATCAATAGAGCCAATATAATCATTAGAGAATTTAGTCAACAGCCTTAAAATAAGTGGACCTTTCTGAGAGGATGCAGCGGACCCAATTGATTCTCCATATTGTGCTAGTTCTTGCTGTGTTTGAGTGATTAGTGTACTTAACCTAAGTCTTAGCTCTGGCAGCTTTTCCTTGATATGAGCTAATAAGATCTATGCATAAAAAACGTATAAATTTTTTCAACACTGTATCTCCTTATATACCTTATTCAATTGTTTATTTAAATATCGAGTTCCACATCGCGACGCAATACTACGGTAAGCTGGATGCTGTTTAAAGAATTCATCCTCGGCCTCGAGTGCTAAATGCATTGGTTTATTTGTCAAGATATCCTGTTGACTTCGGTTGACAACACCAATGAATCCCAACTTTAAAGGATATGCCTTTCCTAGTAAAATATCTAAAGCATTTGTGCCAGTATCCATCAAGTCTAATTTTGTCAATACACCAACTGTTCTTTTCCCCTCTGGATCCACTTGTCTAGCTATCTTCAGACTATCTGAGTTGACTAAATCAGCGTTGGCTGGTGATATAGCCAAAATGATGCTGTTTGGGTTTGATATATAGTCCATTACTAAGCTACGAATTTGTTTTTCTATATCACTTGGTTGATCCCCTGAGAGATAAAGTGACTATGAGTTTCCACTCTCTCTTTTATACAGTATATGTTTTACCTATAGGAATCTATAATAGGTAGTAAGAAAAATGAAAGTTTCTTTTTTGTGATTTGATCTAACCTTTGTCAATCCAGGTAAATCAACTAGAGTCAAGTTGAGTACTTTTGGAGAATAGATTCGAAGGTGTATAGGTAGTTTTGATATGCCTTTATTAGCACCTGCCAAACGATTTGTTTCATGTTCAATTTCTTGACAAATCTCTCTGAATTCATAAAACTTTTTATCCTTGATATGTAAGAATTCGCCATACTCCAAAGCCGATGGCTGTTGAAGTGTGACTAGCTGAAGCACAAGTGGTCTTCGGGTCACAATACCACTTCCTCGCGGCAAAAAGTCTCGTTGAACAAATGTTTCCAAGACAGAAGATTTGCCAGAGGATTGTGAGCCAACAACTATAATTAAAGGCAAATCAAGTGAATTTTCTGCTCCAACCGTGGCAGCTACGGTTTGAAGCTTATTCATTAATTCAATCCAGTCATTCATAACTTTTGCTTAATTTATAAAAAAAAAATTAAAAAGAAAAAAAAGCTCAAGTGGCTATGTAGACACTGAAACTAAGGACAAAATGTTGTGTTCCCTTCAAAATCTCTACTTCGCCAATAAATCCAGTACTGTGCTTCCAATCTCAATTTACTGACTGTTGGAAAATACCACCCACTTTTTTGAATAATTTTGGACATTTGTGCGAGGTTAAATTGTCCAGAAAAGGTTTGAAGTTATTTTACCCAGTCTTTCGAAAATAAGTTGCCTACTGCTTATAAATAATTTGAGTCAAAACAGTTATAATTATCTTAAGTATGTCGGGAAGCCATTTATGGAATACAGGATGAAATTTCGTAAATTTTCAATAGGAGCATCTTTGCTTCTCTCAATGACCTTCGAGGAAACTTTCACATCGTTCAATTTGGTGCTTTTAGCTCTGTTCGTCTCAACAAAAAAGTATACATTTTTACATAAAACGTATGTCTTTATTTAGCCATTTTTTTTGGAAATTTAACACGAGTTTCAAAAGTTTTGTTCCTTTTTCTGGCCACAAGTCAATAAAGCGTGTTATAGCAAGCATTAGCATAGTAAGGCCAGAAGATGTGCATTAGATGCGCTGTTGAGTTCAGTGTTCTTGTATGAATACTGTTGGTTTTGTAGATTGGATGTGATACACGACTTCAAAAAAGCAAATTAATAGAATCGGCCCATTAACGATCGTAGCGGACATTATATCAAGCAATGTTCACTTGAAAGTAACCACCACCTTTCAATTTACCGAGGCTAAGCTGTACAAGCCCAGGGAAAAAAAAAAAAAAAAAAAAAAAAAAAAAAAAGGAAAAGCCAGAAAGCAGAGCCATGAACACTATCAATCGATCGTCTCACACAAAGCTAGTTCCTGCGTCTAATAAAGTATGCTATGATGATCATATGTTTTGCTTAGGAGTACTCACGGTATACTCACTGGCAGCAGTAAAGGCATTTGTATATTTGAACAGAATAATGTTAATAAGAGATCAAAGCACCTCATGTAGCAAAACACTTACTAAAAAGGATGAGAGTGAATATTTTAAACGCAAAACACTATGACAGAATAAGAAAATGATGATGCCATCATATACAATCTATGGACAAAAAATCATTTTCTTATTCTGTTGAGCTTTACACTATGTAGAAAAATTATTCGCGCATTTTATAAAAAATCATGTACTAAATAGAAAAAAATTGGCATATTTTCTAACCTTTTCTTCCTCAGGTTCATCATAAAAAAGATGGATAATATTGTTTACGAAGACGGCTTAAAAAACCAGTACGACAACAACGGAAATGAAATAATGGATGTTTAAATGAAAGTAGACAACGAAATGTATCCGATTGAAAAAGTGACAAATTTGATTTGAAGCCATCTGAGAAAGAAGCCAAAAAGAGAAAGAATCCATCCGTTGAAAAGCCTCAAATGGATGTTAAGAAGGAGCAGCTTTTTTTTTCTTATTAAGGAAGAAGGAATGAGTGTTAGAGCTGCCGCTCAGAAGCTCAACATTAATGTGCGCACAGCACAGAGATGGGTTTCAAAAAACAATAAAGATCCACAAGAGTATATTCAAAGGTCATCTGGTAGTGGAAGACCAGTTGATAGACCTCCTGTTCTAACAGATGAGCACAAGAATTACATGATTCAGTGGGCGGACGAGAATACCAATTCTGTTGTACTGGAAGATATGCTTGATGCTTTGACTGAAAAGTTCGGACACCTTCAAATCATTGGAAGTGGTTTCTATAAGTTTGTTAGGCAAAAGTGCAGGATTACCTTCAAGAAAGCGCATCTGCAACCTGTTGAGAGAAATAGACCTGAAAAAATTGAACAGTGCTACGAATGGGTTGAGATGAATGGAGACTGACTTGGATTTCACAAGTAATTGTGTGTTCATAGACGAAGCAGCCTTCCATATAAATCTCAAGAGAAACTTTTCTTGGCCCAAAGAAGGAAGTTGCGCAGTTGTAAAGGTGCCCAGAACAAGAGCAAAGACCACTGCCATTTTAGGTGTCATTTCTCCTTTCGGCGTTGTGAATATAAGCGTAAGACGTCCCCGAGCACTGGCTCCGTCAAAAAAGAGAAAAGTAAATGAATGAACAGAAGCGAAAAAGAGCAATAATGGTGGTACAGCTACTGGCCGTTACTTCAACTTTATAAGCAGTGCTTTGGATGTAATGGATCGTCATGAACAATTTCGTGGACATTATCTGGTAATGGAAACAGTAGCCGCTCTATTTAAGGGTAGCCAAAAAATTTTGAATATCCACCCTTAAATAGAAAATACCCTTAAATAGAAAATACCCTTAAATAGAAAATACCCTTAAATAGAAAATACCCTTAAATCGAAATACGTGGCTGTTAAACAATTGAAATCACTTAATATGTATTGTAGCTACATTAGACATGTTTGTACAATATATTTCCACATAGGCCACTGTCGGCTGGTATAGATTTGGTAATTGTGTAAGGACATTAACAAATCAAAACTTTCTTAAGACTTGATCAAAGTTGTTGGAAGGATAATATACGAGTCGTAGACTCAAAATAATGTTGATGAGAATAAATATATGATATAATAAATTCTATCTATAAAAAAAATGTCTAATAATAAACGTGTACGCCTTTCTGTTTCTCAAAAAATTGAGCTTTTGGATCAAAATGCTGAAACGTTATATAGTAATATTAATGTTGTTAAGAATGGCAAAAGTCTAAAACCAACACGCTATCCTCAACTTGATGAAGTAGTAAAGTTTATTGCAGACATGAACAATAACAATCTGCCAGTCAATCGAGACTCAATACTTCGATATGTAAGACCTATTGTTTGAGTAAAGTATAGAATCCCTGAAAATGAAATCTCATTTTCCTCTGGATGGCTCACCAAACTTTTTAAGCGAATTGGAGTAAAATGCAGGCCAATGCATGGTGAAAGTGCCTTGGTAGACATCACTTCTGAAAACGTTCAGAACGAATTGAGGAAGATAGAAGAAATTCTTGAGCCATATGATCCTGTAGATATCATGAATCATATGTTCCTCCGAGTCGCTTGATGGCCTAAAAAAAAGTAAAACTCGTCTAACAGTTGGGTTGCTCTGTAACTCGGATGGGACTCACAAAGGGCAACCAATTGTTATCGCACAACCCAAGAGCCCCAAATGTTTTAAAGCAAGAGCTAATTTGTTATCCATGACTGCAATTGGAAAAAAAAAAAAAAAAAAAAAAAAAATGAAATTGAATACCATTATTCTACTAATGCTTGGATGACAACATACGTGAAAAAGTTAAATGTTGCCTTTGGAAGACAGAATAGAAAAATTGCTCTTCTTTTGGATAATGCATCCGTTCATAAAATAAGAATTCCGCTCAACAACATTAAATTGATATTTCTCCTAGCAAACACGACTAGCAAGCTACAGGCTCTTAATATAGGTAGCCTATTATTTGTTGATAAAATGCTATATAAGTTGTCTTTTTGTTTTACAGTTTTCTCATTCATATTTTGTACACACAGGAATTATTGACAACTTTAAGGCATACTTCCGAGCCCAGCAGTACGACCGTGCTTTATGTCTGTATATCAGTAAAAAGTTGGATAATCCGAATGTTTACAAAATGGATCAAGCTCAGGCTATGGTTTTTCTAGCTAATGCATGGCTTAAAGTAAAAACCAGAAACAATAAATGGAATGCTCCCAGATCTCCTCCAGGAACTTTGACAACAAGGTTACTGATGTTAGCCAGTTGAACCTTGAAGCAGATGAAAGAGAGATGATAGTATGTTATACAACAAGCACTACTAATAGTGAAGAAACGGCAGAAGGTAACATAGATGAAACAGAAGAAAATGGTAATACAGAGCAAGATGAGCAGCGTGTCGATATAGTAGAGTGTAAAAAAGGTTGAGAGAAGTCCATGAAACCACTCTCATGTACAAAGTTCCTTTGGACGATCTTGATCGTAAATTACGTCGCCGAATTCAAATGAGATTGGCTAACTCTTGTGCTGAATTTAAGTCAAAAGAGCAAACAGATCTTCGATTTTATTTTACAAAGTAAAAAACTTACTGTTAGAGAGCTCCAAAAAACTATCACTTACAAAAAAATTTTCTATTTAGTGGCAAAAAATATTTGCGTTGCACCCTTAAATCAGACACCCTTAAATAGAGTGACTATTGTATTTGAATTAATAATTGGAACTTATCGTGACCGTATAGCTTACTTTTGCTATAGTGTTTCTGGATTGTTTATTGAAGACAGTGATGTTTACAAGCTTGAATTAAGCTATAATCATCGAATTATATGGCCGATAATCGATTGTTTGTCAAAAATGATTGGAACAACAAGATTTCAGCTCGGAGAAGTTCGATTGCAGGCCATTTGTGATGAATTGAAGTTGGTACACAAAGATAATAGTTCCTACTACAATGCTGATGGCATCATTATCAACAACAAACACAAGATAGAAATTGCCGCAGTTGAAACTACAGGTCCTTTTCACCTTTCAAACAACTCAAAGGAGACACAGGATTATATTAAGGCTGACTATGGACTAGTGTCAATGCTACATTGCATTGGCCGAAAGTTTCCCTACGGAAACTTTGATATCTTCAAAAGAATTGGTGTATTCTTTATTCAAGTAACAGGCATGTATCTTTTTCAATTTTTTAATTTTGCGTATGTAACCAACTTTTTAATACTCATTTTATAGCCACCAAGTTGAGAATTTGGCGAGTATCGATGCCACACAGCAAGTTGTACATCAAAAATTGTATAGGCTCGGTTGGAGTGCCAACAACAGCAAGAACCAGCGAGGAAAATTTGAGAAAATTAGTCAATTTGTTCTGGTTCATGAAGGTATGCTATTTATTTTTATTAAAGAACGCTTTGATGTCATGTTCATAACCAATGCTTTTATTAGAAAATGATAGTAGAAACGTACGAAGCAATAGACGCTTTAGAAGATTCTCATATCAGCAACATGAAGTTAAAGACTAGAAAAGCATCTGGTTATGAAGACATTAGTGAAATCCAGAATAATTTCAAAAAAAAAATACTATTATTAAGCTTTCTAATGTTTATATTCAAAAGACAGACAGGCTTAATATGAATAGTTCACCTATTAGGCCTGATGATTAATCATCATTTTTATGAATAAAATAACAAACGTATAACCTTTACTTTCTGAATAAATAGCACAGTCGCCATAGTGAATCTTATTAACATGATCACCACAACGTGAGTTTACCTATAATCAAAGCCCAACGGTTACAAACACAATTGTCCCAAATTCCCAAATTCATATATTTAACATAAATAGTATACATACCATCTTTTCATGGTTCTTTCCGCTATTAATCATGACATTACTAGCAAGGCTAATAATCCTCCTGGGGTAGCCGATTCTCGCCATAATCCTAACAGCAAACCGTTTGAATTCAAAACATGGACGCAAACAGTTAAAAGCCAAAAACGAAGTGTCTCATTTCACAACAAGTCAGATGTTAATAACGTAGCTAATCTGGAAAGTCAAACAGTTTTTCTTCGAGCTATTGATAAACAGTCCATCGTTATTGCCGCTTCAGAATTTGAAGGCTTGAATTTTAAATATAGAGGTCTTAATCTTGTTCTCAGAGACCGATTTCCTAAAGGCATAGGCCTTAGGGAAAGAAAAATTGGTAGAACCCATCAGTACATTGAGCTTAATTTTGATAATGAAGAAGATAAGATGGAAGCATTAAATAAGGAGTTTTTGAATCTCGGTAGAAAAATCAAAGTACAAGCAATGATGGATAAAAATTCGAATGTGATCAGAATAGGGATCACCAATATTCCTTATGAAAAGTATGACAAGTTGAAGCCGTTGATGATACAGTTATTTGAGAAGTATGGGAGCATTTTGGAAACTACACTCCATCATACAGTGGATGGTGATTGGTTTAATGGCAGGGTGTATGTTACTCTTGTCAAGAATAAAACAAAAAATTATGAGCCTCTTACACCTCAAATTCCATCTTGGGAACAAGATCATTATTTACATATTGTCTGGAGCAATATGAAGCCCATTTGCAACCATTATCATGATCATACACTAGTGAATTGTCCGGTTCTTCTCCGTAGAAGAAAAGTTTGCCCCATCTGTGAGAGTACTCAACATTAAAAAACCCAATGTTCCGATGCCCCTTGGAATCATAAGAGAAAACAAGTGGAAACCCACCGCTCTAGGGTGATGAACGCTAATGTAGAGCAGATGAATACCGAAAAAGATATAGCTATATTGAGTAACTTTCAAAAAATGGATACGGGAATGTCAGAAGAAGATAATAGTAAGCCCGACAGTGCATCTGTAGCAGAAGACAAAGATGATTTCAGGAAGCCATTTCTACTTTAGACTCAGTAGATGAAGAGAAAATTGACGATAGTACCTTATCTATCCCAATCGATGAAGATTCAAGTCAGAAGAAAGCGGGCAGAAAAGAAGCCGCGAATAGGTTACTGCACCCACTTGTCACATTTAATAGCCCCTCTATGAATATGCAGAAACACAACAACCCGGAAGCATTTACACCTACTTCAGCTGTGGAAAGATCCAAGAAAAAATCAGCTTTTTCCGACAATAGTCTAGAAGTAGAAGAAATTGCAATATTTGAAGGCGAATATGAGGAAAATAACTCTGCGGCAGGAGGATCATCACAGCCCTCCACTAAACTCAACTCATAATTATTATGAATAATCATAATAATAAGATTATGAATATGAAAATAGGCTCAATTAATTGCAGAACAATTTACAGAAATAACAATTTACAACACACTGACAACATTATTCGATATCTAAGACAACAGCAACTAAACCTATTATTATGTCAAGAAACAAATATACCTCTTCATTCATTCGATAGAATAACTTAATCACTCAACATGAAATTTCAAGCGTATCAGACACTGTGGACCAAATACTGTGGAATCATTAATCTCAGTCAGTCCCAAAATACGGAACTAATTCAACAATCGGACGATCAAAGATTTTTACAAGTAAAAATCTCTTGGTCAGACGAATCTATACAACCCTTTTTTATACTAAATCTCTATGATTCAGCAAGCAATGCAGTCGACAGAAATGTCTTCTTCTCGAGCGTACTCCGTCAACTAGACTCCCTGGATAGTTCAAACACTATTATTCAAAATATCTTCATAGCAGGGGACTTCAATTTCTCATTCGACAGCAATACTTATCACAATACAAGTCGATCGAACGTCCCACACCACTTTCTGTGGTTTATGCTTTCTCAGTTTAAGGATTGTATAAATTACGTGGAAGACAATATCAGCTGCCGACCAACTTTCCGAAGAGCAGATTCATCCACTTGTATAGACTATATGTTTGCAAACAAAAGTATTCACAACAACTGCAACAACGTGAATGTTGAATACATGAACAAAGGATGGACAGACCACGCTCTTTTATCTATAAACTTCACCGTAGGAACCTCTTCAACTGGAAAGAGTCTCCGGAGATCTAATCCAAATTTAGCCAAGAACCCAACATACATCCATAAGCTCAGCGAACAAATAGAAAAATACATTATTAATAAGCTATCTAAATATAATAACTCTCCTCAAGAGAAATGGGATCTACTCAAGAAAATGGTTAAAAAGGCTACTCAAAAGTTTTGCAGAAATAGATGTCAATGGAGGAATGATCGGGTCAAGCAGCTCCAAAGTTAAAGAAATGATATCTTCAGGCGCTACACCGATAACCCAACTTATTTGAATATCTTGCTTCTTGAAGTTGAGAATAAGCTTGCATAGTTACAAACATGAAGGGCCTTCATTCACTAACCCCCATGTTTAGTGCTTTGGACACCTGTCCTCGTTTACCTACCGAAAATGACCTGACAGTATCACCACAGACTAGTCTACTCCTCCCCTTCAAAGATATATGCGAAGAAGACCCACAAGGAAACTTCAAATTTAGCAAGTTCCTTCAAGCACAAAAAGCATATCATTTCTTTGAACAAGATCTCCTTTTAAATGGTATACAGTTCAAAAACAGACAACATTGTGGCTCACCCAATATTCTACAAAAAATCAAATATGCTGTCCTTACTGGAAACCTTACCTTCAAGCCGTATTTTGCATCTTTATTATCAACTGAACAGCATAATCTTGAATTGGACAATGAAGACCATTCAACAGATGAGCTATGAAGATATCATTATAACAGCATTGAAAAATCGTCAACTAAAGACAATGTTTAGCTTCAACTCAAACTCACAAATCACAAATATAAGTCACAACAACTAGAAAGCTTTTATCAGTAGCCCTATGCACCATATTCTTAGAAATGTATGGTGCAGACTTCTTCATAAAAAATTATCCACTCGCGCCAATTTGCATAGAATCATCCCAGCAAAGGTAGGCAAAGACTACTGCCAATTGTGCAAGCTACCAGAAACAGAGCAGCATATGCTCTTTACTTGTATTCAAAAACAAGACTTGTGGAACGCAGCTTACAAGAAATTCTTGTCAAATCCTAAAGATCCCAACTGTAGCTCAATATTCGAGGATTTATCCATACTTAGATTATCCAAGTATTACATCTTACACTATCATGACAAGTTTACAATCTATGATTTTTTTGCTACAGTCATTCGATTCATTTGGAAAGCCCATTGGCAACAATTCTTTGAACAGACTCCTGTCGTGAATGAGACTGTCCTCAATCAAATCCAGAAAGAACTATTGAAACTATCTGCTTACAATTCTCTATGCTAATTTCTTTTGTATTTTCGCGACAAGTCACTGTTTCATACACTTGTATCGCTCTTAATCCTTATACTCTTTGATGAGTTTTAATAAACATTAAAATTTTTCATCCATAAAAAAAATGCTGGTTTTTCACATGTTGGTGTTACAATATATTGATCATATATAATTTTTAACCCCACGCAGAAATTTTTTAATCAAAGTTTTTTTTCTTTTTCTTTTTTTTTTTTTTTTTTTTTTTTTTTTGCAAAAGAAAAAAATGACTTTGGAAAATAAAGCCAAGGAAGAAGAAAAAGTGACATTATTAGCAGATGAATCAAGTAAAAAAAAGTGGAAGAACTGGTGGGTTAGAACAGTGACTACGTTAATGATGATTGGTACCTTCTTTATGATACTTGCCTCTGGTCACATTTGGGTTATTTTGATGGTGATTGCTATTTCAACCATTGTGTATAATGAAGTACTTCAAATTGCTCAAGGTCCTGCAAAAGATAGTAGTTTTAAATGGTTTAAAACAATGAGCTGGTAAGCGAATAAAATACACGCAACTGAGAATACTTACGCATGACTGTAGGTATTTCCTGGTGACAACAACCTATTATTTATATGGAGAATCAATCATCTATTACTTTCAATCTATTGTGCTAGTAGATGCAGTGCTTTTACCATTCGCCACTCATCACAGATTCATCAGCTTTATCTTATATGTCATTGGTAATAGTGCACTATGCATGTAGTATATAATTAATATTCCGTGTAGGCTTTGTATTCTTTGTGACCAATTTAAGAAAAGGACTTTATAAACGCCAATTCCGTCAATTTGGTTGGATGCATATGGCTTTGCTACTTATTGTATTTCAAAGTCACTTTATAGTCAACAATATCTTGGAAGGCCTCATTTGGTTTTTTATTCCTACTTCACTCGTTATTACCAACGATATCTTTGCTTATATTTGTGGATTCTTTTGGGGCAGACATCAATTGATTCAGCTGAGCCCTAAAAAGACAGTAGAAGGATTTGTAGGGGCATGGATTTGTACTCTTATATTTGGATTTTTGGCTTCTTCTTTGTTAATGCGATTTAATTATATGATTTGCCCTGTGAAGGTAAGATGGTTATAAAAGAAAATGATGGGGTAACTTATATGTTTATAAAGGATTTATCTATGTCTGCCTGGTCCGACATCAACTGTGATCCTGTAAACCCTGTATTTACAGCTGTTCCTTGGAATTTACCTGAAACTGTAATTTCCATCATAAAGACCTTGGTAAGTAAATGAATATAAAAAAGTTTGGGGAAAGAAACATGTGTAACATAAAATATAGTTCCACAAGCAAGTGACGACTATTTGGATCGCACCTGTTCAAATTCATGCATTAGTAATGGCTTGCTTTGCTTCACTAATTGCCCCATTTGGTGGTTTCTTTGCAAGCGGCGTTAAGCGTGCATTTAATGTAAAAGATTTTGGACAATCCATTCCTGGTCACGGTGGTATGACAGATCGCATGGATTGCCAATTCTTGATGGGATTTTTTGCTCACATTTATTATCAAAGCTTTATTAAGGTAAGCTATATTTATAAAATATAAATGTAGCTATGCACTAATAATATCAATAGACAAACCATTTAAATGTTGGTACAATCCTCGCCTCCGTTATCAACAACTTGACTTTACATGAGCAATTGGAGTTATTAGAACGTATTTTAACTTACTTTATCAATCAAGGTATTATGGATGCTTCTGTCTTGGAGAAATGCGGTTCAAGTGCCTTGACTGAACACAGTAGACAATTATTGGAAAATTTGTAATCCTTGTAATTTTATTTCTTTTTTTGCATACACTTTTTTATATAAAAACTTTGTTAATAAATATTATACACATACAAACATATACAGACAATTATGTAGAAGAAGGATCATAAATCACTGTAATTTCACCATCAGCTAAAGTAGAATGAGAAGATTTGTTAGTTTTGATAGATGCTTGACTTTCAGTTAGTGGACAAAAATAAAAATGAATGCTTCCGCTTGTATTGGTATGAATAGATGATGATGAGGATATTAATGATGATTCTAGTGATTCATGAGGTACTTTTAATATTTTTTTATTGCCTTCTTCATTACGAATGATGCGAACAATGATTGGTTTTGCACAAACAATTTTATCGGAATTCGCACTGTCTACGCGTGTAATTGAACTTGAATGAGATGCAGTAGGATCATTCTTTTTAACAGAAACGGCGCGTCGAAGCTCACCGGGAAGATAATCATACTTTGTCAATTTGACCGAAGAAGATCGATTGATGTTTGCCATCATTGGTAGTGAAGAGGAGGATTGAAGATTTAATGATCGACGGATAACATGACTTGCCAACACAGAAGAACCAGATGCTTCCAGACGAGGTATTAATGGTGAACATGCGCCCAAGATGAAGGGCAATTGAGGATGATTGTCATCTATTGATTTCTGAATTATATAATCAATAAAGCTCTTTAAAAAAATTGGTTTTCTTGTTTTTCATTAAAAAAAAGAAAAAAAAGAGAATTGTGAATACACAACTCTTTCTCTCTATCTCTTTCTCTCCTTAAAATTCGAAATATATTTGCTCGCACAAACAAACAGAAATCGTTATTTTACCTGATTATTATTATTATCAAGATTCGATGTTGATGATGGTACTACATTGATGGCTGGTAAAGGTCGTTCTATTTTTCTTCCTTGATTTCGGCGTACAAATACAATGATCAATATCGCAGATAGTGCTATTGTCACGAGTCCAGCAGTTACCCCGGCTATTAAAGCAACTCTATTTGTAGGAGAACTGCTGTTGCTACTGTTATTATCACTGTTATAAGTATCATCTACCAGTAATTGAGATTTTGCAACACATGCCAACGTTGGGCATTCTCCACATTTTGTCATTGTTGTTATTACACAGCGCTCTTCAGCAAGACAACTCAACTCACAGCTAATATTACAATCCTTTGGTGGTTGGCAGTTTGCTACAGTAATATTTCTTCTTTTGAAATCTATGAAAACAAAATTAATTTTAATAGAGTATAGCTATCAACTGTTTACCTTTTAGCCGACCCGTTATGTACATCAAAATTAAGAAGTTAAATAAGTAAAGAAAGAAAGAGAGAAAGAGAGAATAATAATAATAATAATAAATATTTATTTACATGTTTGTGTGTACTTAAAGCTTTGATTCCAGGCACTGCATAATACACACACTTTCAGAGTACTGAAATTTGAAATAGCGACTTACCAATTTAATGTAAGCCTTTGTCAAGCTATAATGGATCTTTTTAAAAGATTAATATCATCGACTGAAATATTGTATAGTCTATTTGCTACAATTTGTAGTATTGTATCTTTCTACCCCTATTTTTTGTATTAATAACAAATTCCCGTTCATATTTATTAAAGAAATTAATTATGTAAAAGCTAATAAAGAAAAAAAAAAAAAAACGAAAAACAATGAAGTTCTAGAATAGACGTATATAAAGTCATTATCGTGGACTAAATCACATTCATGAAAAAGCATGTAACTCTGTGTGATTCTTTTGGTAGTAAATAAAAATGTAAAATAGTCGGTGAATTTAGTTTTTATTCAAAAAGTACAAGCAGAAACGCGTTCATTAGACACAGAAAACATTGTCTTTCTGTCTAAAACGGACAATGAAAATGTGTACTGTATGCACCGTCAAGCTTGTAAATATTCACAAAAAAAAAGGACGAGAAATACATTCAAAATAATATCAACCCAAACGACTACCGTTGTCAATTAAACTAAAGGGTTCATGTGTCTAAATCTCGATTGAATCATGGAAAGCACAATACATACACAGGGATATTAAAATAACGACGTTTGCTGTTTTTATAAAAATTAAGGGGAAGGTTGATATGTTTTTGAATTGAAGAATGAGGAGAGAAACCGCTCTTAATATAGCAACTAATTAAGAAAAGGTTTATAACCAACCTTACTTCTATTAAACACGATGCTCAAACTATAAATGATTATTTTCAACAATGCCACTTCTACTGTTGCTTTGTTTGTTTTTGTTTACAGCATTAAATGATTACTTTTCGATATAATTTTTTCAAGTGATTCTATTCAATGATATTTTCGTGAGTAAACGACGCAAATTGTCTGCTTGAGAGATATGTTCATTGTATTTTATTAAGCGCTTAAATGTTTTACAGAATTTAGTACTCATTTGTCTAGAGTGGAATTTTAATGACAAGAAAAGTCTAAGAATAATAAAAGAGAAATGAAAATGAAGACGATTATAAGCTGCATCATTATGACTTTCGATTATTGATATGATTAACGTAAGCTACTTTCAACAAAAAATTACTGTAGCAAAAATTAATGATCTAAATTCCTTAGTTCGCGGCATTGATATCGCAAGTTGAACATTGATATAGCTTATATTTTTTTCTATTGTACTCTCTTGCCATCATTCTCCTGTTTATACATTTATGTGTACAGTTGACCCTCCTTTATTGGATAACACACAACCATACTATTTTTAGCGAGTGCTCAAACTTTGGTTTTATCCAAGTATCGTGCTGTGTTGGAAATTATAAGCCACATGTCGGACCGGCAACATAATCTCGGAGTGTAAGTCGATGAAAGAAACAAAAATGCAATCAGGAGAGAGACCAAGTGAAGCTCCTTCTCTACAAACACCATGGGTAAAGTGAATCAAACCATCCATGAAGTCCATCCATCGATATTAATGCGTCAACATTAGGTATCAGTCGTGATTCTCGCCACAAGCGTAGCGCCACCGGTGCTAGACGTGCTCAATACAGAAAGAAGAGAAAGTAAGATTTACAAAAAAAACTTGAGCGAATGTTTGATTCTCATTACTTGTAAAGGTTCGAATTGGGTCGTCAATCTGCCAACACTAAATTAGGTAGCAAGCGTATCCACTTGGTTCGTGTCCGTGGTGGTAACTTCAAGCGTCGTGCCCTTCGTTTAGAAAACGGTAACTTCTCTTGGGGTTCCGAAGGCATCTCTCGCAAGACTCGTGTCTTGACTGTTGTCTACAATGCCTCCAACAACGAATTGGTCCGTACCAACACTCTTGTTAAGGGTGCCGTCATCCAAATTGATGCCACTCCTTTCCGTCAATGGTACGAATCTCACTACGCTCTCCCTCTTGGTAAGCAAAAGTCTGGCGAGGTAAGCAAATAGACATCATTCTGTGGGAACAATTTACTGAGAACAATAACAGGAAGCCGCTTCTGCTGAAAAGAAATCAAAGAGTGTTGAAAAGAAGATTGCCGCTCGTGCCGCTACTGCTGCTATCGACCCTCTCTTGAACGACCAATTCAACGCTGGTCGTCTCTATGCTGTCATTGCCTCTCGTCCTGGTCAATCCGGTCGTTGTGATGGTTACATTCTTGAGGGTAAGGAACTTGAATTCTACCTTCGTAAGATCAAGGTAAATACATGAATGAAAACGGATTTTAGCTGTACATGTACTTATTTTTTCTTTTTTTATAGTCCAAGAAGCAACACTAAATATATTTTGGCTATTATATTGTATACAATGGTTTTCAAGTAGTCTGAAATTGTTAAATAAAATGTTGCATATTAAAAGAAAAATATTGTTTCCCCTTTTTTGACTTTTATGTAAACGATCACAGCACCATCTTGACATGTCAAGGAAGTAAGTGGCTGTGAGTCGGAATTTTATAAAACCCGGACCGAACATGATTTTCTACACGGAAAAGAGAGGAGGGTATTGAAAGGTGTACACAGCCAAAGGATGGCTCCCTCTTTTAGCTTCGAAATAGTCCAACCATGGTATGATTCAATATACAATTGCATTGAAGTTGTTTAAAGGGGCACACATATGGATGTACGAGATGGATCGATCACTTTTGAAAGATAGTTTATCTTATAGATAAATGATGCGCCAAAAAAAAAAAGTGAAGAGGAAATTAAGTATGGAGGTGTGAGAGTGTGAGAAAACAAATGGATGCTGCCCCTTTGAACACGGAAAGAAAGATTAGGATGAAAGCTAATGGTTTTTACAATAGAGCGCTGAAGAACAGAAGGTTACCAAGAACCCCATGCGCAACCTCAGAATCGAAAAGTTGGTTCTCAACATCTCAGTTGGTGAGTCTGGTGACAGACTTACTCGTGCTGCTAAGGTGCTCGAACAATTGACCGGTCAAACTCCCGTTTACTCCAAGGCCCGTTATACCGTTCGTTCTTTCTCTATTCGTCGTAACGAAAAGATTGCTGTTCACGTCACTGTCCGTGGCCCCAAGGCTGAAGAAATCCTTGAACGTGGTTTGAAGGTTAAGGAATACGAACTTAAGGCTCGTAACTTCTCTGAAACCGGTAACTTTGGTTTCGGTATTGACGAACACATTGATTTGGGTATCAAGTATGATCCCTCTATTGGTATTTACGGTATGGATTACTATGTTGTCATGGGTCGTCCCGGTTACCGTGTCTCTCGTCGTAAGCACTGCAAGTCTACCGTTGGCGTCACTCACCGTATCAAGAAGGTAGGAAAGGATATGTGTATGGTGAATGATGAACTAATAGAGTTTAAATAGGAGGAATCTATTGAATGGTTCAAGAACCGCTTCGATGGTGTTGTTAGCAACAAGAACTAAGTAAAGCACTTGAAATAAATTGAGTTTATGTGCATTAGACACATCTGCCTTTGTATTCTTTTTGAAATGTAATTGATTTGTACAAAAAGCGATTGATGATAGAGATTTCAAATCAAGGTTTTTAAATAATGTAGAAGATGAATGTTCTAACAAGAACCATCTGGCATTTTACGCGAATAGTATGTACTGTAAAGCATTGACAGACGGTTCATGTCAATGCGATAAGGAATATGAAGCTATTGATAGTAAATGCAAATAGAAAAAGGTTAGAAAGGGAGGGACTTACTGCATAATTACGGAACTTATAAGCTTAGGAATATAGTTTCTCAAGAGCCTGCTGGATTTGGAATAGGCGCAGATATACAGATGAAACTTTTTTTTATTACAAATGCAAGAAAAAACAATATAAGAGAAGGGAGGGAGAGGGGGATGTAGAGAAAAGATTAAAAAAATGAGAAATCTATTGTAACTTGGAATATTTTTTGTTCAAAATATCGAAATCACGCATTTTACCAAGCAAGGATCTACCTTTCTTATGATCACCATAAGTACGAATGACACGAGATTGAGGGCCGATAGTTGGTTGTGTGATGAATTTCCAATGAACCATAAGCCATGAGGTATGATAAGCCAACTTGTTATAATAATCTCCTGCCATTGAACGAAGTGCTGGTAAGTTTGACCAGGGAATCTATTGAAGGATGTCAGGGATTGCTGTATTTTTGTTAATCATTTACCTTTTGGAAATCATGATGTTCATTATGATAACCAATGTTCATAAAAGGTATATTTAAAATCCCATAGTAAGAGTAAGTTTCCTGTCCATCATCAAACGTATAATGTTCTTGAATAAAGTGAGCAGCACCTGGATGCAAAGAATAACCAAACCAAAGCGACAAGAACAAATACAACAAACCATACCACCCACAATAACGTTGAATCAAGACATCCATGACTACCGTAAAGGCAACATTAATCAGTTCCCACTTGGAGGGTGTCAAATTTCGATCGTTTTGCATGACAGCACCACGCACAACATACATGACAGGATAAATCAAGATCCAGAGCAACTTGGAGAATGCGTTTCCTCGTATCAGGCTCTTTTCCCAATCCAATGGTAAATCTGGATCTCTTCCTTCAACCCCTTGCCATGTGTGATGTTCAATATGATAACGTCGAAAGGACTGTGCGATGGGCACAGGCAAGGTAACGTTGGCCAAGAGTCCCGCGTATCGATTAAGCCATTTGGTCTCAAAGATTAAACAGTGGCAAGCTTCATGTATGATCACACCAATCATACCCGTCATGGTGGCGCCCACAAAGTAGGCTGTCAATAGATAAATATAGACTGGTGGTTGGTAGACTTGACCGAAATAATAAGCAATACCCAGCTGCGTGATGGTGATTGCAAGCGTCACATAAAACGTTCGAATGTCTGTACCGTATAACTTTTCAACGTCAGGATGTTGTCGTAAAATGGTATGCTTGCGTTTTAGATGAGGCTCATCCATATCGTCACGGGCAAAATCGTCATGTATGTAAGGAATAGAACGTTTCCAAGTACCAACATAAAGAGGATGTCGAGGATCTGGGTGTTTGGGAGCAGCTTTCAAGCTGTCTGTTTGTATTTCTGCGTTAGGTGGCATGTGGGCTTAGAAGGAAAGGAAAACAAAGTATAAAAAAAAAGGAACCAAAAGAACGAAAAAAAAAAAAAAAAAGTTTAGATGGTACGACCTTCCTTATTTGGATGTAAGCAATTTAAAGCCCAAGAAAAACTAAACATTTTGTCGAAAATATTGTCTTTTTCAATCGTAAATCAGCCCTCGTTTGTTTGTGGTCAACTAGAGCCTTGTCCAATTACTAAAACTGTTATCTGCAATACACCATTGAGTGTTTCTAAAAGCCAAAAGTTCATTCACTCTTCTTTTTCTTATTTTTTTTTTCTTTATGCGACAGCAATTCATGCCAAGCTTTTTTTTTTTTCTAAAGCCTTTTTTAACCTGAAAATGAGAGGATTCCAAAGCTTTACTGGGATATCTGGGTTTAAAAATGTTTATTTTTTAGGAAATAAAAAAAAGGGACAAATGAAATGAACTTTTTTCTAGATTATGTGAAATATTGACTTAATAGAGAGGTCCGGGCTTTGGACAAGGTTACTTTTTGCCAGTCTCTCGATTCAATCAAAAGAACTCCAAATTGCCTTATCCCAAAAGCGAACACAATACAGTGACCGTAATGCCAATTGATGGTTTTTTAAAACGAGGGGCGAAAAATAATATCCCAATGAGTGGCCTTCATGTTCTTTAGGGGCCTTTTTTTTGGTTCCTGCCAGGGAAATTCTTTTTACAATCTTTCAGTGTCAGAATTTTTGAGAGATTTAACCTTGGAAAGATTAATTGTACTAGACATAGAGACGCTGATCTTCATATCTTTTTGAGTATGTACTTTAAAATTTGCAAGTTCGCCAGCTTCCGACCAAACCCGTACTCTCATCATTTGTGAATAGAAGCCAACTTCATCAATGAATACACAATTCTGTTGAAAATCCACATCTGCTTCTTTTTGCTACTGTGTAATAGTGTACCGTAGTTCCAGAAACAATATGTAAAACGCACGATTCTTAGATCCTCATGCAAATGAAAAAAAAAAAAAAAAAAAAAAAATGGAAAGGAGAAACATACACGCAAAAGGTTATTTAGAAATAGGTGAAATGATAGAAGCCATAGGAGGAAGGATGAGATAAAAGCAGTGTATTGATACGACAGAATCTAATGTGAATTGTGATGATGGTCTCTTTACGGTAATTGCTAATTGAGCTTTTTTTATACTTTTCGAACAAGTAGTAGGACTATGAGAATTATCTTTTGACAGCACAATGAACTAAATAGAAACACTGAGGCCAGAACTGGAAATAGCAAAATTATACACATGCTCAGGAGGTCAACCAGTAGTGCCACAACAAAAACAGTTTCCTTTAGAAATCCGCTTCTTCATGGAACAGCACAAGAAGTAGTAGCAACAGGAGCAGTGGTTAGAATCATAGGTACAGCAGGACTTTATGCCACTTGGTAATATTTCATGTTATTTTTAATATTCATTAATTTCTCTATTGGTGATTTCTTTTCTAAAACGGCTACAAAACAATAAAACTTCAAGTCGAATATACTTTCTAATATTTTGCACTTGGATTACTCCAGAAAAAAACTGGTTTATGTCTGTGTATTCAATTCTTGGTCTCATCATCTTAGCAATAACAGTAGTTATACCTGATCAATTTACATTATCATTCACTAAAAAGGGCAGTTTTTCTTCATCTCTTATATATGCTAAGTCAAAATTACAAAAATAACGATTTCACAATTAACCCCATCATCGATGTACTTGTGTATACAATACTGTTACATCATAGTACCTTTTTTTTTCCTTCTGTTGACCGTAAATAAATCCATACAAGCAAATTCTCTCATTGTACGTTGTTGGGACCAAGACAGAGTAACACTCTATAGCTTTAAAGGCGGTCTTATGTTTAAACGCGTATTTGATTAGTATGATTTTTGTTTGAATAATTTGAACGAGCATTCGTGTTATTTTTTAAAGTGTTAATTAATGTTAGAATTTGGAAAACTGCACATAATAGGCTTAACATTAGTGGCGATTTTGATATTTTTAATAGAGTCTTCAAATGTATGATTCATATCGGTTGTAATTTTTAATCAATGTAAAGTGGGTTAAATAACATCTCTGTTTGTATCATGACATCACTTTGTTCTTACCCAGATGACTCAATAACAATGTATGGCAAAGCTTCTGTCGCTGCTTCCAATACCATCGAGAAGAGTGGTACGGCCTTTCTCTTGAGGTACAGAAAAAACACTGGATGCCTTCTCTCTCACTTAAGCTCAATCATTTAGTTATCTCTGTTATCAACCTACATGTGATACGAGTAAAGCTTGCCAAATAAAAGACACGAGACCCATAATGCTATCAAAATACTCGAATAGTTGTACACCATTTTCAACATACATCGTTCTTTCATCATTGACTAATACCTTAATCTTAATAGTAAAACCAAAAAAGACTTTATGAATGGGTTGAACTTGTGATTGCCACCAACGAAAGCTGCTACTTCTTTCAACGCATTTTTTTTTTCAGTAATTTTAGAAATAGTATCTTTTTCAGCAATAGGTGAATTTGATGACAAAACTGTGCTAGAAGATTGAAGATGGTAGTTTTTTATTGGACATTTACTTTTAATAAAGCTCTTTTTTTTATCAACTGTATTGTGATGACAAAGAGAAAATAAAACAAAAAAGTACTTGATAGTAAATAACTTGGTGACCAGCAGATTTACCGATTGTCCCAATTCAGATTTCAACTTTGATATTCTATCTTTCACGAAAAGTTTAAATACCTCCCCCGCCCCACTTTTCAGCAGTTGTTATCCTTTTTTTAAAAAGAATCCTTTTCTCCTTTGAACAACAAATCAAGTAATAAAATGAACAAATTTAATATTAACAGCATCAATCACTGTGAACAATGTCTCTACCATAAAAAAGGGGGTGTGTTTTTAGTTTGACCATGAAACTTCATTTTATAACAAAAGCATAGTTAATAAATATGCTCACTAGTGTATTTATAAAACCTGCTATGGATTAAAAATACGATAGTGATATTCTTTCAGTTGAAAAGACAATGATGGATTGCAGTCAGACTAAGATACGTGCTATTTATATAATCATTGATGAATCAACCAGTATATTACTGCATCATTGGGGTATGAAGAGAGTACGAAAGAAGCAGACAAGATGAGTTAAATAGAATAGGGAATATAAAAGCGCGTTAAATGCAGTGATCATGTTGTCAGTTTTGATTCTTTTAAAACAAATTTCAAGAAAAAGCTCCCCCTTTTTGGTTATTACGATGAACAACAGGCAATGATGGGCTGATGATTAGTAAAAGATACATTTCTTGTTTCAAGATTCAATAGAACACTTGTACTGCTAAAAAAGTTTATTTTAAAAAGTAATCCTTGATTTAGCTGATCAATACAGCCTAGAATCACAAGAGGTGATAGCCATAGTCTCTCTAGGTTATTAAACCCGTTTTCTTTAAGGAAAATATAAAAAACAAGAAAGAGATGTTGAAGGACAGAAAGATTGAGTAAAACACTTGTATGATCATGTCATCTCACCAAATTCGATCCCTAAGAGACGGGATAAAGTAAATATTTTCTCTGTGGCTGCAGAAAAGTGAAGGAGGGATGGTGGTCAAGACATGTGTCCAATGGCGTTGTGGTCACTGCATTCTTACTTTTACTTTGATTACTACAAAAGAATGAATTTAACAAAAAAAAAATCAAAAGTCCTTTTGAACCGAACCTTTCGTTTCAAATTGTGTCTGTTGATGCCACAAAAGACGCAATTAGATTAAAAGCGATGATAAGAGAACAGAGAGTATTAGGTTCACTGAGAACGCCAAGGACGAATCACAAACGTCTTTTGATCTCTCTCTATCTCTGGTCACATTGTGATGTAGAAAACCAGAAGATTGGCACAAAAAAATATTGTGGTCCATTGATTTTTTTTTTTAAAAAAAAAAGAAGCTTAGTAGACCTGCGTTTGAAACAAAAACAAAAACAAAATTGGTAAAAGTAGTCAGCCCCAAAGTTCAGTTGTGGATGACTCAAGGTGTGCATGAAAGAAATAAAATGTGAATGTGAACTTGATAGTGTTTTATTTAATTGAAATACAATGTAAAATTCAAATACGAGAAATAAAGATCGAATGCTTCATTCGCTCTCTCTCGCTCTCTTTCTTTCTTGTTCATTGTAATCTTTCTGTAGGGTCACAAGTACAAATTGTAACCCGATGTGAGAACATAAAGATTGTGGCACTAAGAAAGAAGGTATGGCATGTAAGACGATCGTACACTTGCCCTGTTCGCAAGTTGGGTTCAAATTTAGAAGGAAGATAAACATCCAAAGGTCGTTTATTCTTGAGAGATAAAGTGTCTTATGCTTTTTTTTTAAAAAAAAAATTTAAGTTTCAACCAGATCACTTGTTGAAGCATATTCGTCAGTTAAACTCATTCTAATTTTCCTTGATTTTTTTTTTAAAAAAAAGGAGGAAAGAGAGGAAGGACAAGGTGTTAGACGGATGATCTACACAGAGAATTGATAAAGGAACGGCATGAATTCTTTTTTTTTGGGGGGGGAAAAAGGGAATTAAGAGCCTGGGAAAAGTGGTCCAAGAGCGATAGGATGAGTGAAAGGAATGAAAGACGGATGGTGACAGACAAGAGAAAGAATGCAGGATTAAAAAAAAAGGGGAAAAGGGGATGATTGTGTATGTTTATTGTTGAATTATTTGGTTTGAATGAAATAGAGACTATTGTTTTCTAAAGTTATACACAATGAACTGTTCAATGTTTATAAATAAATTATCGTAAGCTGAGGCTTATGTTTTTTCTTTTTTTGAACATGAAACAAAAGGGTTGTACGAATCCTGACAAATATAGTAGTCTGTTATTTTCCTTAATCATTCAATCACGCACCCCCCCCCCCTGTTTTTATATTCTTGTAAGATGATGTGGTTTAATAAGATAGACAACTATAAATTAAAAGTCAATAGGAGACATGACCTGAAAAATAAAAACAAAATGATGCTATTCGATGTAACGTGATACAAACCGCAGAAAATTCATTCATCATGACAGAAGAGTCAAATAGAAAAAAGATATTTAAACCTGTTCTTTTTTTTATTATTATTTTTATTTTTTCTTTTTTTTCTTTTTTTTTTTTTATTGAAAATAGATTAGAAATGTCTCAATTTTCTATTATTCGTGAATCACCTGGAAGAGAACAAAAGATGACACAGTCAATAAAAAAGCAAAAGTCTTCTGAGCTCAGATTTAAGATTGAACCCATTGGTATTCAACCCGAGGATGATGATGATCTCGATACGTGCCCTTCTAGAACAAGACCTAATTGGCCACGTCAAATCAATCCATGGTGGAAACCAGCTGATCGTCGTGAAAAGCCACCTTATTCTTATGCGACCCTGATTGCTCATGCGATCCTGTGTAGCAAAGATGGAAGACTCACGTTGAGTGACATTTACAAATGGATCTCTGAAGCTTATCCTTTCTATCAAAGAAGTAATAAAGGATGGCAGGTACGTGAGAACCCAAGACGACATTCGCTCATTCCTCTTTTTTATTAGAATTCGATACGTCACAATCTATCCTTGAACAAACAGTGGTTTACCAAACTCGATCGTCGTCCAACCCAAGCACATCCAGGCAAAGGAGGTTACTGGACCCTTCAACCGATGACAGAAAAACAATTTGTGGACAACATCACTCAGGCCGGTGGTCACAGCCGAAGACATCATGACATCGGCACCTTCACTTCACTCTGTGGTCCATCCAGATCAGGCATGGGTCCAGACGACGACCAACCGGACTGTCCAAACATTCACATCACTCGACCCGAAGATTATGAAATCAAAAAGACAAAGACCACCGTGTCTGCGCCCAGGATGAGAAGCATGGGTTCCTCACAAGAAGTTCAGGCGGTCAAGGCACCCAAGACAGATCCCAAAAGCTTCGTCCTTCGTTTCAACTCATCCGAACTCAACACGAATCAAAAACGTCTCAAGAAATCAACCAAACGAGCGATGGAAGAGATGAGTGAACCTGAAACGATCAAGAAAAGAAAGTCGGTGGAAGAAGAAGGTTGGTCTGAGAAAAAGGATGTTGTTCCAAACGAAATCCTTCAAGACTTTTGGATGCATGAACCTGATCAATCCCAAGAATTATTGCTTACGACAGAATACAATCCATTCTGTTTTGATCCTGAAGCACAAAGCATCCTTGAAGGTCTGCAGGCACCTGCTCCTCATGTCATCTCTTCTCATCCAGACATGAAGACGATCGATCTTCAACTGGACTCATTCGAGAAAAACATTCACTACCCACAATCCTTTTCTTTAGATCCATCTTTTATGGATGATTTAACGAATTACAGCATGGATCAATACATTGATTTTGATATCCTGGATGACAAATTACCTTCTGATTTACTCAAAGACACCAACGAAAGTTTTACTACCATCATGAATTCCTATTGGCCTGATGAAACCAATCCCTTATTTTAATTCCTTATACCAAACACATACACATTGTAAATTATTGTATATTTATTCACTTCATCTATAAAATAAACAACGTCATGTCCTTGTCACACATGAAATCTGACATCATCTCTTCCTGTTCGTGTCACTTGTTGATAGAGAAACATTCGATCCTTTCCTTCTTTTTATAAAAAATGTCTGTCTGTCTGTCTGTTTGGGGTCAGGCACACAGGTCGTGTCTGGTTTATATTGAAACTTGTCAACAATGGTAGCGATTGGTCAAATACTTTTTTAACGTGATTTTTATTCTCCTCCGTCACTGACACATGGAAGAAAGCATGCTGTGACACTTGTAAAAATTCAAGCTGTACTTGAATCCCTTGATGACATCCAAGTTAACAGAGAAAGGTTTATAAAGTAAAGGATTCAAATCCTATCAAGATGACATGTCCTCGTCATCCAAAAAGACATTATTCAAAAAAAAAAAAAAGAAGCTGAGCAAGTAGACATCATTTCCGGAAATAGATGACACAAATGCAGAAAATAGTTGTATTAAAAAAAGACGGATGACATGAATGTCATCTTTAGATAGCACACACAAAAGTAAAGATGACCTACCCCTCTGAATGACTTGTTGTAATCTGTTACAGTGGTTCTTTATTGAAACACGTCGCTGGTTTTCAATCGGAAGAATGGCATACCCTCAAAGACCCTTCAAACAATAGACATCATGCCAAGGTTGCCAAAACAAAGTCCGACCATGGGATCCATGTCCACCCGTGGTACCCTCTTTTGGTGATCAAGACTCATTGGATCCCCTATAAAAAAAAGGGGGAGGTATGCTGGTTTGAAAGATACAGGGAAGAAGGGGATTCAGAGAATGACGTGTATACAAACAAGAAAGATAAAGCGCAGCTCAAAGAGCATGTATCACACGAGAGGTCGGAGTGAAGGCAACTGGGATTCGTTTAGGCATAGCTGAGAGGGATGAACTGACAAAGTGTCTGTACAGGATCACTGTCAACGTGGTAAGGAAGCATACCAGCACGATTCACTCTTCTGATGGACTGAGAGACAAGCAAAGGCGTTGGATGACAGGTCAGTTTCAGACATGAGAGTCCAAAAATGATTCCATTTGTGCTGTCCATCTTTCTGGGGATGCATTGATTTCATCCATTGAGGAAAAGAGAAATAAATGAATCTATACGTGATTTGGACTATGTTTTATTATTAATACAGAGTTCATTGTCAAGTGTGAAACGATTTCTAAATGACCTTCTTCCTTGGGTACCGTCTAGTTCACCTGTTGAGATGGTCGTACTCCCAACCCATTATTTTTAATATCAACCTTGCAAATTCATCGTTATAAAATCCTTATCCAACTTACCAACTGCCTGTACACAGATAGCCATTTGATTAAACTTTCCAATCATTGTTTTGGAAAACATGGCTAGTCTGTAAAGGTCTTTGTAAACCATGTGAAAATCATTGACGTCACTTGGTTTGACTTTGCAGTATCCCAAAGCTATCACGTCAGAATGTGTATGTAAAGTATTGCTGAAGACACCATCCGGTCTTGAAGCGCTCGTATTCGTTTCACTTCGATGGAGCCAATAAAAACAGTCAACATCACATCATGTGGGTGATGCCGTTTAGCATTTCAAGACTATCTTTTTCTGAGGACGGTGAAAAACGGGTGAGGATACCGGATCCAAAAAGTGGGTGATGCGCTCCAACAGGTGTGTAGACTCAAAGTCTGGAAAGTGTATTCAAACTGTAGAGTAAACAAGCACTTTTGACTATTTCCTCAAATCAAGGTGGTTATCATAGTCACTTGACAATTGAAAGCTATATCCAAAGCAAATGTATGCCTTTCTGTCAGCATGTGTATAAAGTGACCTGATTTCCAATTTGACTATGGTTCATTCTCTATAGTGTACCCAATCCATTTTTCAAACAAGAAAGACCCATGGATACATGTCAACGTAAGCTTGGGATATCAAATGGTCAGAAAAGCGCTTCTTCTAAGGATGCATAGACAAGTCATTTTCAGTATTCTGTTGCATCGCCTTTAGCTTTAACAACTGCCTCACCTTACCTCTTCATGCTTTATGGGGTTCCAATCAGGGCTTGGGGCTGACCAGTCCTCCAAAACCCTGATTTGATTGGTTTTCTTCCACCAGTCTGAATGGAAGCTCCACCCTTTTGGAAGTTAATGCCTCTCCTGGTACACCTTGACAGTAGTAAACCAAGGATGAAACCTGTGGATCAAGATATGGATGGATGTTTCTTGGTCTACAGAACCACTGCCAATCACCTCTGCAGGTCCGAAACCTCCTTCCACAAACACAGTCCCAGACCCTAGCACCACCATCATCCTTACTTGACTGTGGATACTCTATTTCTTTTGTCACAGCGCTCTCCTTCCTTCCTGAGTACTCTCTTAATGCGTTTACTGCCTTCTACACAAAAGCAGGATGCATCAGACCAAACAACGGCTCTCTACTGGTCTTTGGTCCAATGCGTTGTTCCTTTGCCCAGTGAAGGCTATTTTCGCAATGTTTTGCAGTCAATCGACCGACGATCGAGGTGTTTCTATACAAACGAAAACATCCAGCTTTGCTAATGCCATATGGACAGCAGCTTATGTTGTGATGAGATTAAGATGATCTTTAATTTCTTTGTCCCAGAATGTATTGGGTGTGTATATCAAACAAGTTGAAGGAGGGGGGGGAGATTGCTGTGACTTGAGGGGTCTGTCTGATATGTTTCAAATGATTTGCATCCTAAAAGGCTATGATAGACACTATTGACGATAGAAACCGTAGACTAGAGATCGATAACAAAAGAGAGAGAGAGAGAGAGGATGAGAACAAGCATGTCTTTAAGGTTTTAAAGCACTTTAAGCGATTGGGATGGTAGAAAATAAAGTGGAAGGGACAAAAGAGAGAGAGAGAGGAGTGATAAAATAAGGATCATTCAGTGACACGGATCATGAAAAAGACAGGACCTATTTGACATGACAGCTAAATTGACGTGATCCATACCATCAACAGAACATAAAGATAGGTTCAAGATGTCAAGTATGACATTTACAGCAAAAAAAAAAGATCTTGAGACTGACCATGCAGAGTTCATCAAAAAGGGATGCTGGAAGGATGGGCTCGTTGTGAGCAGTGAGATGATTGTTCACCTTTGAAAAAAGTGCAGTGGTCTGATACTGAAATCAGACTTGCAAGAAAGGTAAAAAGGGCTTATGGACACTACTTTAGACATGTATTGGGGACAGACTTGATTGTTTTGTAAAAAGACCTCAGAAGGAATGTGAAGAAAGAGTATGTGGTGATATGAAAGCAGACAGTAGTTTATATCCCCTTTTTTTTTTAAAAAAAAAATGTCTAGAACTTTTTAAAGAACAGATGTCTCCATGCGGACAATAATGAAATTTATGCATAGTCTATGATTGGTTTAAAAAAATAGAGTCTGCAAAGTCAACACATGTCTAGAGTGGTCCTCGTGAATGACAAAAAAGGAAATCAAAAGAGTTTGTCGGAGGGGAGAGATGGATGCCATGTGGCAAGGTAAGAGTGTACCTTTGAATCTGGTGAGAGTGTCGATTTGAAAAAGATAAAAGTGAGGAGGAAGGGGGGGGATATGAATTCGATCAGACAAGGATTGTTTATTTTTATGCTCACTCATGCAAAGGGATCTTGCTGATGAAACTATCTCTTGGTTTACTAAAGGAATAAAGAAAAGACATTTTTTGAAGAGACCCTTCAAGATGTTGGATAAAGAAAATATAAAAAAAAAAGGATGTGATCAGATGAAGGTGAGACAAAAAGAGAAAAAAGTAGACTATAAAAGAGACAAGGTATTTTAAAGGCAATGGGATCGAATCCACAGCTGATGATGAATTTGTCCTTGGGATCATCATCAGTCCAGTGTGAGATTCATGCCGATGAAATCCTCTCCCCCCCTTTTTTTTCCCCTTTTTTGGAATTCGATTGGAGATTGAATTGTTTTCTATCGGAAAAATAGGCGGATCTTGTATTTTTTTTTCGCGTGAAAAGATGGGATGTGTGTGGCAAGAGAAAGAAAGAAAGAGAGAGACACAACACGTGCAATCACTGCGGAGTTGGCATGAAAAGATTTAATTCCTCTCCTTGCAACCGATTCTCTCTCTCTCTCTCTCTCTCTCTCTCTTTTCCCCCTTTTTTTTTTAATTCTTAAATTATCATATGCTTAAAACAGAGCAACATTATTCTAATATGTACGAAAATGAATCAGACACAATGAAAGAACGTAGACCGAGTATTATTGAAAATCGAACATTATATCCTTTATCCTCTTTTCGTCATCATCCATACCCTATCGATCCCAACACACCAAGTCCATCCAATTCACGTCGAACGTCACTCACAGACCCTGTCGTTCATCTCTCCAGACCTTCACATCTATCCTTTCATCATTCCCCTCCTTCTTCTCCTTCTTCTTCCAGAAGATCATCTATGGCAACCAGTGTAGCCACACCACCAGAAGGTACTCTGATCACTTACAGAAGAGAATCACTTCCATCCATCACTCACTTGACATCCAACATGATAACCGAATTAACAGATGATCGTCGACATTCAATAGCAGTGACCGAATCAAAAAGAAAAAGTGAACATTTACCTTATTCTCGGTCACCTGAACTAAGATTGAATCATAAACTAGCAGAAAGAAAGAGAAGAAAAGAGATGAGGGATTTATTTGATGACTTGAGAAGTCTGTTACCATTCGAAAAGGGATTAAAGACAAGTAAATGGGAAATATTAAGCAAAGGTAAGAGGATTAAAAACAGAATCCATCTTAATTTGTTTTATAGCATTGGAACATATCAAAGCGTTGCATGAAAAAGAAAACTTGATGAAACAAGAAAAAATGGAATTAATCAACGAATTAAACTCTTTAAAAAGTCAATAAACTTCAATTTCCTTTTCTCTCCCACGTGTCTCTCTCTCTCTCTTCTTTTCACAATAAAGTTCAATCTCCACCTTCCTCTTTTTTTTCAAAAAGATGAATTCAATAAAAATAAGAAACGAGGGGATTCTTTTTACAATAAAAAATCATGCAACAAAAAAAAAGTAACCTTTGCATCCTATTGGTCATCCAAGTTGAATTGCTTTCATTTAATTATTGTTTTGATTTCATGAATCCAACCTTTCTTTTATTTACAATAAAAAAGGTTGGATGAATCCCATTTTATTACTGCAGTTTCAAATTAGACTATTTCCTGTAGGTGGAAGCATATGAAAAAAAAAGAAGTGTGCTAAACAGATGGAGTTGGTTGGTGTAATACAAAATAGAATGGAAAATTAAAATCATCCTCCACAGTGGAGAATGAAAAAAAAGGGAGAAAAGAGTGATGAAGGTATGGACCGAAAATAGAGACACACACCCCCTTTTTATTATTTCGGATGACTCGCGGTTCTTTTTTTTTTTTTTTTTTTTTTTTTTTTTGTTTGGTTTATTACCAGGAAAGTATTCTTTTTCTTTTTCTTTCTTTCTTAATGGGACAAGTAAAAAGTAAAGAGGATCATTTGTTTGGTTATAGAACATCGACATTATGTTTAAAGAAAGAAATAAGATTGAAAGATGTAAAGATACAACAGGACATGATGGACCTTTCCAAACGCAATATTTTCACAATCACATCCGATATTAGTTGTCTAACAATGATTAAAAGACTCGAGTTGTAAGTTCATCTGAATCATGACTCTGTACTCATTCATACAACAGATCAAATAATCAACTTTATGAGTTACCAGATGCCATAGGCTATTTACATCAGCTGGAATATCTTTCTGTCTCACATAACCATTTAGTCTTCATACCAGACACCATCTGTCATTTATCTCAACTCAAACAAATCGATCTCTCTCACAATCATCTACAGTCCATCACATCTTATCTCGGTCATCTCTCCAGACTAGAATCCATTCATCTTCAACACAATCAACTCTCTCAATTACCCTTCACCTTGGACGGCCTGTCCTCTCTCATGTCACTCGATCTCTCTCACAATCCGATCTCCATCTTACCCGCTCAACTCATCCAATTACCGTTCTTGCGCCGACTTCGGCTTGAAAACTGTCCACTCGCTACCTCACTTGATCACTTTGACACCCGACATGATCCTCCTTCACTACGCGAGATCTGTGCCAGAACCCTCGTGCCTTTTAGAAAAAAAGTTCAATTGACTGAAAGCTTGGATGACTATCTGTCCAACTACAGTCTCTGTAATCACTGTCATCGTCCTTATTTTGATTCGTTTGTCTCCAGAGGAAGGTGGCTCGAACGAAACGATCTCGCTATCCCTCTCGAATACCGACTTTGTTCGGCTCACTGGTCTGATGAATCTGATAGAGTCTTTGCCACGTTTTCTTCTTCTCCTTTACTCCCTCCTCAGGGGTTAATGAAACCCAAGCTGGAGAAACCACGGGGATATTATAAAAAGTTGATGGTCCAAAAAGAAGATGTCTTGAAAAAGTGGAGACAGACTAAAAAATAACTGTAATTCGTTTTGTAACATTAAACTGCTGTATTCTATCCTTTCTTTTCTTCATTCGTCCCCTCCAAATGAACAGACCCACCGAATGATCCTACCAGGGGGCCATTCATTACATTCAATCTCTCCTTCATTTAATCACTCTCGGGAGAACAGGCAAAGGGAGGTAAAAAAAATCGATTTGGCGTTCAATAGTGAACAGAGAGTATCATTTGACAGTTGGCTATTCAGTAAAAAGGAGGGAGGAAAAAAAAAAGGGGGGAGGATCATGTCAGATCCATAAAAAGTAATATTTTCCTCAAATAGGTTTTTTCATTGTGTCATTTTTTTATAAAAAAAAAGGGGGGGGGAGAAAGTTAAATTTTCATTCGTTTTACTTGAATCAAGGGACAAGAACAGAACGATGTAGGTAAACAAGCATTCATTCACATGCATCTCAAGGAGTCAGGGCTTTTCTTGTGGCAAAATAGCATCTCCTGTTTCACCTACTCTTGGCAAGATGTCCTTGTTTTCATCATTCCAATCGACTCTACTCTTCCTTCATAGTCTTGACGTCATTCATCACCTAAAGTCAGAACCTTTTCTTTTTAAACCAATGCCCAAATCATTTGCTTCAAAGACAAAACATCGTCTCTCTCTCCATCTTCCTTCACATCAAATCCTCTTTTCTACCTCATCCTCCTCTCACTTTTACAAAAAAAAACCAATCTGTGGCTTTCTATAACCACCCCCCTCCTCCCTTTTGTTTTTCTTTGGTTTTAAACTCTGTAAAAAATAGGATAGAGTGCAAGATTCCATTTCATTCAAGATCGTAGCTGTGATTGACCCGTTCCTTTTTTCATCGACCGCACTCTCCTTTTTTTTTTTTTTTTTTTTTTTTTTTTTTGCAGTTGCTTTTTTTTAAAGAAAACTATGTTTGCTGCATATCACAGAGCACTTACAAAACGACCTATTCTCGTTCAATGCTTATCGACAGGTATTGCTTTTCTATAGATCTCGAGTCCATTGTATTCATTTCTTTATAACCTGCTGTTTAATCCAGCTGCTTTATTTGGTGCAGGTTAAAGAAACAACCCAATAAAAGAAAGCGAATTAAAGAAAACAAAAAAAAAACAATAGGGGATGTGATTGCACAACAAACGGTTGAAAGACGAGGCTGGAAAGACCACGACTTTGTTCGTACGTTGAGAATGACTACATTTGGTGGTGTTTTTGCTGGACCGATATTAAGTACCTGGTATCGTTTTATAGATAAAAAAATAACGACTCCAGTACCTTCCAAAGGTAAATAAGAAAAAAAGATACGCAACCCCATGCTCTCTGAACCAAATCGTGTGGCATAGCATTACTGTACAAGGTCGTATGTGATCAATTCTTGTTTGCCCCTTTTTTCATTGGAGGTAATCACCCAAAACGATCCAACACTCTGTGCTCATTCACATTCTTTAGCCTTCTTTACCGCACAAGGACTGTTTGAAGGAAAGTCAGCGAGTGAAATAAAGAATAAGCTTTCTAATGGATACACAACCGCACTTGTTGGAAATTACAAGGTGATCAACCACGACTGACACAAAGACGTGCTTTATTAAATCCTTATGTGATAGATATGGCCCGCAGTACAAATGATCAACTTTTATTTTACGCCATTGAATTATCGTTTATTGGTTACAAATGTAGTAGCATTAGGATGGAACGCATATCTTTCTACAATCAATCAAAGAAGCAATCAAAATTAAGATGCTAATTCCGACATACCAGACCCACCAATCTCTGGAATTCCTACTTTGATATCTTTATAATAAACAACACCTCTTGTCTTGACCTAAAGAGCACATCAACCATCAATAAAACCATCCGGTCCTTATCTCCCTCTTTTACCTTTCCACCCAAAAGACCAACGCAGACACCGCCTGGTGGCTTGAGCCCTTTCAATGCCAACCTGGCAGCTTCTGTATCCACCGTGGATTTTATCCTATCCTCACACATCGGACAAGAATACTTGGCTGATTCATCATCGCACAGCATTTGATACCTTTCAGGCGTCAGTGATTCATCGCATCGTGTATGTACCCAGTGATCACAGGTATCGCATGCAACCATTTCATTGTCCTCTTCGTCATTTTCTTCGTCAGAATAAGTCTTTAGACACACAGGACAGAACCTGTCTTCCTTGAAATCAATAACACATTTATCACAGTAGGTAGCAAGGTACACTGGATACTTGCACTTGTCACTCTTTGGTGCTGCCACATGTGTATATTGTGATTCATCCTTCATTCCACGTTCATTACAGCCGTGACATTTTGCACATAATTGACAAAGCCATTCTCCTAATAAAAAAAAGAAAGAGGGAATGCTCCAGATCTGTCCATGACCAAACGTTATGTATTCTTACCTTCGGGTATATGGTCAACCTTGGGTGTACAACATCCTGTATGCCATCCTCTATCACATCCGTCACATATCATCAAAGTAGACTCATCACCCGCAGTTCTACAAACAAAGCATACCTTACACTCTGGACATAACCAAGGATAAGATTCGGCTCCGACCACTTGTTTGGGTGTTGTCAGATTAGCACACACAGGATGATATTTTCGTGTACATCTTGAGCATTTCACCAAGACACCTTCATCTGTAATACGCTCCTGTTTGGCTGCTGTATAAAGCGTGTCAGATGCATTGATCTGATGACAGTCTGTACACTTATCCACATAACTTGCGATTTGTGGTGGTGGTGCCTTGGCATGATCTGACATGGACTTTGGTATGTCCATATGCAACTGACAAAGTTGACCTGGGTGATTCACTGGACGTCCACATACTTGTGATAAAGACACTTTAAAACTACAGACACTAGGCGGCTGTTGTGGGGCAGTTTGCTGTGGTGGTTGTGGTTGTGATGGTGGTGGTTGTAGTGGCTGTTGCTGTATCTAATAAACAGTGAGCTGTGAATAGGTGAAAAGAATAAACTTACATTCGCAGTGGGTACTGGAGGAACCAGAGGCATCATTGGCTGCTGCGACTGAGGAGCAAAGGTACCAGATGATGCTAATCGGACAGAAGGTGGTGGTTGTCTTCTAGGATCAGCAAATTGATTCACAGTTTGATAAACAACACCAAGATAATACTGTTGAGCCGATAGTGATTGAGCTGTGTCAAAGATAATGCTAGGCTCAGGTATCTTTGGAATTGGATAATTGAATCGTGCCTGATGACTTTTTATATAATTAAATCAATTAGAAAAAAAAAAAAAAAAAAAAGAATATTATTTGTTCAACTTACACTGGGAAAGCGTGTTGATATTGACCCTCTATAAGTGCTATTGGATAATTCGTGTCCTCTTTTTCATTTTCTGGTTCAATCTTTGTCCTTTTCTGTAAAATTTCGCTTGCCTTTTGCCGTTCTTGTTCTGGTAAAGCCTTCAATACGCTTTCTGGATCGATGTCCAGTATTTCTTGACCCACTCCACGGAAATTGGGAAGATCATCATTTGATAATGATTCATATTCAACAATGGGCTCTTGCTGATCATCTTTATCTTTAAGAAACTCGAATTGGCATGACTGGGGTTGATAGGCAAGAGGCACTTGATTCACATCCGAATGAATATCGTAAAATGTTGATTTGGCAGCGCGACGTTCATGCAATTGAGCATTGAATTCTCTAGTAGATAGTGCGGCGAAATAGATCCAATTTTGATTATCCAATGCTGCTTCATTAAAGTAATATTTCTCCGATTGTTTGCTGTCGATGATCATATCTTCCTGATGACCTTCTTCTTCCACATCGTTCTGTTTGTTTTCAAAGTAATCGTCAACGACACGTCTACCATTGCTGATTATCTTTGATCCAAATTGTTTAAATGCAGAACGAGCTGTTACAACAACGATGTCTCTGCTAAACCAGGTACTTAATATCCCCTTATTAATCAGCATATTCCTTTCTTCTTCATTAAGTCGTACACGCTTCAGTAAAGGATTTTTGCGAAACAGCTTATAACGGTCAGCGTATCCAAAGAGTTTTACAAGGTCCATGGTTAACATAAACTCTTGATCTCCATAGTCAGGTAGTTTGAATGTAGGTATAATATATCCACGACCTATATCGTATTCAAAATTTATTCACTGCACAATAAAAAAAATGAAAATCTAACCTCCTTGCAATCTACCATTCTTATCTACTTTTTTTTCTCCAACTTCATCAATTTCTGAAAATTCATCTTCATTTTCTTCTTCTAATCTAATAGGACTCTTTTCACGACGTCGTTTCCCATCATAATCTATTTTTTTTTTTTTTTTTGAAAAAAAATAATCGCGGGAGTAAAAAATAAAGTAACAATTAGCATAAATGCATGTCCCCTTAAAAATGGATTTTGAAATAGCAATTGCTTTACCAGTACGTTCGGTGCTATTTCTTGAGCTATGTCGTCGAGGTGAAGCGGGTGGTGAAGAAGCTGGCGGTCTGCCTCTTTTACGTCTAATTTCTATTTTTAAAAGAAATAAGCAATTTCCAATTCATTTAATTCAACACGGCAGAAAAGAAAACAATTGTAATGTACCTTTTGGCGACATTTTTATTGTTCAACAATAAAGAAGCAAGTTTGGTTTTTTTTTCTTTTTGCTTTTTAATAAAAAGAATGCTTAAGAACAGTCACTGAACACGGGCTGAAATTGATTCATTGCGGGTTGAGGATGTGAGGGTGCGCATAGTATTATTTGATCTGCAGAGAAAAGTTGCGGAAAAGCTTGGTTTAGTGAACCCTTCCAGAACGAACCTAACGTATTAATTTATGTCACCTTTCCTGATTATAATCTCTGAATATGTTTGACAAATATCATATTCATTTTAATACGTAAAGTGCCATTTGCTATTTTTCTTAACGCTAGCTATTAACTCTCTAAAAAGAAAAGAGGAAGCCTAGAAATAAGATCTCAAAATCTATTTCTTTTTCTTTACTAAGTGATTCTCAGGTGAAAATCTTATATTTGATTCAATAACAAATAGTAAACATACTCTTTTATTCACCTGTATCAAATAACATTGATATTAGTCCTTGTATAACACATTCCAAGCCTTTATTTGACCATTGTCAGCATCATTCAAATCGGTATTTGATATGTTTGGAAATGGATTAAGGATAATTCTTGCTATGCCTTGAAAAAACCTGAAAACAAAGTGCTGCATTTAATTTGAAACTAGCTAGCAATGTACGGTGAACGTCGACATGAGTCATTGCAATGTGACGAGAGTCAATTTATTTATACTGTAAATTAAATTACTGTTAGCTTTCCTTTTTACATGTACGAGTCATTAATAACTGCTGTCAAATAAACTACTCTGTAGTATAAATATAGGCGACAATGGTAGCTTACATTTTATAAATACAATACGTACAATCATTGTACTTTTTAGAGATTCTGCTTGCCATTTTACAAGCACACAAGTTGCTGTAATGATGGATACGTATATCTTCCCGCTTTAATTTAAAGTAGATGAGATTGTCATTATTAGCGTTACCTAAAGTAAATATACTGAAATTTGTTGCAATAATCAATATAGTAAATATCTATTCCTACTTCTTTGCAAAATTGTGCTTCATTGTATGATATTCTTTTGATTCATCATCAGATTCCATTCTTAATCTTTGATAATGTTTCGCATCTAATTCAATCCTGTCCATATCCATCCAAACAATTCCCTTAGACATGTAAAAGAAAAAAAAATATAACATGGTCTTGTGTAAGTGCCAATTTGCTTATTTATTAAAAATAATAATATTAATAAAAACAGACATGTCCTGCATTAAATCCTTAGTTAGTACTAAAGAAACATTAGAATGTACTTTTTTTTTCACAATAAGAACTTTTCAACTTAATCTACTTTGAATGACTTGTCGTATTTACCTTAATTATTTGCTTAATGTCGTGTGAGATCACTCAAAGAATTTTTGAACTAATAATTCGACTGTATATCATATATAGCATGTTGTGCTATGTACGATAAACAGCCCACATAATTTATACCGTACTACCCCGGACCCTAAATCACATTGTTATAATCTAAGACGTAGTTTGCATTGAATGGGCTCTCTCTCTCTTGCCCTTACTCAATAAAGAGGTTTAAGAGGCTCATCGATTGTTTGACTTATTTGTTTGTTTTATTAATCGAGAAATATTAACACGCCTATTCCACATGACTCGACTTTTCTTGCTGAATATTTCGTGTAACACAAACATATTTTTCATGCAAAAAAGAAGCCTTTCTTTTTTAGCCTACTA
This sequence comes from Rhizopus delemar RA 99-880, assembly GCF_000149305.1. Lineage (NCBI taxonomy): Eukaryota > Fungi > Mucoromycota > Mucoromycetes > Mucorales > Rhizopodaceae > Rhizopus > Rhizopus delemar. The sequence goes on from NW_027137833.1 coordinate 390,401, forward strand.
TCAATTTTCATAATAGACTCTAATTTGTATTTCATTTCTTTGATATCTTGCTTTATAATGAAATAATCACTACAACCGCAAAGTTTGCAACCTTTCTTATAGATATTTTCAGGCACGAAAATGCTTCTGCATACAATGATTGGCTCTATTGGGTTGAAATGCAGAGTTGGGCAAACGAGGGTTTACAAAAGAAAAATCATCCATTTTACATCTTTTTCAGTTTAGATGCACAAGCAGAAGTATAGTTTGACTCATTCATTAAGAGTGTAGGAAAGGGACAGAAAAATGAGTGGTATATAAAAAAAATTCATCAAAACTTGAAGACTACTCAGGCTCGTCTCAGATTGAAATCTATTTTTGTCTTATTTTTAAATGGAATCGTATTCTATGAAGAAAAACAAAGAAATGTAGAAATTGTTTACTCTCTAGCTTCATATGTATGATATAAATATAACTTTTACTAAATAAACAGAACTAGTTGATCAAATTTGAAGAAAAATTAAGATATAAAAAGCTATTCCTATTTTTCATCTCTTTATCCAAAAAGAAAAAGAAAGGCTACAGAAAAAGGATTGTCGTATTGGATTCTGGATACGCTGACTATGGCTTTATGTCTTGGTTTATTCCTCAACCATTCTAATGGCCCACTTTCTTTCTTTTTGTTTGCAACTAGAGTATACTGAGGTTAGACGTACTTCCATTTTTGTTTAATTAATCAGTCTATTCAAGATCAGAAATGTTTTGAGAACAGAAATGTACAATCACTTGCTTCTTATGGCTCTTTTTCCATGCGTAGCTGTTCTGATACATAAGTACAAGTGGCATAACATCATATCAAGGTGTATAGCTATTTTTTAAGTACATCATATCTCTATTAAATTGATAGAGTCAATTTACAGCAAGGTTTTCGTAAAGTTTAGGCATTTGTTTCTCAGCGCAAGGATACAGTATTTAATAAAACACACGTTCACATATTCGCCTCATATTTTTATAAATGAAAGACTTTTTGAATTATAATACTTTTTTTTTTTTTTTTGCTTTTTGCAAAAATAATTCAAGAGTCTTTTGCTTTAAATATATTATAGCTTAAAGTATGCCACTTTTTTGCAAAGTAGAAATTAAAATGGCAAGTCAAATGAAGGCATACTCTGGGTTTACAGCTTTCTCTATTAGTAAACATGTAAGCGCCACACCATTTTGATATGTTGTCAAGAATAGACACTTTCAATGCAAAATCAGCTATAAAAACGTATTTTGTAAGACATAAATGTTTTTATTTGTAAGCAACATCTGATTGAATTTTTGTATACTTATATGCAGTACTTGCTATTGATTTATGCTGTAAAAAATAAAATAAAAACGAGTTAGCGCGGACATATACACGATAATCCTTTTTTTTTTTTTTTTTTTTTTTTTTTTTTTTTTTTTTTTTTTTTTTTTTTTTTTTTTACTTTTTCGCCTATTTTTTTTATTATCTTCTTCCATCTTGCCCAAAAAGGCTAAAGGTAAGTAGTTCTTCTTTATAGTCTAAATCATACATGTAAGTTTCGTGTTGCTCTCCTTTTGAGATTTTTTTATTTTACTTCATTTTGAACTGTTCCTGAAGCCAAGCTTTTATAAAGCTTAGAATGTAAATCGACATGACCAGCATATGCATCAAGTGGCCATGATACTTCGTTACATTTATGTTTTATCAATAAACTAGCCAAATCACTGAGCGCATACGAGTTCTAAACAAAATGATTAATAAAAGCAAAGTAATCACCTATGCTACAGAAAACTTACTTGACTGAGCTCATCTGCTACCACGTCCTTGGATAATTTAATCTTCTGTACAATATGGTACAAAAATGACACATTATCAGCAGTTGCAGCACAGCTTAGAAAAAACTTAATATACTGTGCAAATATGAATAAGTCTTCCGTAGCAATAGTAAAGTCAGGATGGTGAGCGAGCAAATGAATCAGTCTGACAAATGAGGAGCCCAATACAGTTGACTCATGTTGTTTGATACTCAATAAAGAAAAGCGCTTTTGAATGAAGCTGCGGATTTTCTTTATTAAGGCAGCTTCTGGTTCATGAGCACAAATGAATAAAAGAGCATAATACCTCGAATGAATTTGCTCTGTTTGTAATCCTTTCATTAAGTATTCGGCAAATGCTTCACGAACGTAATAACATGTATCTTGAAGTGTATAACTTAGCTTTTCAAACCTAGGAACAGTCAATTCGCTCATGTATTCTTGGTACTGGGTTAGTTTAACAATGCCTTGTGAGGCACCAAGTCGAAGATGAGACGTTTCGGCGGAACTGTTTATAAAAAGTATAAAATGCGTTGATTTTTGTTTTTTCTTTTTTTTTTTTTTTTTTTTTTTTTTTGCTTTTTACCTTGTCTTGTTAGCAAATGCATTATCGCAATCACTTTCAAGTAAATTATACAGAATGGCAAAAGCTCTAGTAGTAATATGTTCTTCAAGGCTCACTTTATCCTTACAGGCTGCTAGATAGTTGACCAATAGTCGGACACCTATAATCTTTTGTTTGGATAATTCCGGTAAGGCTTCATAGGCAACCCACTCAGGGTTAGAATCAGCAATCTAAAACTTGATCAGCAGTGAAAAGATACAACAATAAACCTCATTACCGTCTTAGTTGCTGCTGATAATAAATTCTTTTCAATAAAATTTAAAAGAATACCAACCACTGGCGTTAAAATATTGTGAGTATACGATGCAAATTGAGAAAGACATGTCAAAGTGGCAAGTAATCGAGGGTGGCTTAACGACAGTTCATCGCACAATTTATCAACCAAGTCAGCCAAAATGACATCTGCATTTTCCATGTTTCCAAGGATAATAGAAGAGAATCTGGCTTCTGAAGCAGCGCCATCAAGGACGTAAGACCAAAGACGTTTAATCACATTTCTATTTAAATGCTTGTTGGTGGTACAAAGGGAAAGGTACGCTTCTTAAATGTAAAATACCTCTCATATGTTCGTTGAGCAGGATAAGATTTACTTATTTCTGCTATAATTTCTAGTTCTTCAACTGTGCATTTTGTTATCTTTTTGATCAGCGACAAAATGATTTATCTTTTACCAGTTGTACTATCATTGTCAATAGCGATTCCTTGTACCAAGTCATTCATGCACTCTTCATACATAATTGGATAACTAACAGATATCTCTTTCAAGATATCACGAGAAGCTATAACCCTTTTGGACAATGTTCCTCTGTTTTCTTTGTGTGTCTTTTGATTTTTTGCTATTTTTAATAGATATGGGATACATGATTTGTCTAGCAATGCAAGACACGCTCTGTTGAGAACCGTTTGAAATATTTCCACAGAGCCAGCTTGATCCTCATTGAGATTGTATAATAATTCATTCTGTGTATTTTATTAGTAGCAAAATAAGTCAATTATTCTATTTTACTTTGGCTTTATAAATCTGTTTATAGTTAGAGTCTACACGAATACTACTTTTCAATAAATTTGCATCCCTGCTGCTTTTACGATTAAATAAGGTTCTAAGTGCATTAAGAGTTCTAGGTTTATCTGAAAAATGAGCTATGAGTTGAAAATATTAGATGAGTTTTTACACAATCAGAAGTATAACGATTACCAGCCAAATATTTCATGAATTCATCATTCTTCTTGGTATCGTAGTCACTTAGTGCTTGATGATCAATCTGTGAAAGAAAAATGTTAACAAAAGTATATACTACATAATAGATATACCATATCCTCACACATCTTTAGATACTTGTGCATATCGTCATTAAACTTTTTCTGCTTCCTAATAATGGCTGTAAAAGCAATTTTTTGTCTTTGCTCTAAAGTCTCTGTAATAACAACAAGCCTTTCTGCCCTTTGTTGCTCATTTTCATCATATGGAAATATGTATGTAATCAAAGCATCTTCTAATGCCATTCTATGTATCACAGCATTATTAAATGTGCAGTACTAATTTAGAGTGCTGAAAGAATACATACGTTACTGAAGCATCGCCTGTATACATACGATTCAATAAGCTTTTAGGGACCCATCCCAGCTTTTGAATGGCCACTTCATCATTTGCTTGAATACAATTGAACCATTTATTATAAATAGACCCTATTGCCCTCATGGCTTGAACTCTCACACTGTTCTTTTTTTTTTTTTTTTTAATTCATTAGCTGTTCTTTTTTTTGTCCACAATACTACCTTTTTATCCTTGGTTCTTTCTTCGACCGATTCCAACATGGATTTATCAATCTGTTTTAAATCACTATACAAAATGATTTCTTCAATCGTCTTACAAGCAGTAGAGCGTACTTTTTCATCAGGATCTGAAAGCTTCATCTTAATACAATCTAACAATAGCATATCAAGTCGAAGAATCAATCAAGGAAAAAACCCTATATTTACCAGCAAGATCATTGGCCAACTCAGGATGATTTTTGTAAATACCCACACTCATCTCTAGCCATTTTGCACGCAACTGGGTTACTCTATCATTCCGTCTACCAAGCCATGTCTTCCAAATAGCAGGATATTTTTCAGTCAGATTGGCATCTGGATGAGCAAACAGTTTACCCATTGTTTCAGTCGCCAGTTGTCTCACATTAGGTTGATCAAGCTTCATCTCTTCTTGAATCAGAGGGAAGACGGTTTGTAATAATTCGGGTACGACATCATTGACCTTGATAATCAAATAATGTGCCTTTCTCAATTCTTCTAACTCTTCTGTTCCATTTGCATTGCTTGCTGACAGCAAAGCGCCTGAAAAGTACTGAACTGTTTTTCGCTGAAGAATGGGTGCACAAACAGAACATATCTCGGCTGCCATGATATAAGCTGGAATGGTAGGGGTCTTTTTATGAATATTTACTTTAATAATGTACGTGAGCACAATTCTATATTACCTTTTCGTGTTTAACAAATTGCTCAAATATGAGTTCAACCACCTCTTGACCAGATACACCTACTTCATCAACAATTTGTATCAATATATCTGTCATGCAGACTTGGACATTTCTTGGAAGTGAAGTACTATTATAAAAAGATGAGCGTACAACAGACATTAAAAAACACGTATTGACTTTGCGCTAGCCTTGAAAAATTCATCAAACACAGGAATAATAATATCATCCACCTGATCCAATTCAGAAATAATAATAAAACTCTTGACAGTCGCCAAACTTTCCAATAAATAAAAACGATGTTCAAACGCCTTGTCTTCTTTGCTAAAATGCGACAAATTTTGCACAAAGAAAATAAATATATCACGTAATTCTGTCTGGTTGTAGGGAGCCTCAGGTGCATAGAGACGTAAGATATCAGCTAGACAGCATGCTGAAATGGCAATGTTCATGTTGCTTTTATTTTTTAGAATTTGAGAATTTATTAATTCTTTAGCTACTGTGGCAAGCGATTGCTGATCGACAGCGCCTTGTTCAAGCCGTTTTAGTTTTTGAGCAAGTTCCTATAATCTTATAAAGCAACTGAAGGAACAAAGCAATATTTATTCTCTTACAGTTAAGAGCTGTTGCAATTCTTGAGTCTTGAGTCCTCGTCTTTTTAAAAGTGAATGTTTAAAATTCAAGCTTTGTGATTTAGAAGAGTTTTGCTCTTCATTAATTGAATCTAGATCCATCAACATCTTTTTTCTTTAATTAGAAAAAAGTGGTCTTCCTTCATGTGTAATTCAAACAGACGCGCCTTTTATATACCTGAAGTTGAAATGGACAACAATTCATACTTTTTTTATAAAATATAATAGGAGTCACACGTCTGAGAGCAGTGTGAACCAAAAGAAACAGAGTGTAAGTGATTGAACTTGCTAGTCAAGGTCGAGTCTGCCCCTTTTAAGGGTGGCAAACTGCAACATAGCACGAATAACTAGCTGTTTATCAATAAAAGGAAAGCCGTCAATAGTAAATCTCCAGTGGGCACGCCAGATAACGGAAAGTACACAGCAGCTGAGAGTCCAGAGATCAGTGTTGTCAACAAAAGGAAACGGCTGAAAAGACCAGAGGAGCATACATCATCTTGAGTGAAAGTAAGGTGTGGACTAAAGAAATTGAAAACATCTATCCATACTCTCCATTTCTTAGGACAGCGCACGTAGAGGTGCTGCAAGTCTTCATTATTAGCAGAACAAAATTCACATTGTGAAGAGGTCAAACCGTTATCAAACCTTGTGAGAAGTGATTGGCTATAGAGTTTATGGTGGAATAGACAATATTATAAAGACCGACTTTCAGGCGAAATGGGCATTTTCCAAAAAAGTGACCACTTTGAAGTTGGTATTGGTGACATTGCCGATGATGGTAGAGATTGCTGTATTAGAGACAACCGTAATGGTTTAGATTTATAATTGAACCATTGGGGATGCGGACAGAAGGCATCGATGAACACTGAATCATCTACTCCCCCCCAATGGCTCATTTTAATTCAATATGTGAGGCCAGATAAGCTGATTTAGCTTGATGATACGATTATGAATATCCCAGCTTAACTTGGAAACCAGGCGAGGGGAGGAAGGCTGGTCAGATGACAATAAAGGCCGTATACATCCAAAGTGGTGATCATACTTAAAAAATTAAAACACCTCGAGTTTTTTGTGTCGTGATCGAGTGATCCAATAATCAGTAGGAATCATAGCGAATATAGCAGACAGGGGCAAGAGGAGAAGTGTGACAGGAGTACACTTTGCCTGTTGTGTATCTGCATATCCGAAAGAATCAACCGCCTCATATATGTTTTGCATAAAGTTATTGGCGTGAGCGGCAGGACGTAATCGTAAAAGAGGGAAAAAGAGAGCCAGTCTTGTTCCAGTATTTCCTGAATGGAAACGACGTATATGATCTAGCAATATAGGTTGACTACAAGACTGAGGGTGGTTGTCTTCCAGGACTTGACGAAGCCAGCGTATCTGTAGGTTGTGTCGTTGAAATTGTGAATCCAAAAGACCTAACCCACCTAAATTTGGATCTATATACAACTGCATATATTTGATCTTAGGTTTGCAGTTATACCAGGCAAACTGATAAATCACAGAATTGAGCAGTTGAAAGAAGGTAGTCGGCAAATGAACCATCCGCAGAACATACCACAATTTAGAAAGTATGAATGCATTCACTATGGTAATACGTCTTTTGATAAAAAGTCTATGTTGAGAGTACATATTACATTGAGATTTCACTGTCTGTAACAACTGCTGTTCTAGATAACGACATTGATGAAAAGACTGAATCAGGGGAAAGCCAAGGTATCGAAGTGGACTAGGTGACGAATGATTGTGAGATTTGGAAATACCTTGTGCTGCTAGAAAAGCGATCCACTCTGGGTAGAAGCGTCCATTCAAAGAAAATGCTTCAGTCTTGTGAGCATTAACCTTAGCATTGGATATAGACCCATAGCGGTCAAAATGGTGGCGTAGGCAACACTAATCATCCGGAAAATACAACAGGACACACACATCATCCCCATAGGCAAGCACCTTTAAGGGGGAGGCACGATGTTGGGTGTTCTCATGGCCGAGTTGCTCACAAATTAGAATTGGAAACTTCGAAAGGAAGAATTTTGAAGAATATGTCGAAGAAATATTTCCAGCGCAATGTTGAAAAGAAGAGGCGATAATGGATCGCCTTGTCGAAGACCACGACGCTGATCAATTCTGCTGGTAAAATGCCCATTAATATTGATTCTCACCGCACTTTCAAAGAAAATATTCTCAAGAGAATGAACTAAAGATGGAAGAAAACCAAAGGCCAATATTGTTTGCCGCACGTATATAGGGTGGACACGATCGTAGGTCTTTTCTTGACCTAATAGGAGGCCAATCTCAGATCGTTTTTGAACATGAATTTGATCCACAAGTATGTTGAGAATCATACCATTTTCTGCTATAAAGCGATCGCCAAGAAAGCCAATTTGATAACGATTGATAATTGTGACCATAACGGATCTCATCCGTTGGTTAATAATGCGTATGTAGATCTTTGCACCACAGTTGATCAAGGAGATTGGCCGCCAGTTTTTTAGAGTAGAGAGATACCCTTTCTTTGGCAGTAATCGTACACGTAAGCCTTGTCATGATGTTGGAAAGGAACCAGTAGCTAAAGCCGGGCTGTATATCTTGATAATAAGTTCCTTTAAGGAAGAGGAGCTTAAAAAACTGGAGGATTTTACTTGTGTTCGCTGGATAAACGAAGGGTTCAGAGTGAAGGAAACCGAGAGTTCTTCCTTGGGTCTTCATAAGACGATTTTGAGGAGTAAAAAATATGTGTGTCATCGTGGACCAGACACCTATGTATCTAAAGCCAAAGCGAACGATGACAACGGTCGACTAATACAAAAAAAATCTAAGAAAATCGGCTGTAACGCCACGATTATGGTGACCTGTCGCATCTCTGATCCAAGTATTGTTGAGTTTAAACGAAAGAATGACCACAATCATATTCCTCGGCCCTATTCTGACTTAGAACATGTGTCAACTTCGGATACTTTTGCGAGATAAAATCAAAAATTTCTTGTGTAAAGGATTTTCGAAAAGAGAAATCTTATAACTGATTTGTATTAAAACATATCGAACCCACAATATTGGGCTGCAAACGTATGGTTACATCTCAACTCTCTTTGGGACATTTCCTATAGTATTGAATCATGTCTATGAAATTTAGGCAAAAGCTTAATTCTTTTATAGTGATTATGAAATATCAACAAATTTGAGATTTTTTTATTTCATAATAAATACCATACAGCATAGAATGAGGAATGCAAAGAAAGAAAAAGCATAAGGAAAAGCTTATAGAAGGGATTGTATGTACAAGATGATAATAAATTACAAAATGAGTGACTTTTTTTATGGGTATAGCTTTTTTTAACGGAATGACAAGTATTGTTGATTTTGATGTTCCGTATTGTTGATTATTTCATCAATCTTGGATACAATGTGCTATTCAAACGAATTAATAAAAATTAGGAAAGAATCATAACAAAAAACTTACAGATCTTAATCCACGTACGCTTTCAAATGCATTGTTATGACAATTAGTCTGATTATGCCTCCTTTGTTGCTGAAGTATCATGTCATCCAAGACATGGTTCAACTCATTCTTTAGTTGATAAATCTTGTCTATGCCCACTGGACTTTCATGAGTTTGTTGTTGCTGTTGCTGTTGTGGATAAAATGAAGAAGGAATCTCTCCCCTTCTGCCATAAGAATTTCCTCTTTCCGGATATCCTGTATGGTCATCGTACACATCTTGTTCTCTACGACGCATAGATTCATTTATTTTGTCTTCTACGTAGCTAAGTACACTACTGTTATTACTACTAATTGAATTATACATGTCTGTATTGGATGATAAATAGGCACTGATAGGATCGCTATTTGCTGTTGGATTGAAGTAACTACTGGAACTATGACTACTAAAATGACTTGTGCCTGTAGAAGGTCTTGATATAGGCTCTGGGGATGACGAGGATGTTTGAGATAATATAGCATCAAAACTATTGCTGTGTGCATGATATGATAAAGGCCTATGATAGTATTCTTCTGCTTGGTACGAGCTATGTTTGATACTACCATTATGAGCAAATGGAGACTCAGCATCATTATATAAGTCCGAATGGCTCAATTTTCTGTGATAAGATGCTCTCGTAGCACAACTGCCATCAAGAGCTGCGGCATAATCACTGGGACTGACAGGTGTGGCAGGTGGAGTGCTGTATTGGTGATTACGGAATAAATCATTGACTGCAGCCACTTTAAGGATAGGATCGGGAACAGATTGATCAATCACCAAGTCTTGCTGCTGGCGTTCAAATGTTGATATGGAACTTCTAGAGGGAGAAGTAGAACGAGATCTAGCGCCAAACAATCGACCCACACTCATATTACTTGCTACTCGAGTCAATGATCTTGATCTTGAGCGAGTTCTTGCTCTTTCACGTAATAAGCCGTCATGAATACAAGAATATGCTTCAGTAGCACGTAATTTTCTTTCATAAAAGAAACCTATCTGTGGTATAAGTAAAATAAAAAAAAGGGGGGGAACAGGAAGAATGGACAAGTAACTTACAGTTGTTCCATAAAGTCTTTATAAAATCAAGTGAACCGTCAGAACGAATGTCATCATTAATGATGAATTCAGTTTCCGTCTCACGGTGATCACGAATAGGTGTCAGACTTATTCTTGAATAAATCTTTTGTCGATAACCCGAATTTTGTCTTTTGACAAGAATCACGATCCAAACATCGTTCGTTAAAAGCGAATTCAAGTCCACCTTTTCATTCTCAACATAAACAATCAAAATATTATTCTATGCATTCTGTGTGAGGCTGTGTGTGTATATGTATATGTGTGTGCTGTGTTACCTTGTACAATGCTTGTTTATAACTGTTTTCATCATAAATACGAGCATAAGCAGGGATATTAAAAGTAACCTCGTGATACAATTCAACATTTTCTATACTGATTATATTAGCCCAACAAAAATCATTTGCTTTTATTATTATTTTTCCACCTGTTAAATTGGCTGAAGCCAGTTGTTTTTGACATAATTCAATCAATGCTTGCTTCTTTTTAATTAAATTTTCTAGAGGCAATTGATTCTCTTTATGAGGTGAAAGTGAATAAAGTCTATCACTCTTTCTGAAATAATTATCTGCATCATTCTCAGGCGCATTAGGATCTTGGTCTGGTAAATTTGTTCTTAGGAAAAATGTTTCGGGACGATCTATAGAGTATGAGTACAGTCGGAACATATGGCTTTGAAGTTTACCTCTTAATCCATGAAAAAGTTCAACACAGCCAATGTCTGCCCATCCTTTGAATTCAAACGGTTGATCCGAATTCTTCTTTGCCTTTTCTTCAATATTTTCACAATAAAGTGATCCTTGAATTGAATAACTTTTACGTTTCACAACCACAATTTTATCAGAAAATACCAAAATTGTCACTGGTCTCGTTACTTTTCCTGAAGAAATCAATAGCTCTGTGGCATCAAAATGACCTAATAATTGACGTTTGCCAACAAACGTAGCCTATCCACCGTTAAGTATAGATGCAGTTGATAATCATTATACTTACAGGTGCACTTTTAATAAGCGTATATAAAGGCAGTAAAGGAGAATCTGAACCATATTGCATTTGGTTAATATTTCTAGCTTTTTCTGATGCTAATTTTAGATAAAAAGCATCTTGGTCTTCTGGGTCCAACGTATTTAAAATATCTATGCTCTTTGCATATAAGTTCAATTATACTCTATTATATATGCAATGTTTACCAGCAAAGAGTAAGTTGTATCTTGGCATACGTTGAATAGGCAAAATTAGCAAATCATTAATGCGACGATTTTCTTCCAATTTAGTATTTATAATAAAATTAGAATAAGCGCGATTACTCTTTGTTTTTTGTTGATGAGCCTTTAAAGAATCTTCTTTGCTAAGAAAGTAAGTTTTATAAGGATCAAATGTATCAATCTATTCACATCATGAATTATTAAGCCTTTGTATTATTATTATTATTTTTACGTGTCTAGCACAGATTTGTCCAAATGATTCAGTCGATTGTCCGGATTGATAGCAATGAAGTGAATCCAAAAAGTCTCTATTGAGATATAGAATATCTTCGATATTAAGAAAGATACGATTGAAAGAGTATTTATCCAGAATGGGTGCCTTGTGTTGATGGATAGAATCTCTTAATGGTTTCATTATTTTAGTCACTAATTCTTGAAGTGAATTCACATAGGATTCTTCAGTTTTAATAAATTCTAGAATTGTATTGGATGATGCATCGTTATTATGACTTATTTGCTAATAAGTAATATGTAAGCTTAATCTAAAAAGTAAATGATTCAAATACCTTTTGTTTAATAGGTAAATGAGTCGTGTTATTATTGTTGCCTGGTTTGTTATTTTCTTTTATGTATTTTTGACCAAAGAATCGTTTAAAATGTTCTACTTTGGTTTGCTCAACTACTAAAAGTAATTAATCTCTTTAATATATATTTCATATCAATCAACGTACAATCATTTCTATCTTTGCTGAATATAAGAACATCAATATGTTGACTCTACGAAAAAAAAAAGATTATTTTTTTTTTCCTTTTTTTTTTTTTTTTTTCCTTTACCAGTGGACGCTTTGTGTTATTTAAAATTTGTTTTCCAATTTCTTTGCAGTGATCAGAGATATTGACGTCTTTTAAGATTGGAATAGATCTCTCTTTATGTGTATGACATGTATATTGAAATGGTGTATCTTTTATAATATCACTAAAGATCTAAAATAGTTTGCTTTAGCTATTGTTCTACATTAGTTTATGTACATACCCTATTATTTCCTTCCATTTTGTATAAAAGAAGAAAGAAAGAAAGAAAAAGAAAAGAAAAGAAAATGTTTATTATTCGTAATAATTATTTTGTTTATTTACAGTAGAGTGTGTGGTTTATGAAATGAAAGGGAGAGATGAGGTAGCACAAATGATATCCCTCGGAAGCAAAAGTTTCACTCTTTACTATCATCATTATGTATGTATTACCAGCATGGTTGTTGTATATTCAATATATCCTTTTAAAGTGTTACCATTTAAGCTTTACGTTTAGGCCATTATGATCATGAAACGTTTGTGTTCATCTCTATTTCATTGTGTCAATAGTAATAATAATTATTTTTAATAAAAATTAATAATGATGGCTTGTCAAAAAAAAAAAAAGTGTGCTAACAAAAAAAAAAATAGTGTTTCAATCGAGAAAGCAAGAGAAAAAAAAAAGCACATTTTGTATCACTTTTCTTGCATGTCACTGACAATCCTTCCGAATCGCTCTTCTCCCCTTTTTCTTTTTCTTTTTCTCGCCTCATTTTTAGCGTATACACGTCATGAAAACTGTTTTTTAGTGTTTATTAGTTGCTTACGATTAAAAAATGACGTCAAGTAAACACATTCAGTCAAAAGAATCTGTTACACCATTCAATCATTCACAAACGTCTATTTCGGCTCATCAACGGACTCATTCCGTCAGTAAGGGAACTATCACATGTGAGTACTGAATAAGAAGTTTAGTTTTTAAATAAAAAAAATATGTGAAAAAGATTGGATAAAAAAAAAAAAGCAACCAATGTATTTTGATATCTACCTTTGTCTGTTTCTATTTTATTCTTTTGATACTAAATACAGCAGTGCATTTCTCTTTCAGATGAAGACAACTACAAAGGAAACCTGGTGCTAATCATTTTCTAATGTTCATAAGTACAGTAATATCATATCTGACAGGTATTCACCTAGTATGCAGTTTTGATTTAAATGCATTGAAAGCAAGTCATAATACCTGATCTAGAAGCACGATTTGAATATTTGTAGAATTGCTTTAATTTTCCTAGTCTGCTTTCTTTTCTATGAACCATCCTTTTATTCAACAACACATAAAAAACCTAGTCATTTTGATACATCAGCCCAAGGATGGCTTATGTCTCAGTCAATACACAGCCACTCATTCTTTTCTTTCTTTTTTTTTAAAAAAAAAAAAAAAAAAAAAAAAAAAAAAAAAAAAAAAAAAGTCTTGTGGTATGAAACGGATTGTTTCAGAATGATGGATCAGCATGTGTCTCTCTTTTTTATTATTACGAAACATTGATATACAAAAGGGTCTCGTTACCTGTCATTGACTACTACCAAGCACAGGGTAAGAACATTTTATCTTTCCTAACTCTTTCTTCTCTCATGATTCTGTTTTTTTTTTTTCTTTTGAACTTATTTATTCAGTCGGTTCTTGAACGCATAAGCCCAATTATAGGCCAAAGAGTGTTTACAGACTGTCAAAAGGACCCGTTTATTATTAACTAGATTGAAGCATAGTAATCATTTCAGTCATATCATCCACTTGCTTTTGATAATTTGTTTTGGTTGTCGTCAATAGATCCTGAGCATGTCTTACTTGTTCATTCAACTTTTCAATCTCCAACATCATCGTTTGTTTTTCTTTTTCTTCAGATAGTAATTTATCATTCGTCGTCTCGTACAGTTTTCCAAGTCGAGCAGCATTACTATCTGAATCTTGTAACTTTTTAGTTAATTCATTGATTTGTTGGTCATAGGATGTCATCAACATCGAAATCGCATCTTCTTCCTCCTTCTTCTTTTCTTCTTTTGTGGGTAGTGCATCCATACCGGTATATACAAAGACTTCATTCTCTTCTTCGTCTTTCTTTGGGTATATAAACACTTCTTCATCCTCTTCTTTATTGTCAATCTCTGTTTGAGTTTCATTGTCTATCGTAGGCTGTCTATTGGTATGCATTTGTTCAATCTCTTGTCGAAGTCTCTTATTTTCCTTTTCAAGTTTTTCATTTATTTCTTCCAACTGTCCTACTCTTTTGGCAATCTCTTCCTTTGCTGCTAAATGTTCATTGAGTTGTACTTCGTGTTCTGCGCTTAGTTGCATCATGCTTTTCTCATGTTCTTCATTTAGTTGCTTGACCCGTTCTTGATGCTCTTCATTTAGTCGTTTAATTTCATCTTCATACTCATCCATCTCTCCTTGTTTTGCCAATTCTTCATTTAACTCTCTCTTCTTATTCTCCAATTCAACCGTCAACTTTTCTAATTCCTTTATCCAAGTGTCATGTGATATCATCAATTTCTCTGCTATTTCATGTGGTAGTGCCTCCTGCACATCCTAAAACCATTAATTTCAGAAAGTATCCTTTTCTTGCATTAAACTACCTTTGTATCACGAATGGATTGAATGTAATTTTCAGCTTCCTTTTCTAAATTCATTAACGCATCATTTCCATCAACATCTGTGTTTTTCACATTGCCCAATTTTACTAATAAAATGGTGCGCAAACTGTGAATTTCCGACAAAAGGTGTTTATCATCTTCCTTGGCCTTTTCCTCTTGTTCTCTTAATAGTCGTGTCTTTTCATCCAAATCAGCTTTAAGCTCATCTATCTTCTGCCTTAACAATTGTTCCTCCTCCTCCTCCTTCTCTTTACTATCATCATTAGGAAATTCGGGAGTACCTGACTCCAGAAGAGTACTGTTATTTATCTGTTCTGTATCTTCTGTCTCTAATTCCTTTATTCGTTCTTCTAAATCTTGAATCTGCTTTAGTAAACGATTGATGTTATTTGTAAACTCAAATTGTCTCTCTGTCAGTTCTTCATGAAGTCGTTCGTTTTCCTGAATCTTTTGTTC
Source organism: Rhizopus delemar RA 99-880 (assembly GCF_000149305.1). Lineage (NCBI taxonomy): Eukaryota > Fungi > Mucoromycota > Mucoromycetes > Mucorales > Rhizopodaceae > Rhizopus > Rhizopus delemar. The sequence continues at coordinate 405,592 of NW_027137833.1, forward strand.
TAAATCTGCATTAGTTGCGTCCAACGCCTTTGTGTTTTTCTCTAGCTCTCTTTTAGTAGAGCCACCCAAGATAGAAAAATGGCTTGCTTTCTTTTCTTTTTTTTAGTCATTGTCTTGCTTTGAACATATTACTTTACCTTGTCACTTTCTTGTACAGCTAGAATACGCTTTGTTAACCTTTCATTGTGAAAAGATAATAAATCCAACTGTTCTTGAAGCTATACATAGTTTAATTTTTTTTTTTTATTTGATTCCATATTCTTTACCTTGCGCAATTCTTTCTCTTTCTCTTTTACATTGCCTTGTAAGGCTACATTAGAAGCTTGCTCCTGAAAATATTTGTTAAAGAAACCGCTTTACGATAAAACACTCTTACTTTTATAACTGCTTTCTTTAATGCTGCATGTTGTGCTTTTAATCTATCAAATGAGTATGAATTGTCTTGAAGGCTTCATTCTTTTTTTTCTTTTTTTTTTTTTTACCGAGAATATTGCTGAAAGAGATTAGTATATCTTTGTGATAATTCTTCAGCTGAAACTGGTATGGCACCTATAACATATATTAGGCTTTTATTTCATTATCAGTTATTATGTCACTTGCTACCCGCATTTAATGCTGCATGTTTTGAAAACAAACCATCGTTCATAATGTTAATTAAAAAAGAAAGAGACGATGTTATGGAATTACTCACGGACTTTTAAAAGGGTTTCATGACTGATTTTGGTATTGAAAGAAGTGTGAGGTCATAAAGTGATAAAGCATCCAGTCTCTTTTTTATGCTCATTTCTAGTAATTATTCTTTCAATGATTTTCACATTGAAGTGTCTTGAGGCCGTCTTATACTTGCTTTTATAAAAGACATAACTGATACACACGAGATGTGCTGAGAATGAATATAAAATAAGGGGGTTTTCCTGCTGAATTCTACGAGATTCTTGTTCTGGAAAAAAAATAAAGATTCGCTCGTCATTTTCTGTGCTGTAAGGTTAAACATACTAAAAAGGTTAGTATATTCTTTCGTTATCTAAAGTTAACTGGAAGATATTTTTCTTCTTTTTATAAAAACAAACACATGAAAATAAAAGCAAATAAGCAACAACGATGTTAATTATGCAATTTAAATAGAAACCAAAATGAATCCTATTGTAATTTTTGTATCATAGCAACAATTTATCCTTGTATTAAAAGCGTGTGTATTTTGTTTTGCTGTAAATTGAAAGAGTTTTCTTCTTTTATGCTTTGTAAAATTGACTCATTCTATGCTTGACAACATCCACAAACATCACGATCGCACACAACTGTATCAACCATGAAGTTGCTCTGGAAGTGGGATTAAACACCGATTTCGTCCCTATTGTTATAAAATATAAACTCCGTTATTAAATAATACAAAAACTACCATGCTCCTCTAAACAAAAAAAAAAAACTACCATGCTCGTGCAAGCTGAGCAGTTGGCATGCGCTGAAATTTGGGTGTAAAAACTGTCAAGGAAGATACAGAGAGAAGTAGTAGTATCATCTAGGTTCATTTTATACCAAAGAAAGTAGTCAAACTATTTATTGTGGAAAAGTATCTTCACTTGGCATAAAATAGTATTTCTTTATAATGCATGCTCACTTGCACACCAAGAATAGCAAATAACGTGTTGATAATATATTGACAGCATTTAATTTAAATAGCAACTTCTACTTTAGTTGGATGACTTACATATCATTGGTTGTCTATGATTACCATGGATACCATACAGCCCACTAGCGACTGATATGATTCCTTGGACCTATCCTATTTGATATGAACAATTAATGTAACTTAAAAGCGACACAATAATCTCCCTTCATCCTCAATCAGTGTCTAAAAGTGTATTCAATTCTTTTTATTCTTCATGAAATGCAAAGACTGTAGCCTCCTTCTGTCAAAGAGCCCTCTGCTCGGCTTGAATGTGTTTTTTAGACGGAGAATGGGACTGAGCAGTCCATGCGTGACGCCTTTATGAATTAATTTTTTTTTTCATTGAGTATAAAAGACAAAGAAGACAAGGTGACTAAAGTTTTCTTTACCAATCAGTAGGAAAATAATCTGTTAGCAGATTGCTAAGGCAACTGCAACAAATATATTTTCAGATGATGAAATCGGGTATTCGGATGATCTTTCGTCTTTTGATTATAACGCGCCCTGGTGTAAAGCACCTTTCTGATCTCTCTCTACTGCTGTTATTAATAATTTATAAAAATGAAAAAAACATGTCAATTTGCAGAAAGAAGGATGAAATAAAAAAACCTTTTGCTTGTTTTTGCTTTTCTCGGGACGGAATTCTAATTTTAAATCGTTTTTGATTTCTCTTTTCATCCACTTTAATTTACTTGTAGCTTCACTATTCGTGTGTTGCATATTTCTTGTTAATGAAAACGTTTTTCTTTTTTTATTTTCGTTTTCTTTCTTTTCTTTAACAAATTTTATGGGAAATCAAGCATCGCGTTTAGATCCGTGTGAATCCAGTCAAAATAGGATGAACAATGATCCTTGTTTAGACAACATGCGTCAATTACACAACACAGAAGATCCATTTAAGAGACAATACAGTTTACCTTGTATTGTTGACCATGATCATATAAAGCCCAGAAAACAATCTTCACCAGCTATTGTTGACGTTTCAAAAGGAAGAATAAAAAAGAAACTATTCAAGAGCAGCAATGATATACCTACGATGCATAACACCAATGCATCTTGTCCCACTGTTATTGTTCAACCTGAGCATTATATCACACAAGAATGGGACGATGATTACTATTCAACAATTCAAAATAGAAAGTATCATAAAGTGAATGGAAGTAACTATCTATTACCGTGTGATGAAGAAGAAGTCGATCGGCTGCACCTGCAACATTTTATGATACGTTTTGCTATTCAAGGGTACATTGCCTTTTATTATTAGTATTGCTTATTAACATTTTTCTCTAGAAACTATTTGGCTCCAGTACATGACCTACTTCGAAAAGGAAGTAAGGTATTAGATGTAGGCTGTGGTCCTGGTACGTGGTCGATGGAGATAGCAGGAGAATATCCTAAATCAACAGTGATTGGTATTGATATGACACCACTATTTCCTCGAGAGATTAAGCCATCCAATTGTGCCTTTTATCAATGTAATGTCTTGGATAAGTTGCCCTTTGATGACAATACATTTGACTATATCTTTATGCGGTATTTATATTAGTTTGTCTTTCTTTACAACTTTCTTATATTTTATACAGTTTTATGCATCAAGCAATAGATGCAGATCGATGGTCCAGTATATTGAAAGAAATTACTCGAATACTGAAGCCAGATGGTTGGATTGAGTGGGTTGAACCAGATAGTGAAATACATAGATCAGGGCCAATTACAAAGGAATTTAATCATCAAATGATTCAACTTATGGAACATCATCAGCAGGATCCATCACTCGGCAAATGTTTACAAGAAAAATTAAAAGACACAAATCAATTTGAAAATATATCCTCCATGTTTGTATCTTGTCCAGGCGGGAAGTGGGCAGGGCAGGTAATATGTAAATACTGCTTTATATTTAGTTGCTCACTTATTATGACGAGATAGCTTGGTCAATTAACAATACAATCCTGGAAAGCTTACTATCTAGCTCTTGCTCCTTTACTATGTCAACTGCAGGGTATCACTGAAAAAGAATACAGTGAAAAACTAAAGCAATGTTGGAGAGAAGCAGATGAGCATAAAACATTTGAAAATATACATTTTTGTTATGCTCAAAAGAAAAAACAACAATAGAAAGTAATCATGTACAATAGTAATAATAGTAATAATAAAATAATAATAACTTTTCTTAAACAAGATAAACAGATTTTTCACTGAAGGGTGCAGACCAAGGTGGAGGTGGATCTTGAAACATGCTAACTACTTCTTGCTCATATGGAAAGAACACGGATCTAATGACGGGTTGATTGAGTTGGCGGCTTTTCAAGGCATTAAATCGGTCATCAAGTTCAATATCAATAGCCTACACTCGTCATTAACAAGTTATATTTTTAAGAATAAAGTATTTTACATAGTTTGTGACGTAAGGATAGAATGATTGAAAGGGCCTTGTTATATCTGATCCATTCTTTGTAAACCTAAAGTTGATGCCTCGAATATTTTCTGTAGCATTCAATCGTGTACATGCTTCAAGTATTTTGTCTTCAAACTGACGATTCTGATTAGCTTTAAGTAAAAGTATCCTAATATCATTTTACCTTGAGTATACGCTTCTTGTTAAACCAAGCAAGTGAAAATAAAGTTAGTAACATAAAAGCAGGTAAACCAAATAAAATGTAAGAAATATGTAACTTGATCCAAACAAAATAAAAAACCATGGAAGCTGCCATCCATAAAATAAGCAACACGGTAATATAATAGGCTTTGGATGCTGGAAGTGGATATCGTTGAGCGACCTGGTTAAAAAGTTGAATGATGGCATGAAAATCGTGGGTAGTAAGCTATTAAAGAAGATTAAAATATGTGCATTGTTACATCTAGTGTATAATTTACATTATCTTGAAGTTCAAACGTATATTGTTCGTCAAACTTTTCTCTGTAATGAATTCGAACACTCTTCATTTTTATAAAAGTAGAAGAAAAAAGAAAAAAAATTTAAATGTATGGTTATTTTTAAGAAATGAAATTAAGTATATTGTTGGCCATAATTAAAAACATCACTTTATTATCAAATGCCATCCTCTTTATGTGAATGTGATAATACTCTATCTAAATTGTAAGCAGCTAAAAAAAAAAAGGGTATTTTTTTAGTATGTGCATTCTATGCATTTCGTTATTGTATGTACATTACCACTGATAAAGGATAAATGTGTAAAAGCTTGAGGGAAATTACCCAGTAACTCACCGGATCGTGCAATCTCTTCTGAAAACAGCCCGAGATGATTGCCGTATCCAAGCATTTTTTCAAACATGACAACAGCCCTTGTCAATAACCGCTTATCGTATTTACCTGCCCTTGTCAATGCTTCCACTAACCAAAATGTACACATTGAAAAGGCACCTTCTAAACCACCTACACCATCATCAGTTGTCAAGAAATTGTACCTAAACACCAAATCATTTGCCACAAGCCCACCCTTTTCAGGAGGCAGAAGGACACGCTTGATTGTGTTGAGTAAACGAGGATCAGAAGGAGAAGAGAAAAAGACGAGAGGCATGATTAAGGTACTAGCATCCAAAGCGTCAGGAGATTCAATACTCATTGTAAACATTTGAAGCTCTTTGTTAAAGCAGCGTGATTGAACCAATTCATATATTTCGTCTCTTGTTTCCATCCATTTGTTTCTGTCTGGACAAGGAAATACTCTTTTCTCTGCCAAGCGAAGTGCTAAAAATGGAAAACGTTAAAGAAGATACCATTGTAATATTATTTTTTATACCTCTGTCAATAGCAACCCAACACATAACAAGCGAATAAGTAAAATGCTGCTTTCTACCTCTTACTTCCCAAATTGACATGTCTGGTTGATACCAATTGGCACATACATAGTTTGTTAGTTTTCGAACAGAGCACCACATATCATAAGAAATAGGTGATCCATGCTTATTGTAAAGATAAATACCATCCATAAGCTCTCCATAGATATCAAGCTGCAAGTGGTCATAGGCACCATTACCAACCCTTACTGGTTTCGATCCGCAGTATCCATCTAAATGAGTAAACTCTATCTCATCAAGTCTTTTCACGCCATCTATACTATACATAATATTTAATGAACCATCTTCGTTCTAATCATAATCTTAGTCATTGTTTATAAACACACACACACTCTACTTTTTTTTACCAAGTCATTACAGCGTTCCTCAATATACTTCATAAACTGCCCTGCTTCTTTTGTGAAACCTAGTCTGAGAAATGCATAAATGGTAAATGAAGAATCACGAACCCATGCATAACGATAATCCCAATTACGAGGTCCACCAATAGCTAGATAAGTTATACCATTAGCAATTATACAGTTAGTATAGTTATCACTATACCTTCTGGAAGACCAAATGTAGGAGAAGCAACAACAGCCCCAGTCTAAAAGAAATAAAAAAAAATGAATGACATAATGATGATAAGAAGAGTGTTATTTACTGGTTCATAAGTTAGTAATTTCAATGCTAAAGCGCTTCTCAGCACATTTTCCCTCCAACGTCCTTTATAAGTGCTTTCTGCTACCCAATTCAACCAAAACCCACTCGTTTGTCTAAAAAGTGCATCTAAAAGGCTGAGTGTCAACGGAGGATCCACTGCGGCCCTTAGTTTTCTATCAATAGGTGAATCCGCAGAAGGCACATTGGGCACCTCGCGAAAGATAAATTCAATTTCCTGAGTCTCTTGAAGATCAAATTCGACCCAAACACCTGGTCCCTTATGTTCACTCTTTTCATCCACCACAAGGTTTAATCGAGGACATTCAAATTCACCACATCTTACCAAATGACGAAGATCCATCGTGAACGTATTACTAGTGAACACGACACGATTGGGAGCTGTATAATAATGAAGGTCTCGATCACCGTATACCTTGGCTTCATATCCAACAACTTCTTCGTGTTCCTTAGATACGCTTTCTTTGATAACCTGGGTTGTATGCTCATCTAGACCATAATTAAATGCAGGGTAACACTCCATCCTAAACTTGACTGAGCCACGAATGACAGAGACCTTACGTATGATCCAAGGCAAGAGAGGTTTGGTGGACTTATTTTGTCCTTGAAGGGGCACGTGCATATAGTCTGTGATTTTGGCCACACCTTCATCAGAAAGGAAACGTGTGGTGAGAATGTTGCTATTGGGTAAATACATTTGTTTGCTACTGCTATAAGTTGTGCGTGGATTGACGGAGAAATGACCACCCTTGTCGTTATCGAGCACACGACAAAAGATAGAAGGAGAGTCGAACTTGGGATAACAGAAAAAATCGATGGAGGAATCAGTACCGACGAGAGCCACGGTTCGCATGTTGCCAATAATACCATAGTTTTCAATAGGTAAATAACCTCTCTTTCTGTGGCCGAAAGTGGTGTTTTCTAGGTTGAGTTCACTAAAGTGTTCAGGATTGATGCTTTGACGTCGCGTATCGGCTACATAGCGAACGCCCTGAGGCAGTTGTTCACCAGATTCTCCTCTTGCTTCGATTTCAGATTCTAGCTCAAGTCCATAAGAACGGTCTCTAACAGCTTCAAAAGACATATTTTTTTTAAAAAAAAAATACAACGAAAAAGAAGGGACAGAATTTTTATACTAAATGACAAATTCTTTGGATAAATTAATTATGCCCTGTGTATGCATACATGCGTGTGTGAAAAAAAAAAATTTATTGTAACTATTTATATAAACAAGGCAAAACCTTCCCACTACATTCACCAAATCCGATATGATACTGGCTATTTTCACATTGACCCGTAATCTTTACTTCATCTCCATCCTCTAAAAAGACGCGTTCAATACCATTTTCAAATTGAATTTTATCTCTTCCACTCCATGTTATTTCTAAAAGTGAACCAAAAGAACCCTTTTCCTAAATAATAATTTAATATGATTCCAAAAAGCTCTTTTAAGAAACTTACTGGGCCAGAGATAGTGCCTGTGGCTCCCATGTCACCAGATCGCATGTTACAACCGTTTACTGTGTGATGAGCCAATTGTTGTGTGATGGACCAATACATATGTTTAAGATTAGACACAGCCACAGTCTCAAATTTAGACGCTCCGGCAGCTAATGAAAAACAAACGGTTTAAATACAAATACACAGAAAGAGATAGATACTTGCGTTTAATTTGAACTTGAAGATTGACATCATAAGCAGAAGGCTCTTCTTCTTTAAGGTAGGGTAAAGGTTCGGGCGACGCTTGAGAAGGACCTTGGACAAGAAAAGGCTCAAGTGCATCCAATGTAACAATCCAAGGTGAAATGGTTGTACCGAAGCTTTTACCTAAAAATGGACCAAGAGGGACATACTCCCAAGCTTGAATATCACGGGCTACAGGACTGTTAGATAAATGAAATCTCTAAATGTAAATAGTTTATGTTTACCACTCCAATCATTAACTAAAACAAGTCCAAAAATATGATCCTTCGCATCCTTGATATCTATTCTTTCTCCAAGTTTATTTCCTGTACCAACAAACCATCCCTATTCAAAACGGTTTAGTTGTCTTTTTTTCTTTATAATACATGTACGTGATGCCACATTACCACTTCTAATTCAATATCTAATCTTACAGATGGACCAAACACAGGAGCCTTAGCATCCTTGGCTGGAAGGCGTTGTCCGGCAGGTCGACGAATATCTGTTCCAGAAACAACAACTGAAGACGCACGACCGTGATAACCAACGGGTATGTGAAGCCAATTGGGTTGAAGCGCGTTATCTTTTCCTCGAAACATAATACCGACATTTGTAGCATGTTCGCGAGAACAATAAAAATCAGTATAATCCCTATTATAAATTGAGTATATCGTTTATGCTTTCTGTCCTTATTCTTACCCAATTTTAGCAGGCAGGTGCATTTTTACAGAAGAAAGAGGGATAAGAGCTTTTTTTAAAAGTTCGGTATCATCTCTTAACTTGGATTCATTTTTGGATAATAAGTTCTGAATCCTCAAACGTGTTTCTTTCCATACAGGACGACCCAAAGACATGAACGTATTTAAAGATGGCTATTCATAAAAGTATGAATTGGCATAATGCTCTCTATTATTTCTTCTTAACATCTCTTACCTCACCAAATACTTGAACAGGATTCTCGAAACCAGTAATATCATTTAATAAACCAGACTTGGCAATTTCTAATAAATCGAGAGCATAATCTCCAATGGCTGTAGCTGCGTGTGGCTCTTGCTATGCTTTGATTTTAACTACTTTGTCTTCTTTTCCTTTTCTTTTTTTATGGTTACCTTTTCGGCAGTTGAGATAATACCAAATGGTATGTTTTGAATTGGAAAATCAGAATCTTTAGATACTTTAATAAAAGTTTCAATGGCCATAGTGTGTCAAAAAGGGGGAAAAAAAAAAGAAAAGATAAAGGATAGGATTGTTTATATCATTGAAAGAGCTGGTCAGCTGACCGTGGTATAGTAAGGAACTATCCGTGTAACCAGGAATTAGGACACTATATGCGGATCTACTCTAAAGTAGTAAGCTTGTTTAGAGTATTAAATGAACAATCTACAATTAAAGATATACTCTCAACAAATAGACTTACAAAAACTTAAATTTCTTTTTTTACAAAAAGTTGAAAGAGCTTTTATCTCTGATTTGAAGAATCGGCCAAAAGGAGTTTGGGAGGTCTTTAAAAACACTGATCCTGAGAAAAAAAATTGATGTTTTGACTCTTTAAAGAAGATACAGTCTATCCAGTTTCAATTGGCCACTTTACCAAAAAAAACTGGTCGAGATTTTAAAATTAATTGGGTTACTTTTTCGAAGCTAATTTGCTCACCTTCTTAAAGCCAATTTGGCCACTTTTTTTTAAATTGGCTGGACAATGGACACTGAAATTATTTTTTATCATAAAAATAGGAGAGGGGATGTCTTTGACAAACACAGCAATGAAGCAAACAATTACGATAAGATTCGCTCATTTCGTCTAAAGGAAATAACGGGTTTTAATAAAAAAAATACACATGTTGAGTTGCAAGCATTTGAAGAACCTGATGTTGATATGGCTGAAGTAAAGCGAAAAAAGAAAGAGACATTGAGTATAATTTATACAGAGAGGGGTCGGCTGGCCTATTTTTACTTCTTGAATCAAAAAGATATGAAGCCCACAGCCGCAAACATTAACCACTACACTGCACGAAAATAGGAACAACAATACAAGAGACCTTGATACATATGAGCCTCATAAAAAATAAACCGTGCACCAACCCGCCCTAAAAGTAGATTGGATGACCAAAATAAAGAGCATCCAATCTGCTTTTCTGACGAGAACCAAAAAGCAACCATCCAAGACGCTGTAGATGGTTTGACTAAGAGAAAGGCTTGAAATAAAAAAGCTCAGAGTGGCAGAGCTCATGGAAAATGAATGCAGCCTTTCAGTAAAGAGAGTCTCTCATCATCCCGCTGCAAGAAATAGTGAATTTCAGCTTAAAGAAGGTGCTGTCTAGGTAAAGGAGGAGTGGACTCAGAAGGGAATGAAATTGTGTTTTCCTAGATGAATTGGGATTTAATATCAACATGTCCTGCGAAAAAGTCTGGTCTAGATGTGATAAACCTGCTATTGTTGTCACTTCTTTACCAAAGGCTATTTCGCACACTGTATTAGGGGCTATGCCTTCTGTTGACGTTGTAAATGTAACTATGAGGAAGCCTGGAAACCTTAAAAAAGAAAAGTAATCAGGGCAACTAAACTTGAGGCGTCTGGAGTTATGATAGCATCAATCAATAACCCAGTTGCCCTATTCTGACCGTTACTTTTTGCCATATTTTCCTCTTCTATTGAAGCTGATAGTTTTAATTTACCCCATTTATATCGCCAAAGGTCTTTCTTCACGTCAAAAACAGTAATGAAAGCTTTGTTAAAATAGTCAATGATAAATGTGTATTCGTTTTATCCTACCAAAATATCTTTAGGTCTATTTCTATGTAGTTTTACCAAGTGTAAGTACTTTTTCAATGTATAACTCGCATCTTCTTTTTGAGTAATCTTTTAGCTTTTTTTTTTTCGTTTGTTTTTGACTTTGTCCCATTTGAACCACGTAAGATAACTTTTGAGTATTACATACTTTTTTTCGTCTTTGACGCGTATCCACGGATGTTTTTTTTTTCTCTCTGTTCTTCTGATTCCGAGATTATCACAATTAGTGATCCATTGATCGCTTGTATATTAAGTTGTCGGAAAGAACTAAGATATCCAACTTTTCAGAATTAAATGAACTAAAATTGCTCAAGCAATGAAGATTACAAAACTCCGATTTTTTGGACTGCGCAGCGACATAGAAATAAAAATTTCCATCTGCACAAAAAAAAACAGTTTTATTTTATACATATTTTTTTAATGGCTGAATCAATTTCAATTGAAGAAACAAAGTAAAACGGATATTTGAATTGATTTCTTAAATACTAAAATTTTTTTGTAGTGCTTTGCGTGAAAAGCTGGGGCTTCCTCCATTGGCTGCTCAAGATTCCGATGACGAAGTAGTAGACCCCGAAAAAGAAGCTTATGATAATTACCAAAAAATGAAACAAGAACAAGAAAAAGCCAAGAGAGCAGAAGAAATCAAAAAAAATATTGAAAAGTAAAAAGAAGAAAAAAAAAAAGATTATTGTATGCAAAGAGAAATATTTATCCATTTATAAATAATAGATCTCAAAATCGTAAAAGGAATTTATCAAAACTTCAAGGTAAAGGTCTAGGCGAAGCAAGCGATGATGAGGATGACAGTGCACTTAATTGGGTTAAAAAAAGTAGAACTCGTGAAAGAGACTTGGCAGCACGACGAGCTCGCGAGATTGAAGAAATGGATAATACATTCCAATCTGGTCAATACGATGCCTCTCACCTCAGTGGACTGAAAGTAGGACATTCATTATCTGAATTTGATGAAGTTGGAGAAACTATCTTGACCTTGAAGGATCGAAGCATTTTAGATGAACAAGATGAAGATGCTGATGAATTGACCAATGTCAATATTGAAGACAAGGAGCGTGTAAAGAAAAACTTGGAGGCCAAAAAGAAAAAGCCTGGATATAACCCCTATGATGACGATCAATTTAATGGAAGTAAACAGAGCATTTTGCCACAGTACGAAGAAGAGGAAGGCATTGAGGGTTTTGTCATTGGTGCTTCTGGTACAGTGTCTTCTAAAGATAAAGACCAAGCCGAAAATCAAAAGACAGTTTCCGAAAAGCTGAAAGAACAAACGCTATCATACACTAAGATGCAAGAAATAAAAGATTACTACACTCAAGAAGAAATAGAAGCCACATTCAAGAAGCCTAAATCAAAAAAAAAGAAAATGAGAAGAAAGACCAAAGAAGAGAATGAGGATTTCAGTGCTGCCGCTGCTTCCGCTAATACAACTTCTGAAAGTAGACCTGCTAGAGTACGCAACCATGAAGAAGATGCTAACTTTGTGGATGATGATGACCTTCAAGAAGCTCTATCGCGTGCCAGAAGAGTAGCCAATAAGCAAAAAAACAAGTTAATAAAGAAAATGACACCAGAAGAAATTGCAAAGCAGATTAAAGAAGAGGAAGCTAATCAAATGAAAACCGAGGAAGACGATGAAAGTGGCGGACTTGTTTTGTCAGAAACATCTGAATTTGTCGGTTCACTTGGTATAAATATACCATCATTCATTAACAATGAACCAAAACCTCAACAAGTTAAAAAAGAACCTGAAACTCCAACAATCAAGGAAGAGCCAGTATATGAAGAAATAAAACAAGAAGAAACATATATTAAACAAGAGCCAGAAAATATGGATGTAATTACCGTTCAAGAAGAAGAAACGGATGAACCCATGCCAGATATCAAGGAAGAACCGACATATGAAGATGTAAAAGAGGAACCTATTATTGAAGAGCCTTTGGTTAGTGGTGGTCTTGCAGCCACATTAGCATTACTTAATCAAAAAGGTATAAAAAAGTGTAGTAAAAAAAAAGGAAGATAACTAATTAGAAAAATTAATATATAGGAATGATTGCAAAGCCTACTGAAGAACAAATTAAGCGTGATAAAATTGCAGCAGAGCAAATTCGATGGCAGAACGAGCAAAGAAAGAAAGAGCATCGTCGTGCATTAGAGGAACAAAAAGAAAAGGAGCGTCGTAGAGATCATGGACGAGGAAGAGATCATGACCGCGATAGAATGAGAGAACTTGAGCGTGAAAGAGAAAGAGAACGTGAGAGAGAAGAAGCACAAAGAATGAAAGAGTTTGAATTGGCCATGCAAAACTATAAACCTGAAGTTAACCTGGAATACACAGATAACAAAGGCCGTGTCCTAAAGACAGCTGAGGTATAGACGTGTTTTTTTTTTTGTCTTCTTATCAAATATTAATTGATTATATTATAGGCCTTTAGATTTATGTCACACCAGTTCCATGGTAAGACATCTGGCAAGACCAAGACAGAGAAGAGAATGAGAAAGATTGAAGAAGAACGTAGATTGAATATGATGAGCAGTACAGATACTCCACTTAATTTAGCAGGCGCTTTGCTTGAAAGACAGCAGCGAACTGGTAGTGCACACGTTGTTCTTAGTGTAGGAAATAGAGGTGTTGTACCTCCTACAATGACTTCAAGCAGTGAAAAGCAAAAGCCTGCAAAGAAACAATAAAGAAGTGTTACTATATTTAATCAATGTTTTGTTTCTATACTTTATAGAAAAAAAAAAGGCTTTAGATTATTTATTGATTAAAAAAATACAAGTATGAAATAAGGTTTGAGGTTTTTTTGTATGTAAAAACAAATGGAAGCATATAACAAAATTTTGAAAAAATACAAGTAGCAACAAGAGGAAAGAAAAGGAAAGGGAATGAATGATAATTATGATTCTTGAGAGGGTTGGCTAATGGTATTAATTACTTTTTCTAATGATGTGCGCCACAGTGTTTGTTCTTCTATACTTCGAGTTCTAAAAATATGGCGCTGTCTGACAGGACCTAAAGCCATTTGAGGGGGTAAACTACCATTTGAGAAATACATGGGTGCTACTGTATCTATATTTGTGTCAGCGATGATCAGTTCAAAGCCGAAAACCTCAGGTTTTAATGTTGATGCAGTGTCGGCAGATTTTTTTCCAATCCTAAACAAGGGTTTCTTGACTTCACACATCTTTGAAGCAATTAATGGACGTATTCCTCGAACCTCCGCGCCACGAAGATTTAGATTTCCTTTATAAACTAATTTACGAAGGCCATCCTTTCTGTCTTTTTGCTTTCTACAGTAGATAAGGTAATCTGAAAAAAGATAATAGGTTCTTACATCAGATACAGATGTGAGGTCATCTAGATCAACTTTAATGAGTTCAGCATGAAGTATAAGTCTTCTGTCTAGTGTCACGTTCACTGGACAATTTTGGATAGTTCTTGATGCTTCAAGCACCATTAAATGTGCTTGGCAACTCTTTTTTCTATTTTTTGATAAAAATATCAGCAAATTGATTCAGTCTAATGCAGTGTATGTTACCTTTCAGACCATTCGTTATCTAATGCTTTAAATTTTTCAGCCATCTGTCCAAGAAAAACATAATCAGGGTTTGAATGTTCACTATAGTTTTTTAATTGTTGTAAAAATTTGGAATAATGAGATATACGATTCACTGGTATTTGAAGATAATGCTCTATATCTGCTATTTTCAATGAAGACTGTCTCTGTTTATTGACATTTATTTTTGTCTGTGAAAGGATTATGAGCATTAAAATATTGAAAAAAAAAAATAAAATAAAATAAACTTGCCTCTAGGAATTTTGTAAAAGATGGCAATCCATAAAGAATGCTCAATACCACAACGAATTCGGCGTGCTGTTCAAAAAATATTTCGTATGTGTCGAGGCACTTGTACTAGAATAATAAAAATGAAATATTAGTTATTTGTAAATAAATTAGTAAAACATACAAAATCATTAAAAATATCTGATATCAATTGAGTTGGACCCCACATTTGAAATCTATAAATATATTTTAATGAATGTAATTTTACTTATTGCGTTTTTAATTGTTAACCTGTCAGTTATTTCTTTTAAAAATTTGGTATGTATCACTGATAGTTCATGAAGACTTTGAAATAATGCATTAAGCGTCTTTTTTGCAGGTGTTGATTTAAGCTTTAAAGTGACATCTTTATCTTCTGTTGCGTCTAACCAAACTTGCATTCGGGTCGCATAAGTCTCTTGAAAATCATAAAATTCATTCAAATAACTCGTTTCAGATTGTATTATTTGATTTACGGTTTGCCGTTTATATGCAACATGTCTTGCTACATCAAGGACTTGTTTATCTTTTCTTGATAAAACACACTGTGAGTTATTGTTTGAATTAAGCGGCAGATAAACACATTACCACTTAAAATGGGCTCATATCCTTCTTCTTCTTCAAACATATCACACACATTATCAATAACTAAAAGATCTTCGACTACCTGGTTGTAATATTTCTGATTGTCGATTAGTGTTGTATCCACACAACTAATAAAGTGAACATTCATGGATAAACTTGGATACTACAGAATTATAGTCTAACCAGATCTCTATTAATAAACGTGAGAATTCTGCAATAGCCAATCTTGCCCTGTTGTCCTACCAGCGTTCTAAAAGACTATATCGGAACCTGATTACAACAACGGCAGTTCAATCCTATTCTATAATTATCATTAGATCAATAGTTTAATTACTTCATTGTCCCTTGATTCGTCAAGTAGACAGCGGCTATTGATTATCCACTATCCTTCCTTATATTCCATATCATTCTTTTAACCGATCAATTGAAATAGCGGTAAAGACCCAGACATTCAAAAAGTATAAATACCCTCAATATTTTTATTAATAAAGTCATATATAATCTTTAGTTTCACAACTATCGTCTTTTTGTAGTTTTTGTCTTCTATTTCATATTTGGCAAAACAATTAGGAATGACATGCTGTATGGATCCGAGACGGTTGATGCATTTGATGAAGACGTACTTATAGAAAACGGTCTACTTTTACTCGATGTGCTTGCACGGATTGACAAAGGAGGTGTTGTTTGACTATATACAGACATACGTTGATTTTCTTTGTCCATTGTTTAATATAAGAAAGAAAAGTGAAATAAAGTGAAACAAACAATAGATTTGTTCTATTTTTGAAATATAGAAAGTTGTTTGTGATACAACAGATTCTATTTCCTAATAAAGTTAAAATCTCATGTGGGTAAGTTGATATTTCAAACTAAATAAGTATTGAACAATTAATATTATTAACCTCAGGGCAACCACTTATCTTTGCAGAGTATAAAGATAAATGATGTTTTAGTAATAATGATAATATTTTAGGAGTATATAGTACTTAACTTGTTTAGTCACAAAGATTTCTGTAAATGCATGTGCTACAAACATAGTAAATCTTGTTATTCAAGCAAAGATCAATAATAATAACAACTATAATAAAAAGAACACGAATTATTTTCATGTTAATATGTCATCATCAATGTTATGAAAGCACTAAAGACTTCTTTTTCAGCAAGTACACTACTCGTAAACAAAGGCTTTGTTCTATATTCGATTCAAGAAGAATTGCAAATAAACAAGATTAATAAAAGTGATGAACTTTTTTCTTGTACTACGTTTTACATGGCCTGCTTTTTTTAAATTAAATACGATTAACAGAAATTTTTTATTTAAGAAAAAATAAAATGACCAATGAGCACATAGCATCTTCATGCTGTATTGCCCGGGTCAGATCGCAGTGAAAATGAATGAAAAACCCTTTTGGGATTAAAGGGAAAATGTAAAAGTATTATGTATGGGGATGATACTGAACTATCTGAAAATTTTCGCTGAATGTAACGAACACGTTCGACAAAGGGTTCACCAAGATGATTTGAAGCTTCAGGGAACTTAGAGTGAGCTAAGTAGTCCATTTCGAGTAAGATTGCACATATGGAAGGCCAACGAATGAGCCAGGTATCGATGGATTGTCGTACTTTCCTGGTAGAGAGTGTTGGTGGTAAGAGGTTCAAAAGATAGGAAAATGGATCGTCAATAGATTTGGGCATCTGGAGGCAGTTGTGCATATCTAAACATGAAAAACTATGCTAGCGTGAAAAAAGTTCATTTGGATGGAAGGGGCAGGCTTGGGGTTTACCAAGAGGTAACCAGCCAAGTCGCCATCGCACACAACAGGACCGTTCATTTCTTGTCATTGGTATCCGAAGAATAGGGTCGACAATTAGATCATTACGGCAGTGGGACAGAAGTTTAGCATACTTTGCTTGGAGCTTCGAGCGGTGGTTGTCAATCAAGAATTGTCTTCGTTTTCTAATGAAATTATTATGAGACATAGTTTCGGGATGCTCATTGCTGATTGATGTCCATAAAGGTGATTTGGATAGTTGGGACCATTTCGAGATACGTTGTGATTTTATGTATGGTAGCAATTTTGTTACTAATGCATCGTCTGATAGGGAGGAGGCTCTGAAAAGAAATTGTGCTTGAAGTATGGAAATACGAACCTTCAAGTTTGGTAAATTTGCTAAGTGTAGCATTACCTTGGTAGAGGTGAAGGATCGTCCACCAAAAATTTGATGAATGCAATGGTTTTGGCGATTTTCGAGAGATTGAACTTCTCGTAGATTGAAGGTTGTAATTGCTAGACCATATTCCAGTTTTGGCCGGACTATCTGGGCATAGAAACGTGCTGAAAGAAGGTAATTAAGCCCATTTTTGTGGACAACAAGGGTAATAAGTTGCCTTATCGTTCCAAGTGCTTTGTTAATGTTTTGTTGTAAAAGTGCTGAGTTGTCAACAATACCACCGGGTTTTATAGGAACACCAAGGTACGGGAAATAATCTGTGTTGGGTAGTTCACTATTGTAAAGATAGTATTTTTGACGTGTAGGGCTGGGATCAACAATGACGTGCTTTTTAGGGTTCCATCGATAACCTAAAGAAAGGCTGTGTTCTTCGCATTTGGAAAGGAGGGATTGCATTGAATCAGCATCAGCAATAAGAACTACGTCGTCTGCATATAGTAGGCAGTTTAGCTTTGGAGTGACAATGAGGGGATCATTAAAATCTGTGTCGATGAGAGGTGCTGGCCGTAGGAAATTTGGAAGGCTATTGATATAGACCGAGTATAAGTAAGGTGATAATACAGACCCTTGCAGGATGCTAGTTTTTGGAGGAAAACGGGAGGATTTATGGTTACTAAGAATCACTTCGATCGAAACCTCTTCAAACAGATTGTAGAAGAGGGCTAGCAAAGGTGTTGGTACGCTTGAAGAGAGTTCATTCCAGATATGTTACGATCAACTGTATCATAGGCTGATTTAATATCCAGAAAGCCTAGCACTGAATTGTAATATAAATGTTTGCGATAATATAACTGACATAGTTCTGTTAAACAGAGCACTTGATCAAGTGACCCCCTAGACTCACGGAAGCCTCCTTGGGCGACATCCAGTGTAGGACCTGTGCTGAGCAGTTCAGGTTGTATACATTTTTCTAGAATTTTACGGAAAACTGAGGTCAAGCTGATTGGTCGGTAATTGCTCGGATCAGATGGATCACCTTTTTTATGAATTGGAACTATCTGGCTAATGCGCCATAATTGAGGTGTATATAACTATTGCCAGCATAACTGAAAGAGATAAAGGAAAATCGGAGATATGTTATCTAAAAGTGGTAGAATCATCTCGCTGGTGATGTGGTCGATGCCAGGTGCCTTTTTTCGTGGGAGGTCTAAGATTACTGATTTAATTTCATCCAAGTTAAACGGGCAATTCGTTAAAGCGAAACACTCTTGAGATGATTGATATGTAGATAAGCAAGGAAGGATCGAGATATGTTCACTTCGCGGACAATTAGTATCTGATAGTGTCTGCTTTAGATGGTCTGCCATTAAGTCGGCAGCTTTTTGAGGTCCGTCTATAGTAGAGAAAACAGGTCTAAGTAATCGATTTTTCCGTATCCGCGAAAACTTAGTTATAGCCTTTGTGTATTCACCTTTCTTCATTTTATCACAGAACAGTTGCCATGTTTCTTTTCTCCGCTGGAAGATCAACTTTCGTAGTTTCGCTTTGGTTTCTTGATGAAGTAACCAGTATTTGAGACAGTTAAGACCGTTTGTCTTTCTCCATTTCCGATAATAAAGCTCTTTCATTTCGAATGTTTCCATCATTTCTGTAGTCCAAAACTCTTTTGAACGTAGAGTGACCGAGTTTGTCTCTTGTGTACCAAAGACAGTGTCAAGTGATTTATAGAGAGCGTCAAGTAACGAGGTGTTGATACGTTCGATATACCTTTGAGCTTCAATTTTCTGGAGTGGAAGAGAGGACAATGGTGGCAGAATAAGATTCAAATGTTCCTTGAAAACCTGCTGGTAGGTTTCCCTCATCTTCTCTTTTCTAAGCTTTTTGATGTTCCAAATTTTTCGAGAGTCAGATACTGGGTCTATGTTATTAGGGGTAAATGATGGCATTTGAAAAGAAAAAGTTAAAAGCTTATGAGTTGATTCTAGTGAAAGATCATCTCTAACAGTTAACGTCGGAGAAGCCAAATCTATACTACTCAAAAAGTAGTCGACAATACTGTGTCCAGAGTAACTATAGGAAGTAGGTATAACATAGGCAATCCGTTGATTCCAGTTAATGAGTCCGTTAGATTGAATCCAGCTGTGAATGATTCTTCCTTTGTGATTCACTCTAGTATCGCCTGAGTACTTGCCCATTCTAGCATTGAAATCTCCACAAAAAAATAGTTGCTGTTGTGGTGTTATAGCTAAGAGGTAATAGTTCTAAAATTTCAGATAGGTCATTATCAACTAGATTGGGAGGGATGTAAAGACAGTGTATCAACAGTTTAGCAGATATGACTACGGATAGAGTATACTTAGCTAATGTTGGATTTTCATGTTGGATATGGTAAATATGTTGTTTAAAAGTAGGATTTATCAAAAGGGCAATACCAAGATGACCACGGTTTCTATGGTGAGTTGAATTAATTGGTTGACCGTAAGTATGAAACTGTCTCCATGTAGTGAGATATTTGTTTGGTGGCAGAAGCCAAGTTTCTGTAATGAAAAGGAGTGGAGAGTCTTCAGCAATCTGTAGTATAGGATATATAGCTTGCTTTGGGAGCCCAGTAGCATTAAATAATGTTACTGACAGTTTGGCCATTAATGTAGAATGTTGTTAGGGTTTGCTGCGTTGGTTGTCGTGTCTTCAGAAAAATTGTCCAAGATATCCTTGTCCATATCGAAGACATCCTCTGATCGTCTATAGCGTGAGTTGTTAAGTTGGTCAATGAAGGACTTGGTTAACCACTTTTGCTGATAAAATTAGTATGCTACTGCAAACTTTACTGGTTCGCGGATATGGAGAACAGCATGCTGAAGGCGTTGTTGTTGGATTTCACATGCTTTGGAAGTTCGTTCTTGTTATGTAAGGTCCTTATACTGTGGATCTTTGAGAGTAGCAGCGTTCCAGGGGTCAAAATTGTTAGCAAAGTGGACCCGTTTAGCTTCAAGTAATTGTTTGAATTCGGCAACATAGTCATTATGGATGAGAAGAGCAGCAACATTGCGGTCTGGATAATGGATATCTAGTACACGTGCATTGTTGGCGCCTATATTGCGTAGGTAGGAGCAAAGTTTACCGAAGGGGACACGGGCTTTAGTAGAGACGTAGAGGTATTGGAATCCTTGATTAGTGGAAGGTGGTTGGAAGAAACGAGCAGCCGTCTCTTCCTTACGAACTCGATTTTGTTGACGGTTGAGGTACATGGATTGCTTTAATGCAGCTATTTGGAGGGATTGTGTCAAGGGGCCTGAGTGATTGAAACATCAAGGTTTTGAGAATTTGCTCCATAGAGTGGAGGGAACTCAGTGGTAGCAAAAGCTTGTGAGCTATTATTTTCTTGAGTGGAAGCTTGAAGAGCCGCAAGTTTAGCAAGTTGTTCGCGGGCTTGGTTCAATTCAGCTGTAAGTCGTTCAACTTGTTTGGTAAGTTGGCTGATTTGTTCGTCGCGTGGGTCACGGGAGTTGAGTTCTTGAAAATTTGTAGAAGATTCGGTGACTTGCTGAGAGTTCTCATTTATATCGCTAATACCACAGAGTACTTGGTAGACTTCATACGCTGTAGATTGTCTCTTGCATGACTTGCACACAAAGACTGGTTGAGTTGGGTCTTGAATAGAGTACCCATGCTTAATGAAATGGCTCAGTGCTTTGCATAAAGGACACTCAAAGTGTCGGTTGACATTTTCAAATGTGAGCAGAAGCTCCTCAAGCTGCTCAGAACTTAAAGAAGGTTGATGGCTTTTCCTATAAGGACCACGCTTCTTTGTCATTTCAGTTATAGAAGTGTTTGAAATATTGAATTAATGTTAAAAGATGTCAATTGAATCGCTTTCCAAGTAAGGCAAAAATTATAGAAGTGCGAAATAGTCTCCTTTCAATTAAATGCAGTGATTTGCATTTAAAAATTAAGGTTTTCTAAAATAGAAATCAAAATTTATATTTAGCCAATCAAGAATTTCTTAGAGTGTTCAAGCGTTTTGCCGACCAATCAAATTATTTTAACTCAACCAAAGCTTCCCAGTATTATTCTATTTTTTAGTAATCAATCAAAATAAAATGCCTAAAATATTATAGTAGATTGAATGATAGGAAGTAATTAGTTTATTATTATAATATAATAATATTTATATATTCTCCATGTTCATACACTTTGCGAAAAATTTTTGGGAGCGTCGAATTTATCCTCTACAATTTTTGATCTAATTCTTCACGTGCTTCACTTTCTTTTTGTATCTTACGTTGCTTCTCTTTCATGTATAGTTTCTGTCGTATTTGAAGAAGGTTATAAGAATACAAATACTCGGGTATGAAGAGATTAGGGTTCTAGCTATTCAGCACATGCTCTACAAAACACGAAGAGAGTTTAATAATATTCGTTGAGCGACACTTTAGTATAGTTTTGAGTAGCAATACTCATATACAGAAAGGTGTTAGAGTATTACTATATATTAATACATCTGTATTGATATAAAAACAAGACGGTATTCGCTACATAGCTACGATTCACCTTTTAATGAAAATGATATCAGCTATGTTACTGGATTTCTTTCTCAACGTCGGTACTAGTGAAATAGTACAGTAGAAATACATGTTTCTAGAGTTATCAAGGAATACATACAATGTCTTGCAAATTTTTAGAATCACTTTCTTTAATGATTGGGTAGCATCATCACTTGCGAGTGTTTTCTTGTTGTAACAAGAAAATGCCAAGTGTAGTGTATCATTGCTTTAATATCTTTGATAACCTCTCTTGCTCTTTTTATTCAGTATGATAATCTTATGCACTTTTTTAACCCCACCAACACTTCATGCATATTTTTTATCTACAATATAGACAATGATCTTATCTCCATAGCCAGTTTCATAATACATATCTTTTTATTTGATATAGCTTTTCATAAACATTAGAAATAGCTTAAATATATACAAATTTTTATTGTTCTTTAAAATAAAGGTTACTTGGTTCTGGTGGCGGTGGGGTTTTTGTCGTGCGAGGAGGGTTCCACGAACCACGAATCCAAGTTTGCTTTGTAGACATTTCATCATCAATGTGTCGAGGAGCTGGACGTTTCGTGGACTTTTGTTGACCACGGGATGATGCGAGATGATTTTCGTAGGTATTATAGATTTCAATACATCGATCTCTAAAACACATTAAATTGAATGCAAGTTCAATATATTTTTCAAGTGAGTTCAATGAAGCATCGACCACTGAATGATAATGTTGTGTTCCAATATACAGACCATTGTCTCGAAGTTCAAGTTTAATAAAATAAATCTCCATACCACATATCTGCAGTGAATCAACATTATCAATGTGACAGCCATCCAAAATAAATCTATCGACAATGGCTTTGCTTTCAATTAAAACCTTGCATCGATCAGAACTAAACTTCACACTTCCTGGATTCTCTTCAGCTACCTCAGCAACTCCAACTTCATTCTCGACGTTGTATCTCTGCTTTATACTGTCATGTATAATACGAAGATCGACTTTGAGCACTATATCGCCAATCGTGTCATGTAGCGTTAAATGCGTATCGCCCCATTTCAAGCGTAAACCACTGAAGTAAAATAATCGTTGTGTAATCGGCCCCCAAAACTTCACGATGTAATCCCATTCTGAAGAGTTCACAGTATCCGAGAATAAACCCGGTTCATGCTTAACTGCCATCAGAATCTGCAACATAACATGTATACAAAAAGAAATATCCTTTTTTCTAACGTCAATTTCAGGATCGTTTTGTTCCATCAACGTTTTAGTCTGAACGTAAAGGGCTTTCAAGTTTTCATCAGAAGTCTTGGCTGGGTTATAGGCTTTAAATATAGGCTTTAATATTTCGCTAATATATGCGTATTCTGTAGAGACGTATTCCTTTGGTTTATTTGTACGTTTGAGATGCAACCATTGTCTATTGTTGAAAAGAGTTGACTGTGCGTCGGGATATTTATAGCTAAGGTCGAGAATCGAATTCAAACCAAGTGACACGATTGCTTTTCTATTGGAATCTAGGTCATGATACTCTTTACGTAAAGTGCAAGCTTTTGTTTTTATTACAGAACCGACTGATTCTTCTTTTTCTGGTACAAAATGCTTGTCACGTTCAACTATTCTAACTGCACTTGATTCACCGAGTTGCTGTTTGATCTTCAATTTTTTTTTCATTGAATTGAGCTCCTTTGTTCCTTCATATTGAACATTAACGAAAAAATACTCTTTAGCTAAATCCTTGCACTGTTCTCTTTCACCATCAGACGCGTTTGTTTTAGTATTCTCCTTATCGTTGCTCATTTTGTGTTGATCAAGTTGTAACAAAGTATTTAATTTTTTTTTTATACATATTTAGAGCGTCACAATTTGTAACCTACTGCTAAAAAAGTCTTCCCATAACCTTTTGCTTCACTTTTACTTTTACTTGTATTTTTTTTCTTATGCTTTATTTTATTTTTATTTTCAAATAAAAACATACTATATTGGTTATCTCTGAAAAAGTCCCTTCACTCAAGACATCTGCTCTGACTAATTGAAACTACAAAAGTCTTATTTTAACAAATTATTATCACAAATTTTATAAAGTTGCTTGTGATAAAATAACATAAAACATCTTTTACAAATTTCTCTTGATTACAAGTTCATATCTAAAAATCTTAAAAGTACAATAGAATTGAGCTACATATTATCTAAGCTATTCGTTTTTAATAAAGTTTACTACATCTTTCATCTTTTACTGTTCTTATTATAAACGGTCCGGTCTCTAGATAAATTTCAAACTCTTATAAAGTACAACTAAAATAATAAAAAGTGTGATGTAACAAGTGTCTCTAATCTTGATGTGTTTGATATAATTTTGCATAACAGTAATTCGAGTATCATGGTGATCATAGACAAAGCGCCAATGAAAGTACTATATAGTGTGAACAGTTTTAAGAATTTTTTTGATATGATCCAGGAGAATGTGTCGTAAAAACATTAACCAGAAAATGAGAGATTGGGTATCAAAATAATGCTCCCAAAGTGGTTTTTTCGAGGGTACATAGACATGAGTAATATCATCGGCAAGTGCTGATACCTAGTACACCACACTGAACACATGAAGAACAGAACTTCATATCCTCATACACCGGTCAATGCAATCAGATAATGATATTACTATGTCTATACCACACAATCCAAATGCATAAGATTCCTTTTTGCTGTCATTACTGCCCACTTAGTCGACTTCTAAAGCACTCGTAAGCAGACTCAGTTGTTCTGTTCAACCGGAAGTAGACCACACTAAAGCATGACAAAGGAACCAAATGCTATATCAGCAGAGACAGTTTCAAGTGTTTCTCTCGAATAAACAAAAAAAAAATTATTAACAGAAATCTATTTACACTGTGTGTGTGAACAACTTACCAATCATTCCTTATAGTACAAGCCAGCAATAGACATGAGTAATATCATCGGCAAGTGCTGATACCTAGTACACCACACTGAACACATGAAGAACAGAACTTCATATCCTCATACACCGGTCAATGCAATCAGATAATGATATTACTATGTCTATACCACACAATCCAAATGCATAAGATTCCTTTTTGCTGTCATTACTGCCCACTTAGTCGACTTCTAAAGCACTCGTAAGCAGACTCAGTTGTTCTGTTCAACCGGAAGTAGACCACACTAAAGCATGACAAAGGAACCAAATGCTATATCAGCAGAGGCACAACCAAAGGTTTCTTATCACTAAAAAAAAAATATGTAAATATGTTATACATAGATATTTAGCAATCTATTTAAACAAGTATGTGTAAACTGTTTTACCAAGCATTTACAATAAATACTAAAATAAGTTACATAACTTAATATTACTATCTCGTGTAGGGAATTAAATATTTAGTAAACCCAGTTTAGAACACTCTCCAAAACTATTACAGTCTTCTAAAAAAAAATAAGTAAGCTGCATTTTTTATTTTTTGTTTATTTGCTAATTCACTCACGATTTTATAGGAATCACTATGGGATTTGCGTACTATTGCATTCTTTTACAGTTTTGAAAATAAAATGAGTGAGAGAAGTGTTGGTTAAAAGAAAAAGTAATGTGTAGCGCTGCAAACGCAAAAAATAATAACTCAAAATCATGACATCACCGAGTGACGACATTTTATTTATTTATTTTTTCGATTTACTTATACCCTCGCACTTTAAAAGGTGTTTTAATTTTTTTAACATTCAGCTGTCAAAGCCACCGCCCTGAAAAGCTCAAACACAAAAATCGAAGATCATATTTTTATGCATTCCCTTATATTAGCCCCAAAAATGACGAAAGCAAAAATTAAAATTAAGTCACATTAGCCCCCCTCCCCTCAAAAAATCAATTTATAAGCTGTAAATTACTTTAATTTTAAGAATTGCTTGACCTTTGAGTTTCCATTCTTTTAGATCTATCACGAGAATCTATATCGTCTCTAATAGCTCTAAGTCTCTTACTTATATCTGTCAAGGATTCATAGTCGTTGATTGCATTAATACTTCTTTTTAAATGGCGTAAAGAGTCTAATTCCAACTTTATATCTCGCTTTAGAATAGATGTAGCATTGATGTTCGAGTCATTCTCGGCAGTAGGAGCCAGAAGCTCGTTTTCAGGGATAGGTGATGCACCTAATTCAGAAGGTAATGTCTCCATTCTGGATACATTTTCAACTTGGATACTGGTGTGTCTCCAGTAAAAACATATGTTTACATGCTCTTGAATTAAACTTGAAATAACAGCAAGAACAAGAAGCAATGTTTCCAGCTTCATTAATTTGAACAGTATACATAATGTCTTCTTGACTAAAGGATTCAACATTATATGTTGTTTCGCTTTCTTTTGTAATCATCTCTTTCATCCTATCGTCTGGAATAGCAGCAGCAATCATTTCTCTTTTCCTTCTATTTCTTGTTTCTGGTCCCATTTTCCCTACTTCGGAACTGACTCTTGCTTCTTCAAGTTTCATATCATTTTCAACTTCATTTACTAATATAAATATAAGACGATCCAAACGTCTGTTCTTAATTCTTTTGAGATACACTGACTTTAGCTGCTTATGCCAGCTTTCAATGTAGTTGTTTGTGCGCATATTCTGATGTTCTTCGATAACATAAGCTGCAGACCATCGTTTATATCCATCCAAAGCAAGCCATTTATCTTCAAAGTATTCAACAAATTGAGGCTGCTGTGCAGTCCATTTTTCTCTAAACGTCCTTACTTTTTCTACTACAATTGCACAAGTAGTTTCATACATAATCGACTGTAAGTCGCTCATGATGTTGCCACGTACTACTTTTGCATTGCTGTGTTCGGGACTATTCTTGACTTTAGTTGCTAAATTTCTACTCCAACATTGAGCAACATGGAACAAGCACAGTTGAATTCTGCAATTTCCACCAAAAGTAGCTCGAATTGCATCAGATTCAGGAATACTGCAATCAATGGTAATCTGTTCTGGACTCATTGCACAGTTGTTCTTCAAAAATCGCAGCCAGTTCAACACTGGAGTTACGGATTGATCGTTGGTTATCATATATCCAACAGGAACTCCTTTTCCAGTATCAGGATGTCTTACTACTAAGCTGTACAAAACCTCACTGCTTCTTGAAGATATACCAAAAGTTGAATCTAGATAGAAACTTTTTGATACTTCCATAATACTCATTTGCCATGGAGAAATAATCCCATAATAGAATGTGTTTCCCATGGAATAAGAAAGAACTTTATAGTTGATTGCAGCAAGCTTTTCTTCCCAAACTTTGAGGGATTCAAATTCGTTTTCTTTGAACTTGAACATGTCCTTTGCAACAGACAACCAGATGTTGTAAAAGTCGTCGTAATGAAACAGTTTGTCTCGCTCTTCAGCACCCTCATCTATTTCTTGAAGCAAACAAGATCTAATTTCTCTTCTTGAAAACCCATATTGCAAAAAAGCCTTTATTTTCCTTCTAAGGGCGTCTGAAAGTGACATGAACTTTAAATCCGCGTAAGATCCAGGAACATGGCTGTGCATGTTTTTTCGTTCAAAAATGACAAACTCAGGGTTTGAATGGTAGCAAGTTACCATGATACACGTAGGACATCCAATCTTTTTGGATTCTTTTTGAATAGGTCGATGGTTTCCACTTGCTTTAGATACATAGACATTTGGTCCACGATGGCAAGTGTATTTCTTACTCCATAATATTGTTTTGTTACGACCAACTGAAGAAGATTCAGTAGCATTGGAGCTCACAATTTCTTTAATTTTAAACCCTTTATTTGTCCAGTGTGCACAGGTAGAATCTTCTAATTTTTTGAGTTCAACCTCCCAAATAGCTTTGTCAACTTTCATTGTTTGAAATCGGAAACATTTGCTGAATAAAATTGAGTTAATGAAGTAGACATGTTAATAAAACTTTTTTTAAATGAAAGGGATGGATAAAAACCGGGAAAAAAAAAAAAAAAAAAAAAAAAAAAAAAAAAAAAAAAAAAACAAATAATAAAAAAAAAGAAGTTTACAACTTATAAATTGATTTTTTGAGGGGAGGGGGGCTAATGTGACTTAATTTTAATTTTTGCTTTCGTCATTTTTGGGGCTAATATAAGGGAATGCTATTTTATATTTTTTTTTTTTTGATTTACTAAATTATTCAAGTATCAGTGATAAAAAAAATGGCATTTACGCTTCGCATTAAAGCTTAAGTTCCTATTCCTAAGACAATCAAAGTTCCTCTCGATCAAATAAATCATGTTTTGGACACTTTCTCCGAGACATATGCAGTGATGTGGATTGCAGAAAAGCTGTATCATGCAAAACAACCATCCAATAGCCAAACCGAAAATGAGGAACCATCTGTCAAAAGAAGAAGGGTTGTATTACACTCTTGGTACAAAACTTACTTTTGCCACCGCAACAGTGAAAAAGAATCATCCAAAGCCTTCACAATCGAAAATTCCAGAGTAGCCAGACCTATTCAAAAAGCATCAAAAAAAATTGGCTGCCCTACTAGTATGAGAATTACTTGTTATAAAAATGATCCCAACAACGTCTACTTTACTTTTCAGAAGTAGCACAACCATGAAATTGGGACTAAGGAAGACTTTTGCTTTTTACCTGTTTCAAAAACTACAAAAAACTTTATTATGCAGAAGCTTACCAAAGGATATGAGTGTAGGGATGTTCGTGTTTCTATTCAACGTCAATTGAATAGCTACATTCAAAATAACTTTCACATTATTATAACTGATCAACAGAATAACCATCAAGACGTTATTCACAAAGATCAAGTTATAGACTATAATGAAGTATATAATCAGTACAAAAAAATTCAAGAGACAGCTTACAAAAAGCATAATGATCCATATGAATCAGTCAGACTGTGATTACAAGACTTGTCAAGCCAAAAAGGATACGATATTTATTTCGGAAACGATTTTAAGACAAGTTTTACATTTGCATTTTTATCTTCTTGGCAGAAAAATATCTTAATTCAATGTCCATACTGGTGCTTAGATGCTACTCACAAAACCACCAATATTAGTAACTGTTTATTGTATACGGTCGTTGTTCGCCATCCAGTCACTGGTACAGGTTGTCCTGTTGCATATTGCTTTACAACAAACCATACTGTCGCTCCAATCGTCGAATTCCTGACATTTTTAAGAAATATAGGATGCAGGAATCTTCGTTTGTCAAACCTTTTATTATCTTCAAGTTATTTGAAACACCTTATTTCTCCTTATGTTGTGAGTCCATTGATCTCCTCCATTGTATCTGACACAGTAATCATCGGATCAGGTAAATAGGGAGTGCTCTGTGCCGCATTTTCTGATCGAATCAGATTAACAGATATGGTCATGTCTATTAAGTAGGATGATTTATTAAAACATATTGTTGCTCGAATGATGGTTTAGTCCCCGATACAGTCATCTACAATGACAGTTTGGATGAAGAACATGAACTGTAATTTACAGCCCATGACAAGAGACAAAAGGCGTCCCATGTTTTTTATATAAATAAGATGAATATTTTAAACAAAATAACAGACATTCAATAAATCAAATCTTCTTGCGCTTAAAAAGCGATCTTTTCTTATTGGGTCACAATTACCTTTTCTTTCCTTTTAATTTTTACTTATTCTTTCTGATCTGATACCCGAGTTATCACAAATTAAGAAAGACTCCTTTTATTTTTATCTTTTATCAAACAATCTTACTCTTAACCTTATTGATTTATAAAGATCTGGTGGTCACTACTTAAAACCAAATTACTCTATCAAAAAAAAACCATTAAACGTTCAACCAAGCTAACCAAACTCAAGTCATTCAAGACTTCAAACCTCAAACTAAACAAATACACATCACTTTAATACAATCCAAATCCCAAATCCCAAATGCTAACAAGCTACAATATATTGCATAGCTTCAAACTTAATAAAGTTAAGCTCCGGCTCTTTATGTATATAAAAAACCGCTTCAAACGTAGCATCCTGGACACAGGAAGTTCATCCCATGAGATATTCGATTTATCATTGGCAATGGCATTCTTATTAATCAATCTCGTAGATGAAAGAATATAAATCTTTGTAAATTAAAAATCAATAGCAAAAGCTTATTCAGGTTCTATATAAATAGTTTTTTATATGAATATTAAAGATATATGATAAAATTATAACGATGGAAGGATTTTTCATATTAAATACACTTAAAAAAATTGCTAACGATTCATATAAGTAGCATAAATCTTCAGGAGACAAGAAATAGTACATATCATAAAATATACTTTTTAAGAAAGTCCAGTTTTGGAATCCCTTTTATTATACTTTGACTAGAAATTTTGGATTCATCTTGTATTTCAGCAGCAATGTTACGCATGCTGAAAGAATAAAAGCTACTCCTGTAAACATTTCTTGAGGAAAAAATGAATTTTTATCCGTCGCTGCTTGTATTGCGCCGGCCAAAGTAGGTCCTAGTCTAGATGCTGTCATAAAAAATAAGTATAAGCATACACCTGATGGATACTTTTCCATTCCAGTGATTGTCGCTGTAATAGGTGCCACTGTATGAAAATAAGAGAATTTAGTGAATACAGTACTGCTTCATTTAGATGAATACTCACTTAATGAAAATACCGAACCACTCATAAACCCATAAACCAGTATAAATACTAAAAGTGTAGCAAAAGTATTTGCAAATGTCCATATTAGCAAGGAACTTAACCCACAGATGAACAAGAACACAACATTCACGTTAACGACTCCAACATGGTCACCAAGGTATCTATTTCATAATTTAATACAAGTTTACACGAAAGATTTGAATCAGCTACTGATTTACCCTGATATTACTCTTCCTATAACATTAACAGCAGAGAATGAAGATACTAGAATTGAGCCCTGAGATGGAGTCAATCCTATTTTTGTGGCATGCGATGGTAGATAAAATGCAGGAATAAAATATGCAAGCATGCTTAGATTGCCAGAGATACACCAAATGATAAATGTTGTATCCTTACAGATACTTGTGTCTATCATGTTTTTAAAGCTTTTCTTTTTTGTTGTAAGTATAGCTGGGCTCTCTTTTAATAGGAAGGTACATGTTAAGCTCACAACAAAGCTAATAATACCTAAAACACGATAGCACCTATGCAAAAAAAAGGTCAACCAATCCTGAAGTTCAACATGCTTGGACATCTGGTTACCATGCTCCGCCAAGGGATTCATTTAAGTGTGTCATTATGAAAGGCATGATCAGGCCACCTACACCTGATCCACTAACCATGATACCCATAGCAAGGCCTCTTCGTTTAATAAACCATTGAGGAGATATAGACATGGAAACCTACGTTTGTAAAGAGATTAAGCACATTTGGTATTAGTAAGTATATAAACATACTATATACAGAAGAGCAGCTCCTGTGCCATGTATGATGCTTTGTGTAATGTACAATTGCCAGACCTTTTATTCATATCAAATTAACTGCTTTTATCTTTACTCTCAAAAATCTCTCTTTTTTACCTGCTCAGCAAAGCTTGATAATATTAAACCCGCTGTTATTAATATAGTGGCCAAAAACAAGAGCCACTTTGCACCGATAAGAGAAATAAGAACTGGTGTAACTGGACCCATAAGGCCGCAAAAAGACATCCCTATCGTACCAACAAAGTTCAACAATATAGGATCCACAGATCCTTTAAACACCTGTCTATCATAATAATCTTGCATAACACCTAATTTAAAGAATGGTAAGCATAAGCGATATATACACAACCTGTTATTCTTTTTGTATTAAAAGCTTACCCCTAATTATTTAATGTTTTAGTCTAACTACTAATTTTTAATAATTTATTTCATCTTACCAACTAGATAAAGTGCACAAACTAATAGCTTGAGCCAGGAAACCGCCAAATAATATAACCCATCTATATGGATCTTCCTTTACTTGTAAGTCGAAACCACCTTCTTCATCAGCCTCTTTTTCAGGCATATAGTCTGAATCTGAAACTATGCCCGACTGGACAAATGCGTCTGATAGACAGGGAAGCATACATCATTAGCTTCTTTTGTATTGCCTTCTGTCAGCTTACTTACATTGTAACTTGTTTTCACCTTCTTGGGAATGAACAGTACTGAGGTCCTCGGTGAGTTGGGTATCTGACACAATTGTACTGACATCATCTAAAGACGCTTGCTGGTTCTTTTTGATAATCGCTTTAAATCGATGGCTGTTAATGGAAAAACCTTTCATTGCAATATATTATTTACAGTATTAGATAAATTAAATAAATTAAATAAAAAGAGTATAAAAAGTTAAAGAGAAGAAGGAAAAATATACTGATGCATGAAATAAAGAAGACGGTATTTATTTGAAAAGATAAAAATGACAAGCAATGAAAAGCAAGGTTTGAGTATGCATTGACGTATGAGGATACCAAAGGGTCCGTTGACAATGTAGGTTAGTCTTTTTTTATCGTATTCTTAAGTCATCAATGCAATTACTATTCTGTAGATAATCATTGCAAAAATAATAAAATGCTAAAGGGGGATAGACATAATAATGAAATTTTAACAATTTTGATTTTAGCTTTAACAGTTCTTGCTATCGATCTCTCTTTGTTATTATTTAATGAACAACGGAGATAGTCTTTATAATAATTATTTATGATATTCTGCACTCTATATTTTTTCTCCTTTTTTTACTTTATTTAATCAAACTGAATTACGTGAGTAAGTTCTCCCTCCATAAATCACACGCGCCCTTTTTTATGTTTTAATCAAACACGTTTAAAATGAAGGAATCGACAATCATACTGTGAAGTTTTCTCGTAATATTTAACGATGGTTATACAAATCCATCATTAGTAGTATATATCCTATACATATTTCAAATACTCAGTTTTCCTTCATACAAGCAATTGATTGGGTTTATATGGATTTGCTTATGTTTTATGAAACTAGCAATAAAAAAAAAAGACTGCAATACCGAAAACAACTCCACTCACAAAAACTTTGCCTACATCAAAAGACAGATTGTTATTTTTAGAAGATTAAACACCTGAATGATCTGAATAAAAATAATAGTGGAAAGAGCAGATCATAAAACCAAACTGTCGGCATGAAATATACAACAGATCATAATGACAATATTATCTAAAGGAGATTCAGCATATTTTATATGTACTTTTACTAAAAAGTCCTCAAGTCAAAAGCAAATCAGTTTAAAATGAATCATAAAATAGGTCAATGCTAGATAATTTCTATTACGGCATTTACGGAACACATATGGTCCAATTTCTTTTCACCGCTTAATCAAATTAACTGGCATTGACGAAATAATGCATGCTGTCAATTAGAAATGAAAGTAAAAAAAGAAGGGAAAAGGGGAAAAGGGGAGAAAATTTATGCAAATCACTGTTGAAAAAAAATCTGTACCTCGCTGCATATAGCAGAATTACAAACTCTGCAGAAAATAAGAAAATCTTTTTCATTAATTATCTCTTTAAAAAATGTGAGGTTCTATGGCTAACATACCATATCTCACAGTTATTTTAAATATTTTTCTGTCCCTTCTATTTTAAGCTTAACCCTGACGATCCAAAAAGGAACATTTTCTACAAGCTATTTTGCTTGTAACTATCATTTAGAGCCTAATTGACAGTACAATAGTTGCTTATGGGTAAGACAATTTTTCTTATGTAAAGCTTTATAAATAATTATCTGTTATAAAAGGAAAATATTGAAGGGGTTAACAGTAATCAAATTCCAATATAAGCTGTTTTCGTATTTAAAGTTATCCTGAGAATCATTTAAATTTCACATTCAGTATCTGCTCTATTGCGTAAGAAACATGTTACAAAAGAAATGACATAATGAATTAAATTTGTTATTAGTAAATTTTAAACCATTATCTACTGCAAACATTGTTTTATTTGCGCTGCGCAGGATTCGGTTCATTATATTAAAGCCTTCTTAAAGAAATATGATTTAGAATGGATAAGTATTTCATATAAATCTACTATGAAAGTGATCAAGTTAGAAGGGAGATTACCATAATTTATATTGAAGACATTAACTAATTGCTTTCATTCAACTTATATATCCTCTTTCTCTTTCTTTATTGTTTAAATTTACAATAAATTTTATTTATTGTACTTCCTATTACTATAATGGATACTGTAATAAGACACCCACAAACAAAATAAAGCAGTTTTAAAAGAAGATTGACAAAAATCACATTTGATGCAATATTTGCTCGTGTTAAAGCAAATCAATTACCTTTCTGGCACTCTTTACTATTAAAAACCAAACCGCCAAACCATAGATTTAGGGAAGCTCACCAATGCTTAACATTATTCTTCAAGGCTACTGCAAAGACATTGAATATTTATTTGATGGCCATAAGAAACAAGTCGAATTAGCTTTTCTTATTAGAGTCCCTCACAGTCCTATCCTTTAGCACACAGTTTGTATTTATAGAACACTTGATGAATACCATCTGTCCATTGGTCACAATAGTACAAGAGCAGCTAATTGAAGAAGAACAAAATCCGAGTTTTAATAATGAAAAAAGTAGCCATTCTTTAACGAGCTGGTATTTTAAACACACTTGACTTTTAAAAATAGAACCCGAAAGAAAGATCTTCAGAGAAAAGGGCAAAATATGGTTTTGTTTATTAAATGTATGGAAAAACAATATTATGATAGCATTATATTGATTTATAAGTAAGGAATTTGTATTGAAGTTTTGATTTTATCTTGGATAAATCTGCTAATAGTCTTGTCAAAGTTCTACCTCAAAATCGAGCAAAAATCAACAATTTTAAAAAAGATGGTTTACTTAGGGGATGTAGCTGATGTTGCCTTAGATGTCAAGAAGGATGACTCGGCTAAGCCACCGTTCTGCTCGAAATTATTGTTGTCGGAAAGAACCATGAGATGGTTCACTTATTGGATGTTGTCAATTTTTTCCTGAAGGTGCACAAATAAGCTGTATGTTGTTCAATATAGATTTTAAGCGGAAGCTTGATATAAGTAACGACCACAAGATCTTAAATGTAAGACCAATACGATGTTTCTTGATACAATAATATAAAAGAGAAAGTCAAATAAGAGATCAGGAACTTTTTATAAGTAAATTTGGTCTGTTTACTGAGTAAAATATAAAAGGACTTGATTGGGTCATTTTTCTTTGGCTGAGTGATTAATAAATACAAGTGTTTTTTCTTCTTTAAACTAAACTTTTTCTTCTGTTGACATTTTTCATATATCAACTTCGCGTCGTAGATGAATACCTCAAAATGGTTGATGTAACTCCTTTAATTGCTACTATGGTCATAATATATCCGAAGCTTACAGCCTCTTACAAAAGAAGACGACTTCAATAGCGAATTTGTATTTTACATAAACACATTATTTAGAACAAAGGTAACGCAGTTTCTAAAAGGGAGAAAAAATGACGATACTCAAATCAATTTAATCGTACAACATATTATTCAGATCAAGGTCTTATAAGCATACTCAATGAACTTACTGTAATACTTGAAACAAATATTATCAATTCAACGATTACAAATTCTGGTATCATCAGCCTATCCGTTAGCGTCTGTGTAAATCAAGTTGAAAAAGATAAAGTAATAGTTATTAAATTGAATCTTTTAAATATGTTGTTAATTCTTAATTAGGGAGAGATTTATTTTTTTTTTAAAGAAAATAAAAGAAAGATGAAAGATATACTTTATGAATCAAAGGATACTTTATAGCCAAAAAAAATACATGCTTAGTATAACACCAACCTTGAATTAGGCTTCTAAAAGCTTTTGATAACTCCTAATGTATAGATTAATATAAACAAGTACGAAATGCTGCGAACACTTGTATAAATGCTTCCTATGAGGATATCCAGATAAATATGCACGTTGTGCCCATGTATCCTATTCAAAAGTTTAAAATACATAGTTGATTTTTACTCATCTTTCATTTCAACAAAACGAATATAAAATACACAAATCAAACCTATAAAGTGCATGCCTGGTGTCGCCAAATGGTGTTTTAATAACATGGGTCAACTTACACCTCGAAAATCCTTTAATATGGCAACCAATCTAAAGGCAATATTGGATACAAGAGAATTATTGGTAAATGGATTACACCTGAAAAAAGGGTCACTATTGAAGGCCTTAAAAAGATGGAATAAATCGGAAGAAGCAGTATTATTCTGAAGAGACAAGACTATGTTTGACTCTAAAACTATTGCTAATAATAATAGTGAATTTGAGAAATCAAATGAAGAATTACTTAATGATGAGTTTCCGAAGAACAGATGGATTGTCAATGACAAAGATGTTTCAAAAATGCCCTTCGGTTATAGACAGAATATGACTAACATGATTAAAACGCAAAACTCATTTTTGATTGAAGAACATATTATGGAAGCCCTTGCCTGTTTCAATATGTTACTCTTAATCCATGATCAACGTAATAACTTACAAATCAAGTATTTTGGCGGTTGCTTAATTGATAAAATATGTAATGAACACAATTATTTTGACATCGATTTCATCATGATGGGTGCAATATACTAGCACCTATCAAAGGTTATTTATGATATTCAACTTAACTTGAATATCATTGGAAATTGAAATGATTCAACTCTTATAACTATCGATTAAGGAGAATATCTCCATTTATGAAAGAAAAGTTATCAAAGGGGTTGCCTCTATGCTGAATTCCCTCCTAAAAAAGAAATAGATAAGTCAAAGCTTGGAGAATCAGAACTTTGGAACACTTACCACCATCCCCTGCTCACTTCACTGCTTTCTGACAGTCAGCAGAATATAATCCTAAGGCGGACCAATAAAGCTGCAGAAAATTACAACTCACTAAGACCAGACGCAATCATATGTGGAACGGAAAATAATGTAGACTTGTCCCTCGCTTTTGGAGAGTGCATAGATTTAGCTAAACTTGCCATTTTTACTCAGCTCACCATCAATATTAATAATAGATAAATGTTTTTTTTTCGTTTAGTATTGAAGATAAAAAAAAATATTCTTTTCCTTCTTAAAATCTAATATTTTGTTCTACGAGTAGGCTTTAAGGTCAATTTTTTTCACCAGTTTGAAAAATGAAAGAATGCATTTGATGAAGCAAGTTGGAGAGGTCATGCTCTCTCGTTCTTTAGATGAAATCCCTTTTTTTATAAGCATGAAGACCATCAATGATTTATTGCAGGTCATCAAATGCTTTTGGGAGGAGTACAATAAATTACATAGTAACAAAATTAATTGAAGGAAAGGGGTTCATTACGATGAATACCTTGATGACATTAATACCAAAGCAACCTATTTGTTCCTTACACCCGAGTGGTTATTATTAGGCTTTTTTTTCTTAATTTTATAAATACCATTCCTTATTCTGTTTTTTACTTACCTCAAAGCAGCGTCATGAATTACATCTGTATGAAATTTATGATTTTGTATTCGTATTCTCCCATCTATTTTTTCCGATTATATTTTTAAAACGATATAAAGAAAAATAAGATTATTGTCGAAATCCTATTCATAAATCATCAATTACATCATTTTTTTCATTTGTGATCTAGTAATGGATCTACTTCAAAATAAAGACATAATGATTTAAAAAACATAAAAAGATTTATGATTCAATAGTATCATAAAAGAAACCAGAAGGCACTGGAGGTATCTTTACGACGCAATGCGGAATTTCCACACGATCACCAGCGATTTGTAATAATTTGACTTTAACACTAACTTCAGTCAATGTGTAAAAAAGTTCAGTAGCTTCTTTAGATGCGATTTTATTGTTTATGATCATACTGGCATCATCTTTCCATTCAGCTGCTTGTACAAGACAATAACAATTGAATACAGCCATAGGTGCTTGTTTATTATTATATAATGCAAAAAAAAATAACTTGTTACTACCCATTGATATATTAGCCATGCTTGTCATTGCAATCTTATTGATTAGTTTTCTTTTGTGGTGAGTTGTGAATAAGGTAGCATGGATTTATGCACATTTCTAATCTCGCTCACTGCACTTCAATACGATTTAGTAATTTATCATATGATTAGATGTTGAGTGCAATTTTTTCAGCAAAATCATCATACATTAAAGCCTTTTTGTATAGACTTAATTTATAATATCTCCATCTTTTAGAGTTATATACACAGCTGTTTAAATTGAGAAATCTGCTCGCTATAAACAATATATTTTATTTTATTGTTGATTTTTTGAGATAAAAAAATAAATTGTTCTCTTTAATAAAAATTACACTCATTAACAGAATATTGTATTAGTAAACCAAAATTTATATTGGACTACCAAGATCAAGGATTGTATTTCTATTCTCAAAAAATTGGATTTTCAAATGCAAAGCACTGTATTGCCTGTCGGGAAAGCTCTCTTTCCGCTTTCCATCACTTTCTATAGATTTTTGCCTTATTTCGAAAGGTATCTACAACACCAGACCTGAACATGCCTACTGTAAAGCAGTTACAAGCAGAACTTGCTGCAGCCAAGGCCGAAATCAATCGACTACAGCAACAAAACGCCTCCCTTCTTGAGCGGTTAGCTCAAGCACCATCCACCACTGTGCCTAATCGCGTCCCTACTGATACCGTTCCCCGTCCACCTGCTTCCCCTTCGTCACTGCAACTTAAACCACCTACCAAACGTCCCCCACCTCCAGAGCTTGAATCTGTTCCCCTCCAAAAAGCTTCCAAATCTAAATACGCTCCACCACTTCCCAACCAAACGGCTGCTGCTCGCACTTTCAGTCCCCCTTCCACCAATCAAGAGTTTAAATACCTTTATCTCCCTATACAACGCCGCCTTCCCATTCGCCAAATACGTTCCTTACTTCGACGATTGCATATCAACAACAATCGTGTCCTAGACATTCACTATCCCGACCGTCATCTTGTTGCCCTCCTCCTCCATAACGACTATGAAGCTGAAGTCCGCTCTCAATTAGAAAAATTTAAAATCCCCATACATGATGATTACGATCCTATGGATCCAAACAACCTTCAAAACCCTTACTATAACGACTTCGATCAAGATGAAAAGGAGTGTGCCGCATGGAGCGTCTTCACTCAACGCGTAATTCGTGCTATCCATCGCCTCAAAGGCCCTGTTCAGCGCGCTGTTGCTCGCTTTTTCGTTGACAAAGGCATTATAGCTAGCGTTGTACTTAATGAGCTCTTTCCAGTCAAACAGACTTGAGTTCTACTTTTATTTTATGATATGACTTCCTTTCTTGTGGTCCATTTCCAAACAGTGATTTATTCACATGTTACTTCTTACCCCCCCTCTGTCCTTTTCTTTTTTTGCCCATGCTCCCATAAGGGATTTTTTAGCTTCTTTCACGTCTCATTTAATCTGGCTTGAGTAATTATGGTGTCCTGAGACACCGCGTGCTCATTTAAGTCATTAAATAAAAGTATTATTTAAACGTATTGCCTGTCGCTCCTAGCCCAATCCCAGTTGCCATCACTTCAATTTCCAATGCGATACATGCTCCCTGAGCCACGCTTCCAAATATGAAGATAGTGCAACCGATCAAGAGGACCCGATAGTTAATAAAATTTCCAAAGAAATCATGTCAATAGATAGCAAGACTCTTGGAAAAATGACTTTGATGACACCAGCCATGGGAGGTGCATCGCTACATATTCATTACCTACAACAGGACCTATCAAAAATCCTTCATAAGATGAACCAGAATTGAGTCACCATATGCAGTTTATCGTCTACAAGCCTCGAAGAACTGACATGGTGGGGGATATTCATCAAAAAGAAAAATGGATTACCAATACAGAAGATTCTAATAGCAAACCTGAAAATAGCTATTCATGTGGACGCATCAGACAGTGGATAGAGAATAGCGTCAGAGATAATCACCAAATCAAGACTTTGGAACCAAGAAGAGAAAGAGTACTCAACAATCGTTCGAGAACTCAAGTCGTTTCTTTTTATGATTCAATACTATGCAAAAAATTGTGAAAATTCAAATATTAAAATCTACATCGACAATAAGTCTGCGTTAAAATGTATGACCAGAGCCGGAAGTACAACTTCAGCAATCTTACAGGATTTAGCCATCCAAATTCAAGAACTATGTAACCATCGCAAGCTCGAAGTAGTCTACCACACATTCCTGGGGCATTTAACACACAAGCAGCTCATTTAAGCCGGATCAAGATACTACTTTACGGGACGTCAATACCAAAGAAAATATTCCAAACCATACAACAACAACAGGAGAAGTTCAAAATCGACGCCTTCGCAGCAAGACACAATCATCAACTCCCAAAATATTGGTTAATGCCAACAGATCCAACAGCAGCAGTAGATGCAATGAATCAACCTTGATTGTAGCGGGGAATATCCCTTTACTTTCCTTAGAAGCTAATCCCACAAGTATTGAAATGTATTCAAGACCAGAGGTTGACACGAACGGTGCTAGTAACCCCAATGTAATCGAGACAATTTTGGTACCCGATGATCCTCAAAATGAAACATATACAACCACCAATAATCTGGAAACTCAACAAGAAGTGGTCTCTAGCTGCTTGGCTACTATCTACAACAACCGGTTACAAGCTGGCTTAGATAAATAAACAATTGCATTTATAAACAAGAAAACAAGAGAATATACACCGAAAGCATATGATATCGGATAGAATCACTGAAACTCATGGTATAAAGATCAACAGCCTTCCTGCAATCCTATGGAATACAATCCTTGAAACGTGTTAAAATTTCTACAACACAACAACACGTTCATTAGCACTCACTTAAACACATTATATTCTTCGAATGCTTCAGTCTTTCGATTATCCACTCTAATGAACCATCAATCGCAGGCCAAACATCAATCAAAGAGCTTTTTGCAGCAAAACGTAAATCTGAGATGAAGATTCCATCTGAACAACAATTAATCACTTGGGATGGTAGTATTTTGGTCGATTATGTGAAAACTACTTTGTCTCTTACGAAGAGTCTATCTTTGGAATAACTACAAAACAAGACCATTTGTTGCTACGTATGACCATTATGTGGAGACCAAGGTCTGATATTAGTCGGTTGCAATATAGGGATATCATTCTGAAGACAGATGATTCGGTATTAAATGTTCGCATCCATGCAAAAACTCCAAAGGAAGTTTAAATCAAACCAACTATCTTTGGCCAAAACGAGGATGAAGATCTATGCCCAGCCAAAACAGTATTTGAATTTATCAAAAGTACCCTGCCAATCCGCCAAGATTTACTGGAAGATCGTACTTTATTTCCAACACATCTGAGTTCTCAAAAGCAATCTACATTGGTCAAACCAGCAACTGTAGCGAATTAGATTAAATTGGCAATGAAAGGTGCAGGAATTGATACGAATAGCTTTCAAGCTCACTCTTTGCTAGCAGCATCAAGTATAAAAGCCGTGGAACTAGGACACTCTGTACAAGACGTCAAGAAACATGGTAATTGGAAATTAAACTCAAATACTTTTGAAAAACTACATTAAAAGCCCTCAGCACAATCATCGTCAAGTACGACCATAAGCAATTCAATTTTTTCTTTTGCGGAAAAGCATATCATATTAGAAGTCGAAGTGAAGGCAACTGTGCTTGGGTTAGGAACGATAAGTAATACCAATAGTGTCGAAACGAAGACTAAAGATATGATATATACCCACCCATGACACAAGCGCATCTTTCGTTGACCCCATCATGTTACTTTACAATTACACATTATTATCATCTTAATCCCTCCCTAAAAAATTTGAATTATATATACGCTTAGCTAGAAAGATATAAGGAAGAAAGGGAAATTTTATTTTTATTATATTTAAAGTAAAATAAAGCGTGGCTCAAAGAGCATATATCACATCTTCAGTCTTCGTTTCGGCAACAATAGTATTTCTTACGAATGCTTTTTTTTTTGGCTTAATGGCTAAGAAACTTGTAACACCTCACAAAAAATAGAATGATCACAAGAAAGTTTGAATGCACTAAAAAATTCTTGATTGGTCAGAATTTTAGTTTACAAA
The DNA here is from genome assembly GCF_000149305.1 of Rhizopus delemar RA 99-880. Lineage (NCBI taxonomy): Eukaryota > Fungi > Mucoromycota > Mucoromycetes > Mucorales > Rhizopodaceae > Rhizopus > Rhizopus delemar. Next base: position 447,429 of record NW_027137833.1, read on the forward strand.
ATCTTGAATTTTAAACACAAATCACTGTATTATTATTATTTTTCCTTTCCAATCTTTTTTTAGAACAAAGAATCTCTCTTTCTCTCTTTCTCTCTCTTTATTTTTCATTCTCCTTCTTTTTAATCTATAAGCTATGCGTGAACCTAATTTTAGCTCGACAGCCCAGAATAGAGCAGCCATTGTTATTTCATCTACTTTATATGATCGTAGAGCATTAGATTGTACTGCAACTTTACCTCTAGTCAACTCCCTAACTCATTTAGCTTACATGACTTCTACTTCACCACGTATTCGTGAAATATTAGCAACAGATGGTGGATTAGAAAGACTAGTGAATATATTAGCCACTTGTCAACATACCGATAAACACTCTTTGTGGAAATGGTCTTTGGCTTTTCAGTCTGTTGTAAATGTCGGTGTGCGTGGAACAGAAGCGATTCGAACTCATGTACTAGAATCAGGAGCAGTACATATTGTACTTGCTATATTAAAAAACTTTATTGGAGCAATTGATCAAGCCAAGCTAGATAAAGACCAACAGAGAAAACAACAAACTGAAGTGGATGATTTATTCACAACCGCTTTAAATTTACCCACAATGTCACTTGAACCATCAAGATCAACACCCGTTTTATCTTATCAACAATCAGAAGAAAACAGATTTATGTTTCAAAACGATAACAATGAAAGAGACATGCTGTTTGTGATCCCCAAGAGACATACGTTTCTTAAGAAAACTGTGAAACCCAAGAAAAAGCCTAATACCGCCTCTTTATCAAGCATTCCACTTTTAAATAATTTATCGACAGATGCCATACTTCATCGTGAAGAAGACATTCTGCTATCCTTACAACTTTTAGCCTATTTATCAAAATATCCTCAAATTCGTCAAGCATTTCACAGTAATTATCAACAGAATGTATTTTCGGTAGTTGAAAAATTTACACATCGTATCCATCCTGCTGATATCATCTATTGGGCTGGCGTCATTATGAGAAATGCTTGTAGAAAAGATGAAGGAAGAGGAGGTGTGAGACAATGTGCAAATATGCAATGTGGTAAATGGGAGCGTGTTCCTCGTGAATTTGCAAAGTGTCGTCGATGGTAATATAGCAGGAAAAAATAAGAATTCTTGCTAACTATATTTTGTAGTCGAAAAGCAAAATACTGTTCAAAAGCTTGTCAATCAAAAGCATGGGCTGATGGACATCGATGGTGGTGTGTTGAGAGACTTCACAGTGGCCACCATCCTAATTCAACAGCTACCTCCTCAACTGCTGCTGCTGTTGTTGCTGCCACTCCACCTCCACCTCCACCAACTGACCAAGTGGTTCATCTAGAAGGCACATCGACTTCTGATGTAATAACAATTCCTATTGAACCCAATGATACCAATACAGATGAAGGAAACAGTGCTAGTGAAAGTGATACTACGAGAAGTTCTTCGCGAGTTAATGAAACTACCTCTCTTCATCCTCCTCGTGAACAAGAAATCTTATTTTATCATCAAAGTAGAAATCAACATATAGTTCGTAGTATAGCATCAGGCTCATCTACTGAAGTAGAAGGTGATACCGAGGCTTCTCGTCCTCGAGATTTAATGGATGTCGATTAAATCTAAAAAAAAGATCACTTCTCTTTTTATATTCCATTTATGTTGCAAGTCAATGCATAACACTATCTTTACGCAAAAATACAAGCAAAATATTCATTATTACGAGGAGAATTTTTCTATATTTTCCTTATCTTTTACATAGTCTTCCTTTATTGTACACTGTATTTTTTATTATTAAAGCATGGATTTTCAGCAGATATTAATAGTTTTTTAAATGTCTAAAATACAATTTTTGGAAAAAGTATAAATTGCTTTTGGCGATAGCAACAACTCTCGACCCATCTTCTCTCCAAGGTTATATCTATTGGGTGCTGTCCCAGTGTTTTATTATGATATCAAGTATGTACTTTTTTTTTTTATTAACGAACCGGCCTTTGATCCTCTTTTGATAAACTTGTGTGGTAGATTAAAACAAACAGAGCCAAATGTGATTTTATTTTTCTCTGCATCTTCTTCCTTATCAGTTTTTCAGCAATAAGTATCCTATTTACTTTTCTTATTGATGAACAAAAACACTTGCAAAATAAAAATGAAGCGCAAAAAGAAGTTCATTTTAGACACCAGTTCAAAACGGTTCATCAACCAAAAAACCGAGAGGTAAGTAAAACTTGTATGAAAATTGCTGTCAATCAATGCTTCAGGCTCTCAAGCGACTCAAGAAGACTTTAATGATGAATCTTCAACATTTCATTAAATCTGCTTTCAATTATATGCCACCAAGCGATGCACTTGAAGGTTTCAATGAGAAGCGAGATATATTTTGTAATAACTTGTGTTTTTTCTATATGAATACGCACATTAATGCAAATAGTATTAGGCAAAAGAAAGTATTCCGTCAATAGTAAAAGGTAGTCAAGGCAAAGAGGAACAGGCATATCAAAAAGGTATCATATACATCTCAAATATCTAAAGAAAAACAAAGGCCTGTACATATTCGCTAATTATCATATTGAATCATACAAATATCACAATAAATTATACATGATGATAATGACAAGACTTGTATGCTACTGCCTCTTTCTATATCTGTTAATAAGGGCTTCATCGAGCAAGAAAAGAAGGTGTTCAAAGCTGTTCAAAGCTGTTCAAAAGAAGAAGGACAAGCAAGTAGCTCTAAGGATTGTTAAAAAAAAAGAGGCTCAACGATCATCTAAAAAGTCAATGAAATGTCACACTTGTAGTAGAACTAATCATGCAACATCTTCTAGATTCAAGCATTCTTATCATGTCAAGAGTACGACAGAAGTACACCAACATTTTACAGCGTCTTCAATTATCAAAGCAAATTTGAACAGCACTTGCATGGATGCTAATATGATTTTGAAAATCCAAAAATTTGCATCTCATATAATTCAAGCGGTCTATACTGGATCTATGTTTGCAGACAAATTTTACCTCACTTTTTACTGGACAAGAAAAGAAAGCTGATAAAAGATTCAAGAATTGCTTTAATAGGTTTTTGCGAGACTTTATCTAAAAAAATTAGCTCGGATGAGGTCGAATGTCAAGAGCATCAAATAATTGCTTCATCTATGGCAAAGCAATAAGAGAATTTGGTGCGTAGCAGTATCTTCAGCATCTTTGAAAAATAGCTATCCTCTGGTTTCTTGATCTTTTCTCTAAATTTGGTCACAATATTTTCTGTGATGATAGTTAAACTGTAGCACAAAGAAAGCCTTTTGCTCGTCATGTCTATTAAAAGAAGCCAAGTCACCCTACTTTTAAATGCCCTTCTGTTGAGAATAAAGATGCTAACGAGGGTAATGCCAAAAGTGTCCTTTTATATTGGAAGGAGTATGACACTTCCAACTCTAAGGATCCAACTGAAGTGAATGTTTATGCAAGTTCGTATGACTATCTTAGATGGTTTCACGTTATACAAAAGGAAATGAATGAAAAGTAATTCATTCAAGAGAATGTTACTCAAAACGCTGCTGTCCCTGATTATGTTCATAGGATTCCGAAGTTTACTGAGGGTATCATCAGTCCGAATGCTAAAGGTTACAAAAGTTTAAAGGAAGCTGTTCTGGTATCCACTCAACTCAAACAAGCCCTTGGAAGCCTTAAAGAAGCTTGAGAAACTACATGCTGATGATTTGGAAAATATCAAAGTGTTTATTAAGGACTCTTAAAAGGAGATTCAAGACGACGCATTTAAGTCCAGAAAGTGCACTGATTCTAGAGCATCAAGAATGCTTTCTTTACTTCTATTATATGACCGGAAGCCTACGTCTGTCCAAATTGATGAACAAGTTTTCTGGAAGATTGTCAAGTCATGTACCGGTGATAAAGAAAGCATTCCCTAAAAAGCAACTTATGATAAGCTTACAGCATGATACTCAAAATCTTTTAACTTTTCTAAAATAAGCATTAAGAATAGTAATTGGATATCAAATGACAAGGGCAAGTTTTAGTAAACCATACTTTTTTCACAAACCTACTTATCGTTTTTAACTGATAATTGCTTTAGGAATCTGAATCAAACAAATGATTGCTCTGTTGAACTTAATTTCAAAAAGCCCTAAAAAACATCTCCAAATACGGGTGAAATGCAAAATGTTCTGACTCCCAAAGGCTTTGCAGACGAAATTAAGAACAATGAAGCTTTTGTTTGAAGCGTTGGCCCCAATGTCACCGATATTTTTACTGCAATTGATTCTGGTTCTTCATCTTCAAAGGAAATGATTAGAAAGATATCTACTAAAGAATATTATCATATGTGTGATTTCAATCTTGCTACCCAAAAGCATATGAAAAATCAACAATACAACCAAGATTTTAGATTTATTAGAGAACTACCCACTCTCAAAGCATCAAATTCGATCGATTTCTTAAAGTTCGTTTCTATTAGAATAAAAAAACTATCAAAAAATCTCTGACTACTATAATAAGGATAACTAGAAAGAGACTTTTATTAGAGGATAAGTATTTTATAGCCACAACATATAGCTTTAGGTTAGTCAAATAGTAAAAAAAAAAAAAAAAAAAAAAAAAAAAAAAAAAAAAAAAAAAAAAAAAAAAAAAAGAACTGCTCATAAGATTGCGAAAAGACTAGTTGAGAATAGTATAAAGTACAATAATAATAGTTCTACCAGTGAAAAGAAATCACATTGTGATGACAAGCAAAAACGGATCCCCACTTCCTCCAAAAGATAACAAACCAGTCATCCCTTATAAGAAAAGAATAGCTGCTTATAACGATGGCAATTTTTCTAGATCTATGAAAGGAAAAACTCCTGCTTCTACTAGTTGGATTACCCATGCTTCCTAAGAGGTGTTGAAGGATTCACAAGGGAATCTGAATTTATCTATGTTGCTAAGGCTTTTATTAGCCAAACGTGTTATCAATATAAGACCAAAAGCTTAACAAATGCTATTTCAGCTGAATCAAAACGAAAAGTGCAAGCTGTCCTCAAGTGTAACTCTTGTTGTACAGTATGGAATCATGATGCAATGACTGTCAGAAATACACACTATATTTCTACATGTTACAGCATAATAATGAAAGACCTCCCATATACATGCATTCTGTTGCTTATGAGGACTGTATGAGAGCTCCATAACGTGTTCTCATTCTCACCGCTTGGTTATTTTTCATCAAACATAACCACACCAGCATAATCGTCACTTGGGACGCATGACCTACAAGTTCAGGTATATTACCCGTATAATACCACTGTATGTATCAGAACCATCCCGTACAGCATAGTTTTCAATTGGAGACTACTTTGGAACACCATGATAACATATAAAAAAAATCATATATTGATGTCCAAAACTGCGAGAGTTGTTGCTGATGGAATTGGATCATATTAGCTTTTTTTTTACTACATCATATAAAGGTACTTGCCAAAACTTGGTATTTTGGAATTAACATAGAGGCACTATAACCTTTCTTTGTTGAGACATTTATCAAAACATTTGGCAGAATGAAAAACAAGCCCTTTGAAATTACTTATATATAAGCTATCGCATGCCTCACTAATTCTAGTCATCAACGTGTCCTTTTCAAGGAATTTATTTCGCTTCACTTTACTCTTGACAACCGACCAGAATTGTTAAATTGGATTTAATTCTGAAGAATATGGAGGAACGTAAACGTATCGATATCCTCGAAAATTAATATACTTACATATATCAGTTGAACTATGGATATGAGCGTTATCCATAACGAGATAATATCCCCTCATTTCTGGATTTTTATCCATTTCAGCAAGAGTCGCCTTCAAAAAGCTCAAATAATGCCCTGTGACTGTTCCTGTGCTGTAAGCATTCGTCTCACTCCCAAGCTTTCGCTTTTTGATACGCTTTGAAACTCTCAAACTAACATTAATCAGACCAGTGGCGGATATGGCACATAAAATCGATGCTGTATTCGTCTTGGTTGTAGGAACGGTAACTATTGCAGGGGCTCCTTTCTTTGACCAAGCCATGCCTCGTTTTAAATTAATGTGAAAGGCTGATTCATCAAGAAAGGCACAATTTGTTGTGAAATCCAGGTCATTTTGCTGCCACTTTTGGACCCAATCGTAGCGTTGCTGAAACTTTTCCTCGCTATTCCTTTCTACCTGTTGGAATTGCGCCTGTTTAATGGATAGATTACACTGAGCAGTCATAAAGTTGCAAACTGTACTACGAGAAACATTAAGATCTACAAAGCTTTGTTTCAAACTTTCCGCGGCTTCAGTTACAACAGCAGATGGATTGTCATCAATGTAATTCAAAAGAAACTTCTTATGTTCCTCCCCTAGAATACGACGTCTACCTGATATTTTCTTTTTCTCGAAAATGCTTTAAGGATCTTTGTGATAACATTTGACCCATCGCTGAGCCGTATGAACATGAATACCTAATTGTCTTGCAGCTGCAGAAGCACTTAAACACTTACTAAAAAATAAATGAAAAAATCGAGTTTTCTCGTCATCAGAGTAAAATGTGTATCGTCGCTTATTGAATAACTCCATAGCAACATCTTCACTACGCTTTTCATCTACAGCTGGAACAATTGTATGGATAGGTCTTTCTGGAGGTTTATTCATTAGAAATTGAGTACGAGAACTTATTGTTTCGATAGCAAATAGCTCTTCGTCAACAACAAGGTCCATAGGCTCAACTCCATTCTCATCAACGACATGCCCTTGTCCATCCTCATAGAAAAATTGCATACTCATTCTAAATGTCCGTAAAACAATTGGAAATTGAAAAGAGAGAGAAAAAATAATAAAAAAAAATGCCAAAAATTTATACAGCAATTACTAAGCGACGTGTAAAAATAAACGAGGTTTATCCAATCCAAACACGACCTTATTTTTCTTTAAACATAGTCTTTTATTTAAGGTCCAATTGAGCGCAAAAACATTATAATAAACGTCCGCCCGGACCAGATCAATCCTTTAGGATGTTCATGCTTAGAAAAAAACCTCTTTTGGGAGCAAGAGTAAAAAATATGAAAGGGGAGGAATGGGTGGGGTTATCAAAGAAAAGCTAAAGGAATTGACTTAACCATATAAGAAGCTTTTGACCATAGAGGTGTTTGGCAGGGATCAGTTTGTCATGGTGTAGCTGATCTAATTCATGCAGTATGGAACAGATAATCGGCCATCGCTGATACCAGGTGAGAGCAGAACTGGAGGAATCGAAGGACGTAGAGAAGGCATGTTCAGAAGGAATGACAGTGGATCCTGGACAGTTTCAGGCATAAACAAGCGTCGGTGCATATCAAGGCAGTTGATAGCACGATCCTTAGAGAGCTGTTGCATAGGGTGTTTTGGACATGGTCTTGGCTTGCCACCAGGGAGCCAGCCTAGTCTCCAGCGTATACAACGGCTACGCTCTGACTTGGACATGGGTAACTAGAGTATAGGATCTATGGAGATCGATCGACGGTAGTGAGAAAGCTGCTTGGAGGTTCGGTGTTGTTGGCGGATCTCTAGGTTCTGTTGCGGAAATCGTCGCTTAGCAGCCTTGAATGAGCGGGTATCAGGTTCGTCAGTAGTAGATAGCGCCATTTTCCAAAGGGACGTCCGAGAGAGAAGGTACCATTGATGCCCTTTGGTACACTGGATGTAAGGTAGTAGGCGGTGAAGCAGTGCATCTTCAGGTAAATATAGAGAACGAAAGAGGAACTGCGCTTGTAATATACTGACTCGTTCCGACATGAGGGGCAACTTGGACATGTGAAGCATAACCTTAGTGGACGCTTTGCCTCGAGCACCGTAGATTTTGCTGATGCAACTATTCTAGGCTTCCTCCAGAGCGTGAAGTTGATGGACTGTGAAACGATTGATGGCTAAGCCGTACTCGAGCTGAGGCCGAACGATGTGAGCGTAGAATCTAGTGCAGAGAAGCTTGGAAAAACCGGAAGGATTCACACCAATGGATGACAGCATGTTCATCGTTGCAAGAGCCTTGTGGGTATTACGTTGAATTAGTTCCTCTGAATCAAAATAACTACCCGGTTTGAAGGGAACAACCGACCTTATTTTGGATAACCTGACATCATTGTTGAGCAAAGATTTTTTTTTTTTTTGCACGACATCAAACTTAAAATCAACGACTTTACTTTCTGGAAATGGTGTACTTTACTGTACAGTCATTTCAGAAAGAAAAGTCGCTTTTTTGCAAACTTTATAATACAATATATACAAAAAAGCGACAAGTACACACGAAATCTATTCCTGAAAATAGTGTATCGCTTCAGAACAATGACAAAAAAAAATGCTGTATTTAAAAGTTGTTTAAAATTGGTATATGTGTTTGTTCATTTCACTTCTGATTATTTTTATATAAAAAAATGATTCCTGCTAGATATGGAAGGACATTGTTATTAATATTGTTGCCAATATGCATTTTGCTTATTACATACTATAGCATATTAAATAAGAACAACAACAACTATTCGTCTTATCGATATGACTATAAACACTCACAAGACGGAAATGTTCAAAGAGAAAATGCAGCATTTGTGATTTTGGCCAGAAATGAAGACCTTAATGATCTCCGTGATACAATGCAGATGCTTGAGGATAGATTTAACCATAAGTTTAATTACCCTTATGTCTTCTTAAACAACGATCCCTTTAGTGACAGATTCAAAGAGTTTACAACTGGTTTGTCTTCAGGCAAGACATACTATGGACAATTGACATCTGAAATGTGGAGTTATCCAGACTGGATTGACCAAGAAAAAGCAAGGCTTGCGAGAGAGAAAATGGCAGCTGAAGACGTTATTTATGGTGGTTTGGAATCATACAGACACATGTGCAGGTATTAAAAATGAGGTTAAGAATTGCATGTTAAACTAAAACTGGAATGTAGATTTCAAAGTGGATTCTTTTTTAGACATCCTTTAATGGAGCAGTTTGATTACTATTGGTAAAACAAAATATTTTATATATGTCTTTTCAAATAATTCTTTTTTTTTAGGCGAGTAGAGCCACACGTCAAATTCAATTGTGATATAGATTACGATCCCTTCAGAGTGATGAGAGAAAAGGATTTGAAATATGGTTTTGCTATATCTCTTACAGAATATGGAAATACCATCCCCACATTATGGCAAACAGTGAAGGGTTTTATAAAAGAGCATCCTCAACATGTGATACCAGCAAATAGTCCTGACAGTTTAATGAAGTGGATCACCAATGATGAGGGAGAGACTTACAATCTTTGTCATTTTTGGAGTAACTTCGAAATTGCTTCACTTTCTTGGCTTAGATCACAAGCCTATTTGGATTATTTCAACTATCTTGATAAAGCAGGTGGTTTCTTTTATGAAAGATGGGGTGATGCTCCTGTACATTCAATTGCTGCTGCATTAATGCTAAAGAAATCAGAAGTCCATTTTTTTTATGATATGGGTTACTTCCATAATCCTTTTAAACAATGTCCAAGCGAACCTGGGTGGTTGCCTGCTGAGAAATGTAGTTGTGACCCTACAGATAGTATTGGTAAGTTGAGTAATAGACTTTTTAAGGGCTTTTTTCCATTTACTTTTTTTGTATCAGATAAACATTGGTGGAGTTGTACTCCTCAATTTTTGAAGCTTGTCGGAAAGAAAAGCACTGACTTCCTCATCACTGAAAGATATTAGAGAATTGTTTAATAAAGACTATTATTTTTCTCATTTTAAAAAGATTCCTCGAGCTTGGACAAAAAACAAAGCTGCATGGATGTTGTAAAATCCACGATATGATTTTGTTTGTAGGCCTCGAAATATGAATTTTTGATAGAGTTTGAACATAAAAGGGATTGAGAGAAAGCAAATTCGCTTGTTATAAGTGACCAACAGATCTTGTTTTAAAGTAGATCAGTGTTGATATAAAGATAATAATAGCTTGATATGACTTGTTCTTGACATTTAGTAAAATTATAAGGAAACAAAAGAGGTTTGCTTTGAATAATGTCGCTTTAAAATAATCAAAAGCAAGTGAAATAAGTGTTTTTATAGTTTTTATGAATTTTCAATCTTGGACTTTGTATTGAACCTTATGTATCTTCGGAATCAAAAATCAAATTCTGCATTTTTATAGTATGATAAGGTAAAGATCAAAGAATTTTAATAAAAAAAGGTACTTGAGATTTATTTGAATTAAAGATTTCAAAAGTAGCTAAGCAAGCTTGTCGTCAATGTAAAAAAGAAAGAGATAAAAAGAAGAAGAAAAGTGAAGTTGGTTACTTGAGTAGCTTTAATAAAAAAAACTTGGAGTTGCTATTCTTATTCTTATACTTACAATATGAATATACTGTAATTTTTCTTCCTTTAATGGCTTGTAAGAGTTTACGGTTTTGAAATAGAATAAAGTTGATAAAAAACAAAGAATAAAAAATAAGACTTGAGTCAAGTATTGATATTCGATTTGTTTGTTGTGAGTGACCACCAGATCTTGTTAAGTACAGCAGACTTGTTTGTAGTAATTTTAATAAAAGGTTTGATAATTTTTACAATGAAGATAATTTGCTTCAAGAGACTTGTCTTGTTTGTGTTTTAAGAGAGTTATACCAAAAGATTCAGAGCAAAGATGCTTGATTTATTGATAAAATATACTTAAATTGTTTAAGATAAAAAAATGTAAAAGAAGTCTAGAGAAGTGAAGTAAAATAGAAATAAAAACTTGTCTATTTTATAGACAATGGGAAGATAAAGTTTCATTTTGATATAAGGTTTGATTTCGATGTAAGTTTGATTTTGAAATAAAGTTCAAAAAATGAATAAGGTTCAAAAGTAAATAAAACCACAAACCGCAGCCTTTGCTGGTGTTATTTTAGTTGCGCTGTGGTTTGGGATGAGTGCTTTGTAGAAGTTTTTCTTGAAATTTTTAAAATAAGATACTGTGGTGACCACCAGATCTTTTATTTAAGATCAAATAAAGGTAAAGATAAAAGAAATAAAGGGATCAGGAACTTTTTATGAGAAGGTTGCCTGTTTATTGAATAAAATGTATAGAATAAAATATGAGTAGAACTGTACTGTCCTTTTTCTTTGACTAAATGGTTGTGATATTTATATATATAATTTTTTTTTGGACCTTATTTTTTGACTTTTTTCATTTTTTACCTTCCTTGTCACACTGGTATTAACATTGTAAGATTCTTTGCTACAATGCCTTGACAGTGTAATAGCTTGTTTTCTATTTAGGCCCTGTGTATTTATAGAGAGTTTAAAGTAGTTTTGAACATAAAGTAAAGTTATATTTGTGTATTTTCTTGATAGGAGTGACCACCAGATCTTGTTTTAAAGTAGGTCAGCCTTGATATAAAGGTAATAATAGCTTGATATGAGCTTTAACAGTGATACAATGAAGATATTTGGATTCAAGGGACTTGGCTTGTTCTTGATGTTTAGTAAAATTATAAGAAAACAAAAGAGGTTTGCTTTGATTGATATTTATTTAAAAATAATCAAAAGTAAAGTATGTCAGAAGCAAGTTTGTCAAAAGTAAGTGAATTAATTGTTTTTATGAATTTTATAACATGTTTTAAATTTAAAGCATGCCTTGATTTTTATGTACTGTGAGATTCGATATGCTTTCTGGTTTTGGTAGGCTTGATATAAGTTATTGAGATAAAGTTTTAGTAGTTGAATAAAGTATTGGATAAAGTAAGTTCCAAATAGAGTAGATAATTCGAGTCATAAGTTCGCTTGTGTAGAGTGACCACCAGATCTTGTTAAGTAGATCAGACTGATTTGAATAAAAGTAAAAGTAATGTGTAGAAGGTAAAATAAAAAAGAGATTACAATGAAGTATATGATTCAAGGGATTATTGGTTCTTCCTATTTATAGAATAAAAGAGTATTTTGTTTTCAAAGGAGGTTTATTTGGATAAGGTAAGATAATAATAATAATAATAATAATAATGCTTGGTAAATTGTTGATATTTATATGTTTTTGGTTTTCTTGATTTTGTATTGTTTTTGGGTTTTTGTGTTTTTCCTTTGAATTGTGAATTTTGTTGAGTTTTTCAATTTCATTGAATTATCAAAAATATTGAGAGTATGAACTTAGTTCAGGCCCGAACTTTTTTCAACAAGTGATACTGTTATTTTAAAGGTTGGTTTGTTGTTAATGAGTTAATTTGAGTTAAGATTGCTTGTAAAGCTTGATTTTAAGGTTGTGATAGCCTTGTAAGTTGTTGTTTTATATAGGATTTAAACATATGCTTGACAAGTAGTGACCACCAGATCTTATGTGTAAGATCAATACGATGTTTCTTGATAAAAGTTAAAGTAGTGTGATGATTGGATTTTGTAAGGTTTTTGTAGTATAAATAGGTTTGTACTGAATAAGTCTTGATATAAGATCAAAGGTTTAGATAGGATTTGATTCCAAAAAGAGTAATAGATTGAATATAAGTTCGCTTGTAATAAGTGACCACCAGATCTTGTTAAGTAGATCAAACTGTTTTGAGTAAAGTAAAATAAAAAGATAATATAAAAGGGATTACAATGAAGTGTATATGCTTCAAGGGACTTCTTGTTCTTGATGTTAAGTAAAATAAAAGAAAAATAAGAGAGGTTTACTTTGAATGATATTTATTTGAAATAATCAAAAAGTAAAATGAAGTAAGTAAAAAGTAAGTAGAAACAAGGTATGTGAAAACAAAAGTAAGTAAGAACAAAAGTAAGTAGGTAAAGTATAAGAAATATTGAAGTTATTTATATGTTTTTGGTTTTTCTGATTATATGCTGTTTTTGATGATTTTAGGGATATTCTATATTTTTTTGTATTTTTCTGGATTTATCTGTATTCATACGGATTTGTTTGTATGTTCCTGGATTTAAACTAATTGGAGAGAGAAAAGTCGAATGCTGCCAAAGTTTGCTACATTGTGTTACAGTAGAGTAAAAAGTTTAAGTAAACAGGGACTTTCTTGTTAAAGTTTGTTAATTATTGAGTAGAAATATATGATTTATTTAAACTAACTGACAATTTCTTCATAAAAAGATGGGATATATATATGATAATTTTTTTTTTTTCTTTTTTGCTTTTCTTATTTTTTTGACCTTTTTTATTTTTGCGGCTATTGTTATTTGACAATGGTTGTTAAAATAACTTAAGTTATTTTAACAATCCATGTCGGAGTTGTTTCGTACTTCGTCCAAAAAGAGACCATTGTTACAGACCTTCGAATCAAAAATGATAGTCTGCATCTTTACAACAGATTCACGAAGCAAAAAAAAAATTCATGCAAAATACTGAAATATTTAAACTCCGCTTTAAGCCGAGAAAAGTATTGATATCAGTGGGGTTCGAACCCACGCCCGCTTACGCGGATTAGATCTTAAGTCTAACACCTTGGACCACTCGGTCATGATACCAGTTTTGTTAAAGTTCAATTTTTGATTTTCTATATTATGAAATATGGATAAATATTTAAACACTGCAAATAATCGTTCCAATTGGATAAAGCATATCGCAAGATTGAACATTTTTTGGTTAACAGATATTTATGGCTTTTGGAGAAAAGATTTAGCTTTCGCTGTATTGGTCATTTTTGAATTTTGAAAAAAGATTTAGGTACGAAAAAAATAAAGAAATCTAATAATATTTTTATTTTTTTTGTAGGGTAAGTATTCATGAAGTTATTCACGTTTTAAAGAAGTATCTTTTTTTTTACAGATGACCTTTTTTGGGAAAGCCTGTTCCCCTCTACTGTTGAAAGACCGATGTTTTCTTTTTTTATTTTTGAGGGCAAAATGCGGAAATCAAAAGCATTTTTGGATTATTTTGTTTAGAAGAATACGTATTAGGAAGGTGGTTTGTGATTTTTAGCTTAGATCATTACAAACGTGTTACAGAACGTAAAAAAATAGTCGTGTTTGGGGAAAAAAATGACCTGGTAAAAAAAAAGACTAGGTAAAAAAAAAGACTAAGTAAAAAAAAAAGACTAAGTAAAAAAAAAGACTTGGTAAAAAAAAAAGTAAGTAAAAAAAAAAAAAAAGAGTATAGCAATAGAAAGTTCATTGTTCAAATGAAAACAATAATCTAACAACAAATACACTTCATAGAAATGCAAATACCTTTACATTATAATAAAAGAATATGTGTATATTCTAAAAGAATAAAAAAAAATAAAGAAGCTCTGTTAACATTTTGTTACAAGGCAGTTATAATCAACAGATACATACAAAACTCTTTTGTTTATCAAATAAATAGATTGCTTTATTATTTTTTATGACAAATAATACAAAAGAATATATGTTTTTAAGCTTATACTCGTTCATTACTTACTTTATATTTGCACATGGGTGTAATTTGCCA